>NC_041393.1:214975526-215009158 GCF_002162155.2 Triticum dicoccoides | reverse complement strand
AGCTTCTCGAATAAAGGCTCAGACTCTGGGAAGAAAAGGGGTGGGAGGGCGGGAAAAACACAGGCAACTGGAACGACCAGTAATTGAATAGAGAAGCGCCGGTTGAAATGATTGAGGAGAGAGTGCAAAAACTTCGCACGAGTAGGATGGATACTCGATTACGGACTCCGGCTTCGAGAAGAAAAGGGGTGGGTGGGTGGGAAAAGAAGACAACTGAGGGCAGAGAAACAACTTCGTTGAGAGCGAACTAAGGATTGAACTTGGCAAAGATGAAGAGGCTCGAGTCAACTTGACGAGAAATGCACCGGATGAAAAGAGATGAGAACCAACGAACAAAAACTAACCGCGTGATCCTAAAGAAAAAATTTGAAGGGGAAGAGGAGTAATTCAAAACACCTACGTCAAGATTCCTTACCAGAGCGACGAAGGGGATGAGGAGTAAAAAGAATTCCTACTCTCCGATATAACTAGACTCAGAAATAGTTTTCTTCTAGACTCAACAACGGCCAAACTACACGATCAATCAAGGGAGCTTCTATGGTCGGTTGAGGCTCTGATACCAACCTGTCACGCCTAATATGCGATACTATCCTAAAGAGACTCGAAGGTCCCAACAAGGATAGAACCGCATATTGAGACGCTTTTGCAAGGTGGTTATCATTACATCAACATTACATAATAGATGGGGATACATACCAGAGGCATACAATGCCACAAGAATACAACAACACATCATACATAAGATCACCATCCGACTATGGATGAAACACAAACAGAAACTCAAACGACATCCACCCTGCTAACCCAGGCTATCGACCTGGAACCTATCCCCTGATCGAAGAACAAGCAGAACAAGAACTCCAAGACAAGCAAACAACGCTCTCGCGTCATGATCATCGCATAACCTGTACCTGCAATTGTTGTTGTAGTAATCTGTGAGCCATGAGGACTCAGCAATCCCATTACCATGGGTATCAAGACTAGCAAAGCTTAATGGGAAAGGAAGGGGTAAAGTGGTGAGGTTGCAGCAGCGACTAAGCATGATATGGTGGCTAACATACGCAAATAAGAGCGAGAAGAGAAGCAAACGGAACTGTCGTGAAGCTAGCAATGATCAAGAAGTGATCCTGAACTCCTACTTACGTCAAACATAACCCAAAACCGTGTTCACTTCCCGGACTCCGCCGAAAAGAGACCATCACGGCTACACACGTGGTTGATGCGTTTTAATTCGGATCTAGTGTCAAGTTCTGTACAACCGGATATTAACAAATTCCCGTCTGCCGCATAACCGCGGGCACGGCTTTCGAAAGTTTAAACCCTACAGGGGTGTCCCAACTGAGCCCATCACAAGCTCTCACGGTCAACGAAGGATATTCCTTCTCCCAGGAAGACCCGATCAGACTCGGAATCCCGGTTACAAGACATTTCGACAATGGTAAAACAAGATCAGCAAAGCCGCCCAATGTGCCGACAAATCCCGATAGGAGTCTCACGTCCCTCGTTCTCAGGGCACGCCGGATAAGTCAACCTACGAGTAAAACCAGACCTCAAGTTTCCCCGAGGTGGCCCCGCAGGCTGCTCGGTTCGGACCAACACTCGAAGGAGCATTGCCCTGGGGGGTTAAAATAAAGATGACCCTTGAGTCCGCAGAACCCAAGGGAAAAAGGCTTAGGTGGCAAATGTTAAAACCAAGGTTGGGCCTTGCTGGACGAGTTTTATTCAAAGCAAACTATCAAGGGGGTCCCATAAATCACCCAACCGTGTAAGGAACGCAAAATCAAGGAACATAACACCGGTATGACGGAAACTAGGGGCAGCAAGAGTGGAACAAAACACCAGGCATAAGGCTGAGCCTTCAACCCTTTACCAAGTATATAGATGCATTAATTAAGAGATATTGTGATATCCCAACATAATCATGTCCACCATGGAGCAATCTTCAACTTCACCTGTAGCTACCAACGCTATAAGAGGGGCTGAGCAAAGCGGTAACATAGCCAAGCAACGGTTTGCTAGGAAGGGTGCAAAAGGTTAGAGGCTGACATGGCAATTTGGGAAGCTTGAAGAGTAAATGATAGGTAGCGAAGCATAGCGATAGCACGAAGCAACTAGCATAGCAATGATAGTAGTGAGATCCAGGGTAGCGGTCATCTTACTTGAAATCCCGCAAGGAAGAAGAACGAGTCCATGAAGAAGATGAAGCCAAGAAGACGAACCAAGCGTAGATGAAGGAATCCTCACGATCGCAACGAAACAAGAACTAACGAGAAGGAGCACAACCGGAAAGAAGCAAACAACAAGGTAAACACACAACACATAAACAAGACATTATGCGCAACCAAGCATGATGCATGACAAAGCTAGATGAGGCTGCTCATGGCAAGAGATGATGCATACAAGAGCAACACATCAAAGCAAGTTTAAATGAGGCCGGAAACAACATATAACAAATCCGGTAAGTCCTCATATGCAAATTTCGAAATTGAACCAGATCTGAATAAACCTTATGTTCAAGTTGTTAAACAGCAAATTAAGATGCACAAAGATGATCAACATGAAATTCTAGTCAAGTTACATATAAAGTTCATTTAGTTCAGAGCTACGGCCTAGAAGATATGAGCAGAACATGTTAAACATGGCATTGATGCAAAATACATACAAACATCAAGCAAACACTCTCAAAACATGGATGCAACATGATAATATGAAACTTCATGCAAAATCATGCAAGTTTCATATAGAGATCACTCAAGACGGAGCAACGGTTCAACACATACACATGAAACAAGTTTAACGGACAAGCTGTCCAAAACAGCAACTAGGCATCTAGCAAGCATCAAGACAACATGCTACAGCACCCCAACATGATAACAAAAGGCATGGGCGTGGTGTACAGGTAAAGCATTACCAAATATGAACACTGAGCTATCTCCAGAAATCACTAGAACATGCTCAAAAGGACATGGCAAGATTGCAAAGAATAACAGTTTACAGACTTAGCAGAAATAACATCAGGTTGCAATGTTTAGAGCTATCAAACAACATGTTACAGCAAGGTATCATGGCAAACAAAGGCACGGCATGCTAGTACTAAAGACAAAGAACAAATCTCCCTCACTGAACTAATTCCAAAGATCAACAGAAAAGATGGTATCATCCGTGCAAACATGGCAAACGATATGACAGATTCAGAATAACAGTACATGGCAGGAACAACGATAAGTTGGCATGTTGGTGAGCTTGTACGACTCACCACAGAGCAATACATGGCATGAAAAGGTGACCAACAGTAAGAATACACATTTAAGAATCTAATCATGGCAAGAGCAAGTTCATGGGGTGCATGGATCACAAGCAAAACACATGGCAAAACTGAACTTCATGTTAACAGGCTGACAGAAACATTATTTAGCAATTTGAGAGCAATATTACCACAAGCTACAGCAGGCTATAAATGCAACGAGGGGCATGGATGGATAGAGAATGACATGTATAACAAAACATCCTTAGTGAACATCTCCAGATTATGCATAGAAAGACTTGTAGCAGCAGATTTACATAGCATCACGAAATAACAGATTCAGCCTAGCAAAACAGTAACAGCAAGTACCCTACTTCACAAGCTCGATGCACTCACTATAAGACTCACAAAAATACATGGATTGCATCACTGTAAAGATGGCATGATGTATCTCAAAACTCATGTAGACATCAAGCTCATAGGATGCACTCACAAAATGCAATGAAAATGACAAAACAGCAAGTTATGTTAACACATAGCGGTTAACATCATATAGCACTATTGCAATGATGATAATGGCATCAAGATGGACTCATACAAGCATGGAACAATGGAACAAAATGAGTAGCATCTCACAATGAACATTCTGACATATCACTCATGCAAAACGGAGCTACGGTCAGTGAGTTGTGGCTTGTTAAACAGAGCACCAGAATATGAAAAGTTAAAGGGACAGACGGAATTTACCTCCCGAAAACGGATCTAGGGTTTTGGGGCACGCGGATCGAGGTTCGCCGGCATCTACGCCGATTTTGGCCGGAGAGGAGGAAGGAAGCCGGAGAGGCGTCGAGAGGTCGGGGACGAGGCGCTCCGGGCCGGATCCCGGCAGGGGCGGCGCGGGGAGGTACGGCGCCGAGCTCCGGTGAGCTCCTGGTGGCCGGAGGAGGGCAGGAAGCGACGGGAGGCGGCGAAGGCGAGCGCCGGCGAAGGTCGGCGGGGCGGCTCCGGCGTGAGAGGTGGCGAGGCGCGGCGGGGCGGTCGCCTGTGGAGCCAGTGGGTGGCGCTGGGGTGAGGGATGGACGCGACGGCGAGGCGGCAGGGCGGCGCGGAGGCGGACGGGCGAGGCCAGCGGCGGGGAGCCTCGGGCCCGGAGGCGGGCGCTCGGGCTGGGCGGCGGCGCGGTCGGGCTCGTGCGGGCCCCGGATGGGCTTCGCGGGCCGCGGCGCGGTGGGAAGAGAGGGCGCGGGCCGAGGGTGAGGTGGCGGCGTGGGAGTGGCTGGCGACAGCGGCGATGCTGAGGTGGTGCGTGCCACTGGGCGGAGCGACGTGGAGGAAAGCGGCGGACATGTCCAGTGCGGTGGGGAGGTGTGTCCGGCGGCGCGGAGGGAAGAAGGCTAGGGTTCATCCGCGAATTTTTGGGAAGGGGCACATATTTATAGATATGAGGAGGTAGGAGGGTCCAAATGAGGAGCGGTTTTCGCCCACACAATCGTGATCGAACAACCGAGAGCATGAAGGGGTTTGGATGGGCTCATGGGCTGTGGTGAAGAGGGGCTGGGCTGCAAAGAGAAGGGGGTTTCGGGCTACGCGGTTAACCGTTGGGGCATCAAACGACCTCCAAATGAAACGAAATTTGACGGGCGGTCTACCGGTGCTATACCAAGGCCACTCGGCAAACCTCGTCCATTCCGAGAACGTTTTTATCCCGCTCACGAAACAAGGTCTGAGAGGTGCGACGGGCGCGTGCAAGTGTGTCTGTGCTCAGAACGGACAACGGAGAGAACCGTGGGAACCCGAACGGATGCAAGTTTTGAAAAACATGTAGATGAAATGCATATGATGACATGCAAAAATGCGACACGCAAGCAAATGACATGGCAACGAAGGCAAATAACTGGAAGACACCTGATGCATCGAATCCGGGGTGTTACAGGGCAGAGCCCCCTCGCTCATCTCTTCCTCCGTCTTCTCGCTGCTCGTTTCTTCTCCTTATCCATCTTGTGGTTGCTTCCATGGCGCCGATTAGGAGGTTTTCTGCGGCTGAAAAGGGAAAGGCCCCTCAGGACGGGCCTGATCCTCTCCCACCGAAGAAGAAGTTTCGCCTTCCCCGCGACGCCGGCGCAAGGCAGGAGGTGTTCAGACCTTGGGAATCAAGGTCTACGCCCGGCTTCCCTCTTCCTCTGTACGCTCGCGCACGGAATGATTACGTACGCCGTCGAGAAATCCTGGGCGGCAAAGGATGAGCCGCTGCCGACCTGCCCGCCGAGCCGCGGACCCACGCCGAGGGTAGTTCGCATGAGTTCGTGGTGTGGGCGGCGATGCCACCCGCCTCGTGGATCTGGATCCTGAAGTTCTTCGCCGACGAGCTGCCGCCGAGGGGGCCACTTGAGCTGTGGCTGCAGCACGTCGGGTGCGGCAGCCTGGCCACCGGGGCCGAAGTTGAGGTGGTGCCCCCTGGCGATGTCTTCATGACCCCTGGATGGGGCGAGGTCGTCCGGGATTGCCGCGTGGAGGGAGCCCTCGAGATCCACTTTGAGCATGACGGCGCCTCCACCTTGTTCTTCAAGGTTTTCGACGAGGAAGGCCGGCGGCTGGAGTGCTGCCCCGGAGGAGGTAGCCCGCCGCACGTAGCCGTGGGCGCCGGACCTGCTTCCATCCCTACCAGCGCCTCCTCCAGCAGTAGCGACAACTCTTTGGAATCCAGCAATTCTCCTGAGCCCAGCGAGTCTCCGGAGTCCAGTGATGATAGCAACGTGCCGCCAAGCTCCCGCCGCAGCCAGAGCGCGGCAGCAATCGCCGCTCGGCGTTGTCGGTGACACGCGCTGGCCTAGTTGGAGCCTTTCTTCTTTTGCTTCCCTGCGTGGAATTAGGACTAGCCCCGTGGGGCATGTAAGGATCGAAATGTTTTAATTCCAGCGTCGTTCTTTGGTTTTTATGCTGAAATCGCGTATCTCAATCTGGCACGATCCCCCCTTTCTTCCCCTTAGGTAGCGTAGCGCTCTACGCTGGCGGGACCCAGTCCCTGGGCAGGCTTTAGCCGTCGCTAGTATGCCAGGTCGCGATGTCGTGGTCAAGGCTAGGAGGTGAGCGGCCCGAGGTCCGGTGAGAGCTCATGAGGCGCGATGCTCACGAGGTCCCCCTTGGCGCGCAAGCAGCTGCCCAAGAAACGAAAAGGGGAGTGAAACTGCCGGAGTGGGACTGCGAGACTTGGGTGGCGGGTTGTAAGGCTCATATCATAGCACGTGCGACTTATCTTTTAGCAGACTCGTTGCGATTCCCCTGGGTGGTGCCCATTCATGCTTCTGTGGTAGCGTCACTAGGTGGGGCCTGCGACGCTCATCCCCTTTCCTCGCTTGCCTAGGTGCTCTGTGTCCTCGGGTCCCAGTCCTCAAGTAGGCTCAGCCGCCGCCGGTATGCCAGGTCGTGATGCCATGGTCAAGGCCAGGGGGTGAGAGCTGGAGAGCTAGTAGGAGCTCCTGAGGCGCGATGCTCAGGAGCCCCCCCTTTAATGTGCAAGCGACTCGCGGGGTAAGGTGGTGACCACAAGGGCCTGCCCATAGATTGGCCTCGGGTGAACCTGTGTGTTAGCTGGCAGAAGAGATTGCAATTCCTTATGGTGTTGACTACCTGTCCTTGGACCTTTCGCAGGAAGACGAAGGCACCAAGGACCTGGTGAGGTGGCGTGCGCGAGGCGGGCTGCGAGCCAAAGTTCAGTCCTCGGGACTATTAGCGTTGCAGGGATGGACCCGAGCACAAGCGTCGTGCCAGCATGAGTAGCCCCCATTGCAGGATGGGCAAAGAACAAGCCAGCAATGTAGGGAGACCGAGGCGGATAGGATTTGAAGCAAGCAAGTGATGATCATAAATAAGCTCATGATAGATGGTTAGGCAATTCTGATGAATGCAAAAGGATACTCATCGCAGGGACGGACCCGCGCGACTTGAGGATAATGCAGCCCGAGGGGCGCCCCCAAACTGAATGAACTAAAAGATGTCACCTGGCACCGTTGCTCAAGATATGTCGGGGTAGCATAAGATGCCCGCTGTTGAAGTCGTTCCTCACAAGCCGCCTTGGCCCTAAGCCTCGGGAGGCTCCGGGGGCCTGGGGGGCTCCTAAAGATGCATCTCCATCTCTGCCAGGATCGCCTGGTGCCTAGCCTCTCGAGCCGCTAGGACGTCCCGCATGCGGTGCTGAAAAGCGACAGCCGCGCTTGGCATGCCGAAGGGCATGCGAACATAGCTGTGAGGGGGGACCCTCGCATCGAAGAACACAGGACGGCCAGAAGAGCTGTTGAGACGCGGCCCAGTTGAGCCCTTGGATGTCGATGCAGACGCAGAACTCCCGACCCTCTTCAGGGCAAGAAGCCGCGCCCAGCGGTGGGCGGTGATTGCCCTGCCAAACCCTTGCCTCCTGAACCTCCTTGACTGACTTTCTGATGAACTCCTGAGCGCCTGGCGCCCCACGCCTTGTGCCTTCTCCTGGGAAGTGTGCGCTGAAGCATGCTTCCACATGGTGCCCGAGCGCCTCCCTTGTGATATTGGCTAGGCCTGAGGCCCTCCAGAGGATAGCCCTGAGCCTAGCCTGAGAGGGGCGCTAGGCGCACCTTCCTATGTGATAGGTGAAGGTGCCTCATCCAGGGATGCGAGGCTCAGCGTGGCGCTGCGGGCGATACCTCCTCATGAGACCCCTAGCCCAGATGCAGCTTCTTTGTCTTAGGGGCGACCTCAGGAGGGAGGACATCGCCCTTGCCTTCAGGGTTCTCGACTGCTGCATCTTGGTAGGCGCGCTCGAGAGAGCACACAGCATCCTTTTCCTCGCATGCGACCGTGATGATGTCGCCGCTTCCTGGCATCTTGAGAACGTTGTAGCTGTGGTGCATTGCCGCCATGAACTTGGCCTGTGTTGGGTACCCGAGGATGGCGTTTGATGTCTACTATGCAACCTTCTTCTTGTAGACGTTGATGGGCCTCCAAGTGCAGAGGTTTGTAGGATAGTAGAAAATTTCCCTCAAGTGGATGATCTAAGGTTTATCAATCCGTGGGAGGCGTAGGATGAAGATGGTCTCTCTCAAACAACCCTGCAACCAAATAACAAAGAGTCTCTTGTGTCCCCAACACACCCAATACAATGGTAAATTGTATAGGTGCACTAGTTCGGCGAAAAGATGGTGATACCAGTGCAATATCGATGGTAGATATAGGTTTTTATAATCTGAAAATATAAAAACATCAAGGTAACTAATGATAAAAGTGAGCGAAAATGGTATTGCAATGCTTCGAAACAAGGCCTAGGGTTCATACTTTCACTAGCGCAAGTTCTCTCAACAAGGATAAAATAATTGGATCATATAACAATCCCTCAACGTGCAACAAAGAGTCACTCCAAAGTCACTAATAGTGGAGAACAAACAAAGAGATTATTGTAGGGTACGAAACCACATCAAAGTTATTCTTTTCGATTAATCCATTGGTCTATTCCTATAAGTGTCACAAACAGGCCTAGAGTTCATAGTAAAATAACACATTAAGACACAAATCAACCAAAACCCTGATGTCACCTAGATACTCCAATGTCGCCTCAAGTATTCGTGGGTATGATTATACGATATGCATCACACAATCTCAGATTCATCTATTCAACCAACACAAAGAACTTCAAAGAGTGCCCCAAAGTTTCTATCGGAGAGTCAAGACGAAAATGTGTGTCAACCCCTATGCATAAGTTTACAAGGTCACTGAACCCACAAGTTGATCACCAAAACATACATCAAGTGGATCACATGAATATACCATTGTCACGACAGATAAGCACATGCAAGACATATATCAAGTGTTCTCAAATCCTTAAAGCCTCAATCCAATAAGATAACTTCAAAGGGAAAACTCAATCCATTACAAGAGAGTAGAGGGGGAGAAGAATCATAAGATCCAACTATAATAGCAAAGCTCACGATACATAAAGATCATGCCATATCAAGAACATGAGAGAGAGAGAGAGATCAAACACATAGCTACGGGTACATACCCTCGGCCCCGAGGGTGAACTACTCCCTCCTCATCATGGAGAGCGTTGAGATGATGAAGATGGCGACCGTCCGGCAAGGTGCCGGAACGGGATCCCGAGTGGTTTTTGGTGGCTACAGAGGCTTGCAGCGGCGGTACTCTCGATCTAGGTTTTTTCTGGAAGTTTGGGGATTTATAGGAGGGTTTGGCGTCGAGAACGAGTTAGGGGGACCCACTAGGAGTCCACGAGGCACAGGGGCGCACCCCAGGGGGGTGGGCGCGCCCCCACCCTCGTGGGCCCCTCGAGACTCCTCTCTTATAACTTTTTGTTCCATTATTTTTTATATTTTTCAAAAAAAATCTCCGTTCATTTTGAGCGCATTCCGATAACTTTTATTTCTGCACAAAAACAACACCACGGTAGTTTTGCTGAAAACAACGTCAGTCTGGGTTAGTTCTAACCAAATCATACCAAAAGCATGTAAAAATATTATAAACATGTCATGAATACATCAAAAATTATAGATAGTTGGAGACATATCAGCATCACCAAGCTTAATTCCTGCTCGTCCTCGAGTAGGTAAATGATAAAAATAGAATTTTTGATGTGGAATGCTACCTAACATATTTATCAAAGTAATCTTCTTTATTGTGGCAAGAATATTCAGGTCCATAAGATTCAAAACAAAAGTTTAATATTGACATAAAAAATGATAATACTTCAAGCATACGAACAAAGCAATCATGTCTTCTCAAAATAGCATGGCCATATAAAGTTATCCCTACAAAATCATATATTCTGGCTATGCTCTATCTGCATCACACAAAATATTTAATCATGCACAACCCCGATGACAAGCCAAGCAATTGTTTCATACTTTAGTATTTTCAAACTTTTCAACTTCCACGCAATACATGAGCGTGAGCCATGGACATAGCACTATAGGTGGAATAGAATATGGTGGTTGTGGAGAAGACAAAAAGGAGGAAGATAGTCTCACATCAACTAGACGTATCAACAGGCTATGGAGATGCCCATCAATATATATCAATATGAGTGAGTAGGGATTGCCATGCAACGGATGCACTAGAGCTATAAGTGTATGAAACCTCAAAAAGAAACTAAATGGGTGTGCATCCAACTCGCTTGCTCACGAAGACCTAGGGCAATTTGAGGAAGCCGGTCATTGGAATATACAAGCCAAGTTCTATAATGAAAAATTCCCACTAGTATATGAAAGTGACAACATAGGAGACTCTCTATCATGAAGATCATGGTGCTACTTTGAAGCACAAGTGTGGTAAAAGGATAGTAGCATTGCCCCTTCTCTCTTTTTCTCTCATTTGTTTTTTTTTTGTTTTTTGGGCCTTCTCTTTTTTTATGGCCTCTTTTTTCGTCTGGAGTCTCATCCTGACTTGTGGCGGAATCATAGTCTCCATCATCCTCTCCTCACTAGGACAATGCTCTAATAATGATGATCATCACACTTTTATTTACTTAAAACTCAAGAATTACAACTCGATACTTAGAACAAAATATGACTCTATATGAATGCCTCCGGCGATGTGCCGGGATGTGCAATGAATCAAGAGTGACATGTATGAAAGAATTATGAATGGTGGGTTTGACACAAATACGATGTCAACTACATGATCATGCAAAACAATATGACAATGATGGAGCGTATCATAATAAACGTAACGGTGGGAAGTTGCATGGCAATATATCTCGGAATGGATATGGAGTGCCATAATAGGTAGGTATGATGGCTGTTTTGATGAAGGTATATGGTGGGTGTATGATACCGGCGAAAGTTGCGCGGCACTAGAGAGGCTAGCAATGGTGGAAGGGTGAGAGTGCGTATAATCCATGGACTCAACATTAGTCATAAAGAACTCACATACTTATTGCAAAAATCTATTAGTTATCGAAATGAAGTACTACGCGCATGCTCCTAGGGGGCGTAGATTGGTAGGAAAAGACCATCGCTCGTCCCCGACCGCCACTCATAAGGAAGACAATCAATAAATAAATCATGTGCCGACTTCATCACATAACGGTTCACCATACGTGCATGCTACGGGATCACAAACTTTAACACAAGTATCTCTCAAATTCATAACTACTCCACTAGCATGACTCTAATATCACAATCTTCATATCTCAAAACAATCATAAGGAATCAAACTTCTCATAGTATTCAATGCACTTTATATGAAAGTTTTTATTATATCCCTCTTGGATGCCCATTATATTAGGACCAAATTCATAACCAAAGCAAATTACCATGTTGTTTAAGACTCCCAAAATAATATAAGTGAAGCATGAGAGTTCATCTATTTCTTCAAAATAAAACTGCCGTCGTGCTCTAAAAATATATAAGTGAAGCACTAGAGCAAACGACAAACTACTCCAAGAGATATAAGTGAAGATCAATGAACAGTCGAATAATTGTGCAACTATGTGAAGACTCTCTAACATTTAAGAATTTCAGATCTTGGTATTTTATTCAAACAGCAAGCAAAAAATGGCATGACGCTCCAAGCAAAACACATATCATGTGGTGAATAAAAATATAGCTCCAAGTAAGGTTACCGATGAATGAAGACGAAAGAGGGGATGCCATCCAGGGCATCCCCAAGCTTAGGCTCTTGGTTGTCCTTGAATATTTCCTTGGGGTGCCTTGGTCATCCCCAAGCTTAGGCTCTTGCCACTCCTTATTCTATAGTCCATCGAATCTTTATCCAAAACTTGAAAACTTCACAACACAAAACTCAATAGAAAACTCGTAAGCTCCGTTAGTATAAGAAAATAAATCACAACTTTTGGTACTGTTATGAACTCATTCTAAATTCATATTGGTGTAATATCTACTGTATTCCAACTTCTCTATGGTTCATACCCTCCGATACTACTCATAGATTCATCAAAATGAGCAAACAACACATAGAAAACAGAATCTGTCAAAAACAGAACAGCCTGTAGTAATCTGTAACTCTCGAATACTTATGTAACTCCAAAAATTCTTAAATAAATTGGTGGATGTGAGTAAGTTTTCTATTAATCTTGTGTAAAAAGAATCAACTTAAATCACTCTTCTATAAAAAAAAATGACAGCTAAACTTGTGAGCGCAAAGTTTCTGTTTTTTACAGCAAGATCGCATTAACTTTCACCCAAGTCTTCCCAAAGGTTCTACTTGGCACTTTATTGAAACAAAAGCTATAAAACATGATTACTACAGTAGCTTAATCATGTGAACACACAAAAACAGTAGGGGTAAATGTTGGGTTGTCTCCCAACAATTGCTTTTCTTTAATGCCTTTTAGCTAGGCATGATGATTTCAACGATGCTCACATGAAAGATAAGAATCGAAACATAATGGGAGAATCATGAAGAATATGACTAGCACATTTAAGTCTAACCCACTTCCTATGCCTAGGGATTTTGTGAGCAAACAACTTGTGGGAACAATAATCAGCTAGCATAGGAAGGCAAAACAAACATAACTTCAAAACTTTAAGCACATAGAGAGGAAACTTGATATTATTGCAATTCCTACAAACATATATTCCTCCCACAATAATTTTCATTAGCATCATGAATTAATTCAACAATATAACTATCACATTTAGCATTATTTTCATGATGCACAAGCATAGAAATTGTATTACTCTCCACGTAAGCAAATTTCTTCTCATTCGGAATAGTGGGAGTATCATAAGAAACTCGAATGCTATAGATTGTTTCCACATTAAAAGAGTAATGTCCAGAAAAAGGGTAATCATAATCATGACAAGTTTTGTAATGTAATCATCACTACTTCTTATAGCATAAGTATCATCACAATAATCATCATAAGTAGCAACTTTGTTCTCATCATAATCAATTGAAACCTCTCCCAAGATAGTGGACTCATTACTAAATAAAGTCATGACCTCTCTAAATCCACTTTTATCAATATAATCATCATAAATAGAAGGCATGATATCATCATAATAAATTTGCTCATCAAAACTTGGGAGACAAAAAATATCATCTTCATTAAACATAGCATCTTTAAGCTTGGGCCTTTTCATATCATAAGCATAATCACTCTCATCATTAATAGTATGGATAGAACAAATAGTATAGCAATTATCATCATCAGAATGAGTAATAGGAGCAACATCATTTGGGAGGGATAACTTTTTACCTTTGCTTCTACATCTTTTCTTTTTCTTCTTCGCATCATGTGTGGGTTTAATCCTCTTTTTGGAGCTCTTATTAATGAGATTCGTTGAATATAAGGCTCCTCCTCGTTACCTGATTCATCATTAGAAATAATAGGAGGATATTGGGAAGTCTCTTCCTTTCATCTTCATCTTCTATTTGTTTCTTTGTCTTTATGTAATTGGCAATATAAGGATTTTCAATGCAATTCACCACACAATACATATAAATTTCCTCTAGATCAAAATCAAGAATTTTATCAAGGACAAATTCTGGAAGATCCTTAGTTATACGTTACATTTCTTCATAACCCACAAGCAAACTAAGTTCATTATGATGCGCAAGGGAAATAAAGTCATCACAATTTTTGGACACGATTCAATCATGAAACAATTTGCATTGGAGATTTAAATGATCACGTTCATTGCAAAGTTCACAAGGATGGAAAAGAAATTTTAAATTTTTAGCACAAACATCTAGCCTCTCTTGCAACCATTTACTAAATACTTATGCCTCTTGCAAAATCTATCTTCCCTATTTGGTGTGTACTGGCAAACTCTATGCACTCCACAAAAGTTGACATGCTTATAAGAGACATTTTCATCATGACTAGTGCAATCATCATTAGTACTATGGATATTCAAAGAGTTCATACTAACAACATTGCAACCATGCTCGTCATTCAAAGATTTAGTGCCAAACATTTTAATGCATTCTTCTTCTAACACTTTGGCACAATTTTCTGATCCATCATTTTCAAGAAAGACATGCTAAAGATAAAGCATATGAGGCAACCTCAAGTCCATTTTTTTGTAGTTTTCTTTTATAAACTAAACTAGTGATAAAACAAGAAACTAAAAGATTCGATTGCAAGATCTAAAGATATACCTTCAAGCACTAACCTCCCCGGCAACGGCGCCAGAAAAGAGCTTGATGTCTACTACACAACCTTCTTCTTCTAGACATTGTTGGGCCTCCAAGTGCAGAGCTTTGTAGGATAGTAGCAAATTTCCCTCAAGTGGATGACCTAAGGTTTATCAATTCGTGGGAGGCGTAGGATGAAGATGGTCTCTCTCAAACAACCCTGCAACCAAATAACAAAGAGTCTCTTGTGTCCCCAAGACACCCAATACAATGGTAAATTGTATAGGTGCACTAGTTCGGTGAAGAGATGGTGATACAAGTGCAATATGGCTGGTAGATATAGGTTTTTATAATCTGAAAACATAAAAACAGCAAGGTAACTAATGATAAAAGTGAGCGAAAACGGTATTGCAATTCTTCGAAACAAGGCCTAGGGTTCATACTTTCACTAGTGCAAGTTCTCTCAACAAGGATAACATAATTGGATCATATAACAATCCCTCAACGTGCAACAAAGAGTCACTCCAAAGTCACTAATAGCGGAGAACAAACGAAGAGATTATTGTAGGGTACGAAACCACCTCAAAGTTATTCTTGCCGATCAATCCATTGGGCTATTCCTATAAGTGTCACAAACAGCCCTAGAATTCGTAGTAAAATAACACCTTAAGACACAAATCAACCAAAACCCTGATGTCACCTAGATACTCCAATATCACCTCAAGTATCCGTGGGTATGATTATATGATATGCATCACACAATCTCAGATTCATCTATTCAACCAACACAAAGAACTTCAAAGAGTGCCCCAAAGTTTCTACCGGAGAATCAAGACGAAAAAGTGTGCCAACCCCTATGCATAAGTTCACAAGGTCACTGAACCCGCAAGTTGATCACCAAAACATACATCAAGGATCACGTGAATACCCGCAAGTTGATCAAGTGTTCTCAAATCCTTAAAGACTCAATCCAATAAGATAAGTTCAAAGGGAAAACTCAATCCATTATAAGAGAGTAGAGGGGGAGAAGCATCATAAGATCCAACTATAATAGCAAAGCTCGCAATACATCAAGAACGTGCCATATCGAGAACACGAGAGAGAGAGAGAGAGAGAGAGAGAGAGAGATCAAATACATAGCTACTGGTACATACCCTCAGCCCCAAGGGTGAACTACTCCCTCCTTGTCATGGAGAGCGCCGGGATGATGAAGATGGCCACCGGTGATGGATTCCCCCTCCAGCAGGGTGCCGGAACGCGCTCCCGAGAGGTTTTTGGTGGCTACAGAGGCTTGCGGTGGCGGCACTCCCAATCTAGGTTTCTTTCTGGAAGTTTGGGGATTTATAGGAGGGTTTCGCATCGAGGACAAGTTAGGGGGACCCACGAGGAGTCCACGAGGCACAGGGGCGCGCCCCAGGGGGTGGGCGCGCCCCCCACCCTTGTGGGCCCCACGGGACTCCTCACCGATAACTTTTTGTTCCAGTATTTTTTATATTTTCCAAAAAAATCTCCGTTGATTTTCAGCGCATTCCGAGAACTTTTATTTCTGCACAAAAACAACACCATAGTAGTTCTGCTAAAAACAGCATTAGTCCGGGTTAGTTCTAACCAAATCATACCAAAAGCATGTAAAAATATTATAAACACGGCATGAATACATCAAAAATTATAGATATGTTGGAGACGTATCAGCGTTGTATGGCACACGAATGTTGGCGACGTCGAAGTCGATGAGCTCGGTGTGGTAGTTATCGCGCTTGCCGAAGGTGGCAAGGAGGCGGACCTGCCCTATTGGATGCATGGAGCCGTCGGTCATTCCTGAGAAGGGCTTGGTAGGCTAAAGCTGGTGATATGGCACTTGGAGCCTGTTGAATGTCTGGATAGAGAGAACATTGAGCCCTGCTCCACCATCAATGAGGGTCTTGGTGATGACCACGTTGCTGTTGACGGGCGAGTAGAGCATTGGGAGCGCGCCAGCAGAGGCCGCGCACTTGAGCTGATCGATGGAGTTGAAGGTGATGGTGTATTTGGACCACCTGAGCGGGCGTGTTGCCTTGAGCTTGGGGAGCGCTGCGTTTACCTCGCGTGTGAACTGCTTGAAGATGCGGTGAGAGGCTGAGGCCTGAGAGCCGCCCAGGATGCAGGCTATGGCTTGAGGCTCCTGGAAGCCCCCAGCCCCCTTGTCCTGGTGATGATCTTCGTTCCTTCTTGGCGGTGGAGGCAGTGGAGGAAGACCGGTTGTCGATGTCAAAACCGGCAAATCTAGGGTAGGGGGTCCCGAACTGTGCATCTAAGGATCGAAGGTAACAAGGAGGCAGGGTACACGATGTTTTTACCCGGGTTCAGGCCCTCTTAATGGAGGTAATACCCTACTTCCTGCTTGATTGACTTTGATGAGTATAGGGGTTACAAGAGTTGATCTACCTCGAGATCGTAATGGCTAAACCCTAGATGTCTAGCCTGTATGATTGTGCTCGCCCCTAAGGACTAAACCCTCCGGTTTATATAGGCACCGGAGGGGACTAGGGTTGTACAAAGTTGGTTTACAGAGGAAGGAAACTACGCATCCGGACACTAAGCTTGTTGTCCATGCAAAGGAGAGTCCCATCAGGACACGGGAGAAGGCCTTCGGTTCTGTATCTTTACGGCCCGTCAGTCCGGCCCATGTCAAATAGGCCGGCTCTCCGAGGACCCCATAATCCAGGACTCCCTCAGTAGCCCTCGAACTTGCCTTCAATGACGATGTTGTATCCGGCTTCATGTCTTCGCCTTTACAAGGCGAGTTCCCCATTGTACTCCATATAGTTCGGCCTTTACATGAAATGTTGTACGACCAAGTGAAAACAGCCGCTAAGTTTTCTCAATAAGATTGTAAATTAGACAACCTACTACAGGGTCTAGAGGAAGAAGAAGTTTTTGAGTCCAAGTATTAGTGTACTTTATCAACAAACTTATCTCCAGCCGAATTGTAAAATGATTGTCATGGCAGACTTTCTGCTTCAACCTCCAGAACCCAAGGTTTGGAGTGTTTCCGGATATATATATATATATATATATATATATATATATATATATATATATATATATATACCATTGGTAAACACCAAGGCATGTTCGGAAACTAGGCAGTCCGGTCATAGTTGCTTAAACGGACAAGTTGTATTCGGGGAGTTATGTCATATTACATTTGATCGTAACAAACACCTTCCAGAGAGAATAGTTCCGTTAAGGGTTCCTTTCCCTGGGCCAGCATGCGTTTTGCGCATGCATAAGCTGTTGTGCGAGAAATCACAGTACGCATTATAATTTGGGGGCGTATATTGCAACGAGGGTAGTTCATCTCTTGTCCACCGACCGATTATTCCCTTAAGAACGCTAGCTTTCGGCTTCACCGTCTGAGGTACATGTCCGGATAACCCGGCTGTAACAATCGCAGAGGTGCTCCCTTCATGCCCTAGCCGAATAAGCGGGAACGTAGGGCATAAGCACAGGAGTCAGGCAACCCAGCTTGGCAAGAACTTAAGTCATAAAGGTGCATATAATGGTGAAGATAGGACACATGTGAGTAGACAACACATATATGCGGTGACCTTGATGCTCCAAAATAATAATCATAATAAGCTTCTTATGAAAAGAAGCCCCCAGGTATTATGGGGTATGTACATTTAATGATGTATATCCCTCGAGTGTGTGGTTTATCCGAACACTGGTAGAAGTCGTACAAAAACGAAAAAGAGAGAAAAAAAGGGGTGAAAGGGAGAAAGGAAAAGACGAAAAAAGTTATAAGTGTGAACTTAGGCGTAGAATCTTCGGAGCCGAGCAGCGTTCCATGGGTTTGGTTCCAGACGATTATCTTAAGCATTGCGAAGGCGATAGGCTCCTCCAGTGAGAACTTCATCTATGATGAAGGGACCCTCCCATTTGGGCTTGAGCTTGTCCTTTTTCTTCTCTAGTAGGCGTAGGACGAGTTCACCGACATTGTAAGTCTTTGCCCGTACTTCCCTTCTTTGCTCGTACGGGCCTTCACGACGTCGCGCTCCTCCTCCAAGCCGTCCAAATCGTCCTACCGGTCGAGCTCGGCCTCTCTCTCTCTCTCTCTCTCTCTTCATACATGCGCACTCGAGGTGAGTCATGAATAATGTTGCAAGGCAATACTGCCTCGGCGCCGTACACCATGAAAAAAGGTGTGTATCTGGTCGTTCGGTTGGGCATGGTACGCAGCCCCTAGAGTACAGAATTGAGTCTTCAACCCAGTGCTTGTCTGACTCACGCAGCGATCACACTAGTCTGGGTTTAATGCCGCTCATTATCAAGCCATTAGCCCGTTCGACCTGACCGTTTGTGTGAGGGTGATATACGGAGGCATAATCGAGCTTGATGCCAAAATTAGCGCATGAGGTTTTTACCTCATCAGCCGTAAATTTAGAACCGTTGTCAGTAATGATACTATGCCAGACACCATAACGGTGTACAACAACGGATATGAAGTCTATAACCGGTCCGGCTTCGACCATTTTGACTGGTTTGGCCTCTATCCACTTAGTGAACTTGTCGACCATAACCAATAAATATTTCTTCCTATGGCTTCCCCCTTTAAGGGGTCCGACCATGTCTAGCCCCCAGACTGCAAAAGGCAACGTAATGGGGATTATGTGTAAGGCAGTTGAGGGAGTCCTGGATAAGGGGGTATCCGGACAGCCGGACTATATACATCGTCCGGAGTATAGAAGCGTCAAGACTCAAGACTTCGGCTCGTGTCCGGATGGGACTCTCCTTTGCGTGGAAGACAAGCTTAGCAATCCGGATATTATGTTTCCTTCCTTGTAACCGACTCCATGTAAACCCTAGCTCTCCGGTGTCTATATAAACCGGAGAGCATGGTCCTTAGAAGGCCGATCACAATTACAATCATACCATCATAGGCTAGCTCTTAGGGTTTAGCCTCTATGATCTCGTGGTAGATCTACTCTTGTATTCCACATATCTTCAATATTAATCAAGCAGGAAGTAGGGTTTTACCTCCATCGAGAGGGCCCGAACCTGGGTAAACATTGTGTCCCTTGCTTCTTGTTACCATCAGCCTAAGACGCACAGATCGGGACCCCCTACCCGAGATCCGCCGGTTTTGACACCGACATTGGTGCTTTCATTGAGAGTTCCTATGTGTCGTCGCTTCGAGGCTTGATGGCGTCTTCAATCGTCAACAACACAGTCCAGGGTGAGACTTTTCTCCCCGGACAGATCTTTGTGTTCGGCGACTTTGCACAGCGGGCCAATTTGCTTGGCCAGTTGGAGCAGATCGACAGCTTCGCCCCTGGCCACCAGATCAGGTTCGGAAACTTGAACTACACGACAGATATCCGTGGAGACTTGATCTTCGACGGATTCGAGCCTGCGCCAGAAGTGCCGGACAGCCACGACGAGCACGGCCTAGACCTGCTGTCGGACATTGTCTGGGACATTATCCCCGAAGCAGCCTTGGATCTAAATCCAGGACAGGTTGCGGTGCCTGTGGACGGAGGGCTGGACCCCGCTCCGGAGGCCGCACACTTATCGGCGGTGGAGCCGAACACGGGTCCCACCTGTGTGGAGGCCTGTAACCCCGGACCCCCGGACTCATATCCGGCTGTTGGTCCTGGTCCGCTCACTCTCGAGCCAGCCGAGTCAGGTTAGGCTTCGGTAATGGAGTTTACCGCTGCGGACATCTTTCAGCACTCACCCTTTGGCGACATGCTGAACTCATTGAAGTCTCTCTCTCTCTGTCAGGAGACTCTGGGCTGAACTATGTCCGGCTGGAGTGGGAAGCGGGCGACGAAGGAATTTGCTGCCCACCCACCACCCACTTTGTCGCCACGATCGATGATTTAACCGACGTGCTCGACTTTGACTTCGAAGACATCGACGGTATGGACGACGATGCAGGAGATACTCAGGAGCCGCCGCTCACAGGGCGGTGGACAGCCACCTCTTCATATGATATATATATATGGTGGACACTCCGAAAGAAACGAATGGCGAGGAGGCAACGGAGGATAACCCCTCCAAAAAGAAAGCAAAGCATGGGCGTCACCAGCACCGCTCCAAGCCCCGCCAAGGCAATATGGCGCCGGAGACGATAATAATCTGGACGGTGCCGACGATGAATACAACCCCGAACAGCCCGCCTTTGAGCAGGCCAAACAGGAAAACGGGCATGACAGCCCAGACAAACAGGCGACGGATGGGTATCCGGAGTAGGACAACTACATGCCCCTCTCCGAAGACGAGATTAGCCTCGGCGACGACGAGTTCGGCGTACCCGAAGACCCCGCAGAGCAGGAGCGCTTCAAGCGCCAGCTTATTGCCACTGCGAGAAGCCTAAAGAAGAAGCAGCAGCAGCTCCAAGCTGATCAAGATCTGCTCACAGACAGATGGACAGAAGTCCTCACAGCCGAGGAGTACGGCAGAGAGTCCAGACACCTTGGCCAAGAGAAACCCAAGTCCATGGCAGCTCTTACGACACTAATGACCCGCTTTTGCGCGGGCGAAGACAGCTGATTGGCTTGCAGTAGCACTACGCCACATTCTGGAACTTCAGATGTCCGGGACAATAATGGCAAGCCACGGCGCAACAGACACAAGCGACGGAACAACGACGACATCACCAAGGATACGGCGGTCAATGCCAGATTTAACGGATCGAAATCCGGTCAGCGGAAGAAGCCATTCAAGCGCAACAATCAAGGACCGTCCAGTCTGTTCCGTATACTGGAGCGCTCGTGCCAAATTCATGGCACCCCGGACAAGCCAGCCAACCACACAAACAGAGACTGCTGGGTCTTTAAACAGGCCGGCAAAATAAATGTTGAAAACAAGGACAAGGGGCTACACAGCGACGATGACGATGAGCCCTGGCGTCCGAACATGGGGGGCCAGAAGAAATCCCCCCCCCCCAGGTGAAAACGGTCAACATGATCTACGCCACCCACATCCTCAAGCGGGAACGAAAGCGAGCACTGCGGGACGTATATGCGATGGAGCCGGTCGTGCCCAAATTAAACCCATGGTCAGCTTGCCCGATCACCTTTGATCGTAGGGATCATCCTACTAGCATCCGTCATGGCGGCTCATCCGCATTGGTTTTAGACTCAATTATAGATGGGTTTCACCTCACAAGAGTCCTGATGGACGGAGGCAGCAGCCAGAACCTGCTTTATCAGGACACAGTGCGGAAGATGGGCATCGATCCTTCAAGGATCAAGCCCACCAAAACCACCTTTAAAGGTGTCATTCCTGGAGTAGAAGCCCGTTGCACGGGCTCTATAACATTGGAAGTGGTCTTCGGATCTCCGGATAATTTCCGAAACGAAGAGCTAATCTTCGATATCGTCCCTTTCCGTAGTGGTTACCATGCCCTGCTTGGACGAACCGCATTTGCTAGATTCAATGCGGTACCACACTATGCATACCTCAAGCTCAAGATGCCAGGCCCGCGCGGGGTCATAACAGTCAACGGGAACATGGACCGCTCTCTCTGTACAGAAGAACATACTGCGGCCCTTGCAGCAAAAGTACAATGCGGCCTCCTCCGGCAAACCACCAATCCGGCAACGACATTTTCAAGCCCCGTCAAACAAGGGCGGAACACCCCGCAGCAAGATCAGCAGGCGCGACAAGAGCAGGACTAGCAGTCCGGCCTCCGCTCAAATCCCATCAAAGCAGCATTCGTGCCACGCGTACACAATTACGCACTGAAAATACCATGGGCACAGGCAGAAGCGTATCAAGGGCTCAGTCAACAGTATGCTATCACTTAATAACCTTTCCATTCACCTTTAAGGACATTGCTTTAGTGCAGCCTCTCCAGAATATCCGGATTGTCGGACTTACATAGGAGAGGAAACCCAGGAGGCAACAGGCTTTGGGCATAGCAGGAAACACCCAGGTGGAATCTATTTACGATCATTTTTCCCGCTTTATCTATTTGTACGTAGCCTGCCCCTGGATAGAATATGTCAAATCATCCTATTTTGTCTCCGCTTAATGCACACATTGTAAACATACGCTTAAACGTATTATTCATCAATGGGAGACCACATATAGTGTCAGCTTACTTATTTTTACTTGAGCATTTTTTCTAAATGTCTATTTAATTTTGTGTCCGTACACTTTGGTACGTGTAGTTTGCCAGGGGCTCCTTATGGTACCCTATAATACGGCAAGTCAAGTCGGAACACTTTCAACAGTGTGGCACCCCAAACTTATAGCATTATATGCATCAGCTCCGAATCATGTCTAGGTTACGGTTGGGATAGCCCGGCTCCCTTGCTTTGGTGCCTTACGTTCCGTTAATTCGGCTAAGATACCGCAGGGAGAACTACTGCGATTGTGCCCTGGTTCTGCCGGACGAGCACCTCAGTAGAGAAAGCACAAAACTATCTGACATGATGTGGCGAGAGACTGGTCGATGTTCCAGAGGTCTAAAATCCTTAAAGATTTTTTCCGCTTTAGGCGTTAATTTGGCTTTGTCCGATATAGGCGTCTATAGTGCCCCAATTCAGCCTTCCGGACTCTACGGGCTTCGCCGAAATTTAAAATCATATACTTCTATGGCTAGTGAAGGTTATAAAGCTGTATAGTCCGATTGCCTGGTTCGCTGTGCTGGACACCTCCTTAAGGGACCAAACATTTGGATAAAGAGTGTACGGGTTTTTCACGAACACCCCAGTACTAGTTACACGGGGGGCGGAAGCCGGCGACTGGCCTACTTTCAGAATTTTATAAATAGCCGCACAGAAGGTAATATTTTAAATCACAAAAGCGCTACATAGCGAAGTAACTTCATCTTTATATTACAAACATGACAGAAGTGACTTCATTCAAAAATTATGTCTTTGGTACATTCATCGGCCACGAGGCAAGCACCCTTCATGACGCCATCATAATACTTCTCGGGGACGCGATGCGGCTTGCCCTCCGGCGGCCCGTCCTTCACCAGCTTCTCCGCATCCAGCTTCCCCAATGCACCTTGGCGCGGGCAAGGGCCCGGCGGGCACCCTCAATACAAATGGATCGCTTGATGACTTCCAGTCACGGACAGGAATCCACCATCCGCTTGATTAGGCCGAAGTAGATGGTGGGCAGAAGCTCGCCCGGCCATATCTGGACTATGAGATCCTTCATAGCCACTTCGGCCGCCTTGTGGAGTTCGACCAACTGCTTCAGTTGATCACTCAGAGGCATTGCGTGTTCGGCCCCAGTATACTGGGACCAGAACAACTTCTCCGTTGAGCTCCCCTCCTGGGCACGGTAGAACTCCGCGGCATCTGATACGCTGCGTGGCAGGTCTGCGAATGCCCCTGGAGAGCTCCGGATTCGAGTAAGTAAAAGAAACGCCTCCTCCACATGTTTGCTTTGCATAAAAAATTTCTTACCCGCCGCTATTTTCTTGGCCTCCTGGATCTCTCGCTGAGCCCTCTCGGCTTCGGCCTTGGCGTCTTTTGTATTTGTAAGGGCCTTCGCAAGCTCGGCCTCTTTTGCTTTCAGCTCCCACTCTGCAGACTAGAGCTTCTTGCCGAGCTCCTGAAGCTCTTCTTGTACCTCGCCCACTCGGGCCTCTTGCTTTTTGCGCTCCTTGAGTTCCAAGGCCGCTTTGTGTTCGGCCTCGGACAGCGCCTTCTTGAGAGACGCCACTTCGGTGGCAGCCTCTGTTACCACATCACGATGTCTCGGCGTTAGCATAAACAAATTTTATTTGTTATTTATTATATGAGAAAGGGAAATCATTCACCTTTGTTCTCTTCGAGCTGCCTCCTCGCGAGGCCGAGCTCTCTCTGTGCCAGCTCTAAATCCTGCGTCGGGGCAGCGATTTCGGTCGTGCGAGCAACAGCGGCCAGCAGCACAGCCTGTTTGTTTACATTCAACGCTTATTGTTAGATTCCTGCGGATTATAATTGACCCTCCGTTTGGTTTTTCTTTTCGAACGCCAAACAGAGTATCAGGGGCTACTACCTGTGGATTATAATTGACCCTCCGTTTGGTTCAATCTTGCGGTGTTCTTACCCAGTGACAGAAAGGGTTGCAAGACACGTATTGTATTGTTGCCATCGAGGATAAAAAGATGGGGTTTATATCATATTGCTTGAGTTTATCCCTCTACATCATGTCATCTTGCTTAATGCGTAACTCTGTTCTTATGAACTTAATACTCTAGATGCATGCTGGATAGCGGTCGATGTGTGGAGTAATAGTAGTAGATGTAGGCAGGAGTCGGTCTACTTGTTGCGTACGTGATGCCTATATACATGATCATGCCTAGATAATGTCATAATTATTCGCTTTTCTATCAATTGCTCGACAGTAATTTGTTCACCCACCGTAATACTTATGCTCTTGAGAGAAGCCACTAGTGAAACCTATGGCCCCCGGGTCTATCTCTTATCATATTTGCTTCCAATCTACTTTTATTTTCATCTTTATGTTCTGCATCTATATTGTAAAATACCAAAAATATATTTATCTTATCATACTATCTCTATCAGATCTCACTTTCGCAAGTGGCCGTGAAGGGATTGATAACCCCTTTGTCGCGTTGGTTGCGAGTTCTTTGTTTGTTTGTGTAGGTTCGTGGGACTTGTTGAGAAGCCTCCTACTGGATTGATACCTTGGTTCTCAAAAAACTGAGGGAAATACTTACGCTACTGTGCTGCATCACCCTTTCCTCTCCAAGGAAAACCAACGCAAGCTCAAGATGTAGCAGGGTCATACCACGGGGTTATATTCCCAACAATCACCATATTCTATTCCACCTATAGTGTTATATCCATGGCTCACGCTCATGTATTGCGTGAAAGTTGAAAAAGTTTGAGAATACTAAAGTATTAAACAATTGCTTGACTAAAACTGGGGTTGTGCATGATTTAATACTTTGTGTGATGAAGATGGAGCATAGCCAGACCATACGATTTTGTAGGGATTACTTTTTTTGGCCATGTTATTTTGAGAAGACATTATTGGTTTATTAGTATGCTTGAAGTATTATTGTTTTTATGTCAACATTAAACTTTTGTTTTGAATCTTATGGATCTGAATATTCATGCCACAATGAAGAAAATTACATGGATAAATATGTTAGGTAGCATTCCACATCAAAAATTCTATTTTTATCATTTACCTACTCGAGGACGAGCAGGAATTACGCTTGGGGATGCTTGATACGTCTCCAACGTATCTATAATTTTTTATTGTTCGATGCTATTATATTATCTGTTTTTGGATGTTTTATATGCATTATTATGCTATTTTATATTATTTTTGGGACTAACTTATTAACCTAGAGCGCAGTGCCAGTTTCTGGTTTTTCCTTGTTTTTGAGTTTTACAAAAAAGGAATATCAAACGGAGTCCAAACGGAATAAAACTTTCGTGATGATTTTTCTTGGACCAGAAGACACCTGTAGGACTTGGAGTGAAGTCACGGGAGTCCCGAGGTGGCGACAAGCCCCAGGGGCGTGCCCTAAGGGCTTGTGGGCCCGTCGGAGCTCCTCCAACCCTAATCTTTGGCCTATGAATTCCCAAATATTCCCAAACAACCAGAAGCGTCCACCAAAATATTTTTCTGCCGCTGTAACCTTCTGTACCCGTGAGATCCCACCTTGGGGCCTTTTCCGGGACCCTGCCGGAGTAGGATTCGATCACGGAGGGCTTCTACATCAACTTTATTGCCCTTCCGATGAAGCGTGAGTAGTTGATCACAGACCTACGGGTCCATAGCTAGTAGCTACATGGCTTCTTCTCTCTCTTTGATCTTCAATACAATGTTCTCCTCGATGTTCTTGGAGATCTATCCGATATAATATTCTTTTGCGGTGTGTTTGTCGAGATTCGGTGAATTCTGGATTTATGATAAGATTATCCATGAATATTATTTGAATCTTCTCTGAATTCTTATATGCATGATTTGATATCTTTGTATTTCTCTTTGAATTATCGGTTTGGTTTGGCCAACTAGGTTGGTTCTTCTTGCAATGGGAGAGGTACTTAGTTTTGGGTTCAATCTTGCGGTGTCCTCACACAGTGACAAAGTAGGAGTAGCGAGGCATGTATTTTATTGTTGCCTTCAAGGGTAAAAATATGGGGGTTTCATCATATTGCTTAAGTTTATCCCTCTACATCATGTCATATTACTTAGAGCGTTACTCTGTTCTCTTCAACTTAATACTCTAGATGTAGGCAGGAGTCGGTCGATGTGTGGAGTAATAGTAGTAGATGTAGGCAGGAGTCGATCTACATGACACGGACGTGATGCCTATATTCATAATCACTGCCTTGGATATCGTCATAACTTTGCGCTTTTCTATCAATTGCTCGACAATAATTTGTTCAACCATAGTATGTTTTCCTTCCAAAGAGAAGCCTCTAGTGAAACCTATGACCCCCGGGTCTATTTTCCATCATATATTTTTCAGATCTATAAACCAAAAAACCCAAAAATACCTCGCTGAGTTTTATTTACTTTTATTTTGTTTTACGATTTAGTAATCTTTTATATCTGTCTCTATCAGATCTCATCCTTGCAAGTGACGGTGAAGGGATTTACAACCCCTTTATCGCGTTGGGTGCAAGTGTTCGATTGTTTGTGCAGGTGCATAGATTGGAGACTTGCATGTACCTCCTACTGGATTGATACCTTGGTTCTCAAATTGAAGGAAATACTTATCTCTACTTTGTTGCATCACCCTTTCCTCTTCAAGGGAAAAACCAATGCAAGCTCAAGAAGTAGCAGCCGCAAGACGTGCCTTGTACTTTTCAATTGTAACATCAGGTCTAAACTTTTTCTTGAACACCCACTTCCATCCTACAGGTTTACACCCATAAGGACGATCGGTGATTTTCCAGGTTCCGTTTGCTAAGATGGAATCCATCTCACCACGGACAACTTCCTTCCAGTAGTCAGCATCAGAAGATGCATAGGCTTCTGAAATAGTCCTGGGTGTGTCATCCACAAGGTACACAATGAAATAATCACCAAAAGATTTTGCAGTCCTTTGTCTCTTACTCCTTACAGGAGTTTCATTGTCATCCTCCATAGGATTCTCAACGTGTTCCATTGCAATGGTGGGTTCGGGAATTACAGCAATCCTGGCTAGATGGAGTAGGTATCTCCTGATTTGATGAACTCGACAAATCCTTCACAAGAAATATGTCCTCAAATAAAGTTGCATCATTCGACTCCATAATTGTACCAACATGCATGTCGGATACCTCAGATTTTATTGTCAAAAATCTATAGCCAATGCTATGAAAAGCATAACCCAGAAGAACACAATCCACGGTTTTCGGTCCAAGCTTGCACTTCTTGGGAATTCGTATATTGAATTTTGCCAAACAACCCCAAGTACGTAGATAGGAGAGTTTAAATCTTTTCCTTTCCCATTCCTCAAATGGAGTCATGGTCTTATGCTTTGTGGGAACTCGGTTTAGGACATGACATGCAGTCATTAGCGCCTCCCCCCACCATGCCTTGAAGAGACCCGATGTGTCTAACATGGCGTTAACCAAATCAGTTATAGTTCGGTTCTTTCTTTCAGCCGCCCCATTTGACTGAGGTGAGTAGGGAGGCGTCCACTCATGGATTATACCATGTTCCGCACAAAACAAATCAATTCATTGAAAAAAAATACTCCATCGCGATCAGACCTAAGCCGTTTAATCTTTCAATCAAGTTGGTTATGTGCTTCGGCTTTATAGTTTTTGAAGAAATTTAAAGCCTCGTCTTTCGATTTCAGAAGATACACATAACAATATCTAGTGGAGTCATCAATCAATGTCATGAAATATTTCTTTCCACCTTTTGTCAACACGTCATTCATCTCACAAATATCAGAATGTCTAAGCTCTAGTGGCACCAAGTCTCTTGCCGCTGCAGTCTTATGGGACTTGCAAGGTTGCTTAGCTTGCACACACACTTGGCACTTGGAGCCCTTGACAGTAGTGAATTTCGGATTTAAACTCATATTGGCTAGCCGCGTCATGCACCCAAAGTTAATATGACAAAGTCGTGAATGCCAAATATTAGACTCATTATCGTGGCAAACATTACTAATAACTTTAATGCAAATATCTGACAAAGGTAGGCGGAACAAGCCTCCGCACTCATAGCCTTTTCCAACAAATTGTCCATACTTAGAAATTACAACTTTATTGGACTCAAAAACCAACTATAAACCATCTCGACATAAACGGGAACTGCTAACGAGATTTCTATTGATGGATGGCACATGATGAATGTTTTTCAGGCACACGATCTTCCCCGAAGTAAACTTCAGATCGGCCGTACCAACACCTGGAACAATGGCATGTGACCCGTTCCCCATCAGCACGGGAGAAGTCCCTGTGACCCAGAATCCTTCATATCAGTATCACTGATGACAACATTAGCGGTCCTGCCGCTCTTCTCATGTCCGTGCTCCTCAAAGCGGTTAGGACATCTCGGTGGAGGAGGAGCACGCGTGTATGTCTCCTTTTCTCATGCTCATACAAATGGTAGAAGAGCTCAGCTTATAAAGAGGTGCAACTCCCATTCAACTTCCGAGGTGGGACTAAATTTTAGTCCGACTCACACCACTCACAGCCATGAATGAATGGGCCATGAGAATTTCAGATTTTAGTTGGGCTTTGGGCCAAAGGCCTACTAACAAATTCCAACAAAACATTCCCATGTTTACATCAGCAGTTCAAATGCATGCATTTCTGTCCATAAAAAACTTGATCAAACCACGGAGGGATAAAAAACTATCAATCTACCCGTTAAGGATTAGCATAAATATTTCTTACAGATGGTATCAACCGCACGCGAGAGGCAAATGCTACATCACGCTACTAACAAGATAGATCAGTCAAAACAAAACCAAGAGGCATGATACCAGCTCAGGACTATACTACAGGGTCTAGCTATATCTGCAGATCACCCTGCATTTCAGCACCCGGTCTTGGACGTAGAACCCGGGCATCGCCATGATCTTCACCCGAGACAGGTTCTGCTGCGACCGTTGCCTCTCGACCTGGATCTCCTCCATGTACATCGGGTCGAAGGCCCGGTTCTCCTCAACCCGCAGCACCATCAGCGGCGGGCTGAAAGAGAAGGCCAGAAGGTGGAGCAGCCAGATGCACTTCGCGGCCACGAAGAAGCACTGCAGCAGCTGCTCGGCCCACGGCCACGACCAGCTCAGCGTGGACACGATGCAGCTCATCTTCTGGTCGCAGAAGCGGCTGAAGTCCTCGCAGTAGTACTTGGTGCCCTTCTTCAGGACCTCGTTCCAGCTCAGGTTGCGCAGCGCGACGAACGACGCGAAGTTCTCCTGGAGGTCCTGCTTTAGGTCGAGGCACCTGGGCGACCCGTTCTTCTGGAACGTGCAGTTCTCGAAGTCTTGGTACATCGCTTGGTTCATGAGAGCTTCCAGATGATACAGTATCACTTTCGAGTGCTTGTCGGCGAGTGTCAGTTGATATGGCTGCAGGAGCAAGTTCAGCTTATCTGCCAGCCCATTGTCGGCGTCTTCGACTTGCTGGAGCAGCACCTTGCAGAACTGTTTGATGGAGAGACGGGCTTCCGATACTATCTGCAAGAACCCTTCCACCATTACTTCCTGGCTGACGGGCAATGAATCGTCCCTGCTGACACCCACTGACCTTGCTGACCTCTTCGAGTGAGATTGCGCGTTTTTCGTGCTTGTTGCTTTCTTTAGAGCCTTCTTCAGTTCTGTGGAATACGCTTCCAAGCTCAGCAGCTTGCTAGTTAGTTCTCCCAAAGATGATCTCATCTCTCCAACTTCTTGAAGAGCAGCGTCCCTATGCTCATTGGCCTCCGCAAGCTCCTTCTTCAGAGATTCTACTGAAAACACCCCCCACTCCTTGAGAAGCTGCGACATGTTCTCACATTCGGCAGTGCTCGGTGACATGTCCGATTTCGTCTTCCTCTTCGACTTGGGTAACAGCCATGAGAGCACGTTTGTTCCTTTTTGCCTTGTACGCGAGCCGACAGAGGGGTGGTGGTTCGACTGTGGCACAGCACTGCTGAGGTTCTTCGGAGCATTGGCATCAGCTTCAGGGTCCCTGCTGATTGTCGCAGGCTTGCAAGTGTTGCACGTGGTCGTGGCCTTCGATTCTGCTGAATCTGTTCCCCTGCTGGCCGACTTGAGGAAACTGTCAGCGGAGAGAGCAGGATGAAGGAAGGAATGATGGTTTCTACGAGGGATTCTGTTCCGCATATGCTCATTTGATGAAGAGAAATGGAGCTCGCTGTTTGATGAAGAGAAGGTGTTGTGATTGTCGAGATCCGAGAAGGCCACCTCATCTTCAGCACCTTCATGGTCTAGACCGATTCCGCTCCAGTTCTCAGATAGGCTCCGGTTGTCTTGGCGAATGTAGTTCATTCCACCCAAAGGCTCTTCACCATAAGCCTGAAAGATTTCGCCAAGGAAGCAACAAGTGTCAATATCAGAAGGTGGTTAAAAATTCAAAAATATTACTATAGAAGATGATTCAGCAAACAAAATGAATGTGGTTCAGCTCTAACCCCTCGCTAACTTTTGCTTCTTTGTTTTAGTTACTGTTTTGCTTTCTTTTGCAGTTAGTTCTGCTTTGTTAGCTTTGTGGCTGTTTTGGTTTTGTAAGCATTCTGACATCTCGGCGTTCTTCTTAAAATACAAAATGATGTGCATTTCTATGCGTGTCGAGAGAAAAAAAGGTGATATATATACCAACAAAGGGCAACATGATTTCGGAAAGAATGCAGACATAGTGACATACTGAAACCAAGTACTCCCTCCGTCCGGAATTACTTGTCATCAAAATGGATGAAAATGGATGTATCTAGAACTAAAATACATCTAGATACATCCATTTCAGTGACAAGTATTTCCGGACGGAGGGAGTACATGCTAAAATAGTTTGTTATAATTGTTCAGATTACTAGTGGTTCCCTTTTTGTAACTGTACCAGAAAAACATTTATAGCCAACCAAACAGCTTGGCGGTACGATTTAGTAAATGCATTCCACTGCGGAGAAGTTAGCTAATTCGCCAACAACCTGTATAAGTAGGCTGTTCTGGAATGTTGTAAATTAGACCAGACAGAAGACAGCCAGGGCTCTAGACACCTATTTACGTGAAAAAGATCATTGCCTTTCATATGCATACAAGAAAATAGCCTTGCTTGTTTCTAACTTAGCCATGGTAACTGAAAAATGCTTAGAGAACAAACTCCAATCAGCATAGCACATTTGAGCACACTGCTTTTCAGCTTCCATTTCGGCCAAGGAGGCAAGGACTATCGCTAAAGAAAGTTGAATTTAAAAATGGTGCGAGTGCGACCCACACAAAGAACATGCCCACAATAAGAATAAGCAAATCCTGCAGCAACCTACCACCACGACAACCAGATGCAGAAGTGTGCACTTTTTTTTAGCATGGCGGACAGTGGCAAATCGAGCACCAATGGAGCTGCCTTTGGCAGACACTGTTGCTCCTTAGACCGAGAAACAGTAACAAGCGCAAAACAGGCAAGAGCTTGCTCACCGGGGTGAAGACGGGGTAGTCCTCGGCGACGGCAGCGGCCCTGGGGAACGCCGGCGACGCGGCGGGCGGCACGCGGATGACGGCGGGGCTGCGTCCAGCGCCGGCGCCGGCGCCAGCGTAGGCGGCACACGCGGCGGCATTGGCGCCGCCGCCCTGCAGGAGCGCGGCGTGGAGCGCGCGCAGCTCCGTGGCTTTGGCGATGGCCGCCTGGATTTCCTGGCGCGTAGCCGGGAACGCGGCGGGCGGGTGGGAGGAGGACGACGGGGCCGAGGCAGCCTCCGCGGCCATGGGCAGCGCGACGGCGACGGCGACAGCGCGAGGGGCGGGTCAAAGGCCGCGTCTTTGGGTTTGGCTGTGCGCGGAGTTGTGGCGCTGGGCGGAGGGAGGAAGGGAATAATGGCTTGTCGTATGTTTTGTCCAAGTAATCCCTCCGTCCGGAAATACTTGTCGGAGAAATGGATGTATCTAGACATACATTAGTTCTAGATACATCCATTTTTATCGATTTCTTCGACAAGTAATTCAGGACGGAGGGAGTATTTTGTATCACTGTGCGGTAATCATGCTTGGTGCTACGTAGTACTCCTACTAAATGGGTACCGGCGCCAATGCAGGACCAGCATGGCACTGGATTTTGAGACGTTGATTTGATAGTGGGGGCTGGACCAACGTAGCAGTGTCAACAGAATGATAAAGCACATGAGAGAGAGAGGGTAGCTTTACAGATGGGAGGGAGGGAGAGAGACGGTGGCGTGCCATCTACTGAAAGGAAAAATAAAAAGGAATGTTTGAGCTGAGCTCTCTTGTTTGATTCTTTGATTCTTTCTAAGACACTCATGCTAACACAGTGCCCCAGTCCCTGTGCTGTTGATACCGGCATAGTTTAGCAGTTGGGAGTTGGGACGTTTGACAGTGTATTTGCTGTGTACTGTGCTGTGCACTGCATGCTTGACTGACGGAGGAGGTTTTTATACGGACTACTTGCACTTGCGGTTGTGGGTCGGCGAGGAAGCAAAGTACCGAGGAGCAGGGGGAAAAGGCAAAGAGCACGGCCACATGGCTCCCACGGGCAATTTAAGCAGCGATGGAACTGATTGATGATGATGCCTGCCCCACACTGCCGCTGCGTGCGATTCGCTTTCGGCTTTCAGCTACGTGGGCTTCCGGAATCATGGCTCCCGGTATATGAAACGGTTCGGAGAAAAATTCGAGCGAAGTCATCACAGAAAAAGTGAGCGAATTCCCTCCCTGCTGGAAATTGAGATCCGGGTCTCTTTAAGCTGGTAGTCCCTCCGCCTGCGCCTGCGGGGACTCAAAACAGGGGGGCAGGGCGCTTCAGAGACGTCGCTGGGCTTGCCAAATAATTGATGTTGCGAAAGCAAGGCACCCTAACAAACACTTGCCCAACAGGACACCCGCAGTTATTACGATGAATACAATCCCTCCGACCAATCAATTTTCTGAATGTGTACAGTCCTCTGCTCCGCTGACGGGTATGCCGGTTGCTCTCAGCCGCTTGTACAGTTGTAGTAGTACTGTTAACCGATTGCTCTCGAGGGACAATACTTCGAGTATTTGATCACTATCTGAAAGATCTAGAAGATAGGTCTATGAAAGGGTGAATAGACTCTTAAGGACATCTTCAGCGTCGACCTGCAAACCTCCGGCAACGGTTTGGACCGCGGAAGCCATACAACAAGGGCCTTTATCGGTCCGCGGCGCGGTCCGGACGCGATTTTTCCTGCAAACCGGAGA
>NC_041393.1:214938813-214975013 GCF_002162155.2 Triticum dicoccoides | reverse complement strand
TTTGTAAGCGTCACTCCAAAGCGTCAGCACACGGATTCATGCCCGATGAGAGCGGACACAACCGCTCACTGGCTCCGGCATTGAAGCGGCACGCCAACCGAGAGAGCACCGCTTCCCGGCGTAGGCAACTGCCATGCGTTCAAATGACACGACGGCCGCCCGTCCGGCCGTCTGCCGCCCGCACTGATGGCACGCGGTTGCCAAGGCGTCTCCTCCGGCGCCACACGTTTGTCCCTCTGCCGCCCACCGGTGCTATATATACCGCTGTCCCGGTGTCTGTGTGAAAACCGGCAGACCTCGGGGTAGGGGTTCCCAAGCTATAGATCTCGGGCAGATGGAACAAAAAGACGATGTTTACCCAGGTTCAGGCCCTCTTGATGAACGAAAACCCTACATCTTGCTCTTGTTTATATCATCACCGGAGGCCCTCTTCATCATCCTCGTGGCCACCATGATGAGGAGGGAGTAGTCCACCCTCGGGGCTGAGGATTTGTACCAGTAGCTATGTGTTGGATCTATCCCTCTTGTCTTCTTGATTTGGCACGATCTTGTTGTACCACGAGCTTTGTTAATATAGTTGGATCATATGGTGTTTCACCCTCTTTATCTTGTTGTGATGAATTGAATTTTTCTTTGAGATTTTACTATTATCGGATTGAATGCTTTTATGGATTTATGAACACTTGATGTATGTCTTGTGTATGAATACCCGTGGTGACAATGTGGTATCATATTGATTCACTTGATGTATGTTTTGGCACTCAACTCGTGGATTCCCCGAGGTGACATTGGGGTAATCTATGCATAGGGGTTGATGCACGTTTTCATCTTTCTTTCTCCGGTAGAAATCTCGGGGCACTCTTTGAAGTTCTTTGTGTTGGATTAAATATTCTGAATCTGAAGTTGTTTGATTCATATCGTATAATCAACTCACGGATACTTGTGGTGACATTGGAGTATCTAGGTGACATTAGAGTTGGTTGTTGCGTATCATATGGTGTTATTTTAGTACGAACTCTAGGGTTGTTTATGACACTTAATAAGAATAGGTCAATGGATTGATCGAAAAGAATAACTTTGAGGTGGTTCCGTACCCTACAAACAATTTTGTCGTATGTTCTCCGCTAGATAAGAACTTTGGAGTGACTCTTTTTCACACGTTGAGGGGTTGTTATACGATTCAATTATGTTAGCATTCTTGAGAGATTTCACTGGTGAAAATACGAACCCTAGGCCTTGTTCTTAAGCATTGCAATACGGTTTGTGCTCATTTTTATCGTTTGCTATCTTGCTGTTTTTATCTATTCAGACTATAAAAATGTATCTCTACTATCTGTACTACACGTTTATCACCATCCCTTTGCCGAACTAGTGCACCTATACAATTTGCCATTGTATTGGATGTGTTGAGGACACAAGAGATTTCGTGTATTTGGTTGCAGGGTTGTTCGAGAGAGACCATCTAAATCCTACACCTCCCATAGATTGATAAATCTTAGGTCATCCACTTGAGGGAAATGTGCTACTGTCCTACAAAATTTTGCGCTTGGAGGCCCAACACGAGTCTACAAGAACAAATTGTGTAGTAGATATCACTTCTTCTCCCTTTTAGGGATGTGGGTAACCTAAATCATGTCCACTTCTGTTACCTCATTAGGAAACTTCTTTTGGTCGCCGAGGTTCATCCTCGTCTTCGCTACGATTTTGGATTTTACCTTGACCCTCTGTCGCCACCTTGCCAGCCTGTTTAAAGAACCAACAGTTCCTATTAGTGTGGGTTGATGGTTTGTCCGGAGTGCCATGGATTTGGCACGATTTATCCAGGATCTTGTCTAGCTGCCTAGGTCCATCCTTGTTCACTTTAAAGGGTTTTCTTTTCTGTCTGGATCTAGGTCCGATCAACCCTACATTGACTGCAGCGTCCTCTGTGTCGCTCCCGCCAATTTTATGTTTGCGTTTGTTTTCATTACGTCAAGGCTTTACATTAGTGTCCCGCGTCTCCGAGGTGCCTGCCTCGCCATTATGGGTACTACAGGCAAGCCAACAGTCTTCTCCCGTGCAAAAGCGGGTCATTATCGAGGTAAGGGCTGCCATGGTCCTCGGCTTATCCTGGCCAAGCTGGCGGGCAAGCCATTCATATCGGATGTTATTCTTGAATGCAGTGATGGCTTCGGCGTCGGAGCTGTCTATGATGTGGTTCTTTTTAGTAAGGAACATGTTCTAGAATTTTTGAGCTGATTCGCCGGGCTACCGAGTGACACGGCTGAGGTCACTAACGTCCGGAGGCCGGACGTAAGTACCCTGGAAATTTGCTCTAAAGACATCCTTGAGGGCTTCCCAACTCCCTATAGAGTGAGGAGGTAGGCTATTAAGTTAGTGCCTTGCCGGCCCTTTAACTTGAGCGGCAAGTATCTGATGTCATGGAGGTCATCTCCATTAGCCATGTGTATGTGAAGAAGAAAATTCTTGATCCATACCACTTGGTCCGTTGTGCCATCGTATGATTCTATATTTACGGGTTTGAACCCTTCCGGAAATTGATGTTCCATTACACTATCTGTAAAACAAATCGGGTGGGCAAGACCTCGGAATCGAGTGGTATCCCGTCGGAGGTCGGGGGAGAGCCGTGTGTAAGTTTGATCTCGGGCGCGGCCGTTCCTGTCTAACCAGGCGTCGTAGCCATCAAGCCCAGTGGCGCGCACGTCCTCTTGATCCATGAATGGACCGGGGAGGCGCCCGGTTTGCCTCGATGTGGCGTCGAGCGTCATGAGGGTCTGGGTAATCCACATGATCCTTGACATAATGGTGTGGAGCAGTCGGGTGTTGAGATTTTCCTGTACTGGCCTGTCCCGACCTCTAGAGGATCGGTCAAGCGCATCGGCGGCTAATTTGTAATCGAACTCTGGCAGCAAACGCCTCTGAGGATATGATGTGGGCGCTGTAAGTGCATCTAGTGCCCCTTAGTGATTTTGGTGTATTGAAGACTTATAGGTTAAGGGACTGATGCGTTTGTGAGTGTACACAGGTCTATAAGTCTATGAGGAGTTTGATATTTACAGAGAAAGTCGACCCCTAAAAATGAAGTTCTTTGACTGAAGACTTTGGATTTCTGAAGACTTTATGAAGACTTTGAAAGTGAAGAAATTGGTGTGACCTTGAAGACTTGGTAATCATTGGAGGAACATGAAGCATGAAGACTCTTGTTTTTACTGTTTCATTTTCTCTTTCTTGAGTCATAGGAAACACTGTACTGTTAAAGGGGGTCGAGGAAATACTAAGGAAAAATTTCCATGTGATGCTCAACTAAAATCCTACACCTACCAATCCCTTTGAGTGAAGCCATTGGAAATCTCGCACAATTCAGTCATATTCTTCAGTGACAGGCACGAAGTTCTTCTGGTCTCTGAGGAATTTGTTCTGACTGAAGAGTTAGGAATTCGCCAGTGCGGATTGTCTACAAAGTGAGGAACATGATAGCCCTGAGGAATTCGAACCTCAAATATTCCGACCGTTGCTGTGCTACGCGCCAGCTGTCCCAAAATATCTACCCACCTAACGGTCATATCAGACAAGGGCATTTATTTCTTATCATGTCGGGCTGCTCCCCGGCTATAAATAGCCGCCCCCTACAACCACTAGTTGGTTGGCTGCTCCGAGAGAAACTGACACTTGTCATTCGAGAGCAACCCATCCTCCGAGGACTTTGAGTGAAAATCATCAAGTGAGGAAATCCCAAACCCAAACCTACAAAACCCCAAAAGATTGAGCATCACTGAAGAGATTGATCCTGCATGGATCCGATGCTTGTTTCCTTTGAAGACTGTGCTTCTTCCAGACGGTTAGGCGTCAAGGTCTAGAGCATCCAAGAGGAATTGTGGATCGCCGAGTGACCGAGTTTGTGAAGGTTCGGAAGTCACCTGAAGACTTACCACGAGTGATTGGGCGAGGTCTGTGTGACCTTAGCTCAAGGAGAATACGGTGAGGACTGTGTGTCCGGGACTGGGTGTCGTCGAGTTTAAATACTCAGCCGCTCCAACCAGATGTACAACTGAGACAGCAGTTGGAACTGGTCAACCAAATCGTTGTATTCACCGAGCTAACTGGTTCTATCTCCTCAACTCTTTCATTTCCTCATGAATGTTGTTGTGTGCATGTTCATATCTGTTTGAAGACATTGACTGAAGACTTTCTTAATTTCCTCAGTTCTATTTCTTCAGTCTGCCCATCTTCTTCCTTGTGTTATCCTGTGTTTACGCTTTCTGTACTCTGTGCTTGTCCTCATTTCATCATGATGACTACGCTTGTGTTCCGTTATGTTCCTTTCTGAGTACTTATTCCGCCGCAAGTAGTTCTTCATTTAGGAATTTCCTCACCAGCAAATTCCTGAGTGAAGAATTCATAAAAATCGCCTATTCACCCCGCCCCCTCTAGTCGATATAACGCACTTTCAATTGGTATCAGAGCAAGGCACTCCCTTGTTCTGTGTGATTTTGGTTTAACCACCTGGAGTTCTAGTTATGTCGATCGCAAGTATGATCAAGGTCTCTGCTGGGTGTCCTACCTTCGATGGCACGGACTACCCCTACTGGAAGAACAAGATGCGAATGCATCTTGAGGCAATTAACAACAATCTCTGGTATGTTGTGGAAAATGGTGTTCCCTCAGTCACACCTTCCCTGAATGCTGCTGATGTGAAGAGATTCAAGAAACTCGATTCTCAAGCGAAGAATATCATATGTGGCCATCTGAGTAAAGGGCAGTATGGTAGAATGAGTGCTTTGGAAACTGCTAAGCTTATCTGGGATAGGCTCTCCAAAGTAAACGAAGGAGTCTCAACTCAACGTGACTCTCGTGTTGACGTTCTTCGCAATCTCTTCAACCGCTTCAAAAGACTCGACAATGAAAATGTTTAGCAAACCTTCGATCGCCTCACTGATATCTCAAATGAGCTTCAAGCGCTTGGCGCCACTGATATCACCGACCATGAGGTGGTGAAGAAATTGCTGAGATCACTGGATTCTTCATTTGACACACTCGCACTGATGATTCAAGAGCGTGCTGATTACAAGTCACTTGATCCCACTGATATCCTCGAGAGGCTAAACACTCATGAGTTCCAGCTTGCTGAGAAGAGAGATCTCTATGGTTCGAGCTATGGCAAACCACGTGCTCTGAAGGCCAAGGCAGTCTCTGAGTCTGAGGAAGAAGACTCTACCAGCAGCCTTGGTGATCCTGAAGAACTGAGCCAGGAACTAGCACTGCTCATGAAGAAATTTCAGAAGTTCTCAAGACGTGGTCGCTTTGGAAAATCCTCAAGGAGCAACGATTCCTCATCTGGTGACTACAAGAAAAGGTTGTGCCACAAATGCAAGAAACCTGGTCACTACATTCAGGATTGTCCTCAGTGGTACAAGGAATTAAAGAAGAAGAAATACAAGGATTACAGTTCTGATGATGCCAAGAAGAAGAAGAAATCTTCAAAGTCTTCATCATCAAAATCCTCGAAGTCTTCATCTCGTAAGAAGAGCAGCTCCAAGAAGGCTCGGGCATTCATTGGCAAGGAAATGGATTCTGAGGCTGAATCTGAGGATCATGAGGAAGAGGAGGCATCCGAGGAGTTTGAGTCTGGTGTGGCAAGTCTAGCTCTTGCTACCGCATTTGTCAGCAAATCTATCTTCAACTCTGAAGAAAATGACAACACCAACAATGCTGATGAAGGCAATGATGACTACGCTCCCACCTATTGCTTCATGGAAAAGGATGCCAAGGTAACTAAATACCCCTCCTCTGAATCAAGTGAGGATGAATCTGATGAAAATCTTAAGCCTAGCTACTCTAAACTTGCTAAGATTGCTGTGAAACAACAAAAGGCTATTGAAAAACTTCAAAACATGCTAGACAAAAGTGATGATATGTTGGGTGATGAAATGGACTGCACTAAAGACTTAACTGAAAATCTTCAGAGACTTCAGTCTAAGTTTGACAACCTTCAAAGTTATCATAACACTCTCTTATCTGATCACGAGAAGCTTTCTTATGAATTTCTTCAAAGAAAGCAAGATCTTGAGAAGCTAAGAGTGAGTTATGAAGATCTTCAGAAGGAGCGTGATTCATTACTTGCTCAACAAATCAGCGCTACCCAGGAAGAATTTGTTCCTCTATGTCTGAAGTGCATAGAACGTGAATCTGCTAATTCTTCACCTAAATGTTCAAATGCTTCATATGTTACAAATTCTTCACCAGTCTCTGCTATCACTAATTCCTCATCTGAGGACATTGCTAGTACTACTAATGATGCAGGGCTGAAGGAATTGTACACGACAGGCATGTACAAAAGCCTCAAAGGGCATCAGATTCTTTGTGATGTGCTCAAAAAGCAGATTCTCAACAGGAACCCTAGGAAAGAGGGTATTGCTTTTGAGAGGAAACTCAATGCTGATGGAACATATTGGAAGCCTGAGCAGTACCCCAAAACCTCATGGGTTGCTGCAAAGGGACCTCCAGTTGATCCAATTTATCTGGCTTTACATGTGAATCTCCTCATTCTTCTGATGAGTCATTTGACTCCAACTATAAACTGTTCAAAAATCAAAATGGTGAAGTATTTGCTAGATATGTTGGCACTAACTGCAAGAACTGTTCCCCTATGAGAAAATCTGGGTTCCCAAAAGTCATCTTGAAAGTCTTCAGGTGAATGTCCTCGTGACACCACCAGTGAAGAATAGGAACCGCAGATCAAATTCTTCATATGGACCTAATTCTTCATATGGATCCAATTCCTCAAAAGGATCAAAATCCTCATATGACCATCATCGTGCTAACCCCTCTGTTTCGCAGGGTAGAGCTAAGGGCTATGAATATGAGCGTTATTCTTCAAATCATTATGTTCATAAGTCCTGGAAGAATTTCTCTGCTTATTCATATGCTTACCCTAACCCCTCTTATGTGAAACGAAGCGGACTGGCTTCTATGCCACCTTTCTCATATGGTGCTCGCAGAGTGATGAATTCTTTGCCACCCCTTCAGATGTGGGTGGTGAAGAAAAAGAGCTAATCTCTTATGCAGGGTCAGGTCTCCAGTCGTGCTCAAAACGACTGAAGAATTTGCTGGAGACCTGAATGTGCCTGAAAGGACGCAGGCTAATCATGAAGAAATGAATTTTCATTTCTCATGTCCTCATACTGAATTATCTGTGCTATTGCTTGATGAAATTGATCTAATGATATTGATATCATATTCTTCACTGATGAAGTATATGAGTTCGTAAGTTGCACTAATTCATCTGCAGGATGATCAACCTAAAGCAAACGAGTGGGTCCTCGATAGTGGATGTACAAATCACATGACGGGTGACAAGAATCTATTGATGGATGCTCCTTTATCACCGTCACATCTGAAGCATATCATCTTCGCTGACAAAGGCAAAAGTCAGGTATTGGGTCTAGGTAAGGTTGCGATCTCAAAGGATCGACACATGGACAAAGTCATGCTTGTCGAGTCCTTAGGATACAACCTCATGTCTGTCTCAATGCTTTGTGATCTCGATATAGTTGTTGTCTTTGGAAGATATCATTGTGTTGTGATCATGGAAGTTGACCATTCCAAAGTCTTCGAAGGCTTTAGGAGAGGAGATCTGTATATTGTTGATTTCTCTACAGGACCACAACCAGCCGTGTGCTTACTTGCAAAAGCTTCAGAAGGCTGGCTATGGCATCGACGACTTGGTCATGCTGGAATGAGGAATCTGCACACGCTTGCAAATAAGAAGCATGTCATTGGCATTGAGAATGTCAAATCCCTTAAGGATCACTTATGCGGATTTTGTGAAGCTGGAAAGATAACAAAGGCCAAGCATCCAGCGAAGACTGTCATGACTACCACTCGACCATTTGAATTGCTTCACATGGATCTCTTTGGTCCTAACCACTATTCTGCAATTCTGAATGATGCATCTCAATATGGATTTGTTATTGTTGATGATTATTCTTGTTACACATGGGTGCACATTGTCACTTACAAACATGAAGTGCAGGAAGTCTTCAAACGATTTTCCGCGAGGGCTTCAACCAACTTTGGTGTGAAGATCAAGCACATCAGAACTGACAATGGGACCGAGTTCAAGAATTCCGATCTAGATGGCTATCTTGATGAACTTGGTATTACTCATGAGTTATTTGCTCCTTATACTCCTCAGCAAAATGGCGTCGTGGAGCGCAAGAACAGAACCCTCGCTGAAATGGCTCGCACTATGCTTGATGAATACAAGACGCCTCGTCGCTTCTGGATTGAGGCAATTGATACTGCGTGCCACGTCATCAACAGGGTATATCTTCACAAATTCTTCAAGAAAACTGCGTATGAACTCCTCACTGACAAAAAGCCCAATGTGAGTTATTTCAAAGTCTTTGGTGCTAAATGTTGGATTAGAGATCCTCATCACACTTCCAAATTCTCACCGAAAGCACATGAAGGTTTTATGCTTGGTTATGGAAAGGACTCGCACACCTACAAAGTCTTCAACAGTGTTCTTCACAAAGTTGTTGAAACTGTAGATGTGTGGTTCGATGAAACTAATGGCTCGCAAAGAGAGCACCTACCTTCTGTGATAGATGAACCAGCACCTGAGGATTCTAGCAAGTTCAAGGCTACTGAGGATGTCATTCCTACCGAAGAATCTGCTGAAGAATTCATTCAGATCGTGATGATCACCGAGCTGACGCACCTGAAGAAAATGGTGCTGAAGAAAATGCTCCTGAAGGGAATGCTGATCAAATTCCTTGAAGACAACCCACTCATCCTCGCATTGCTAACGAAGTGCAAATTGAGAAGATCATTGATGACATTGAAGCACCAGGTCCTCTCACTCACTCAAAATCTTCACATTTATCTAACTTTTGTGGGCACTTTGATTCTGTCTCTATCTCAGAGCCCACTAAGGTAGATGAAGCATTTCTGGAGCCTGAGTGGATTCAGGCTATGCAAGAAGAATTACATCAGTTCGAGCTCAACAATGTCTAGGAACTGGTCAAACGTCCAGATCCTCGCAAGCACAACATCATTGGCACAAAGTGGATCTACCGCAACAAGCAAGATGAAAATGGCCTTGTGGTGAGGAATAAGGCACGGCTTGTAGCTCAAGGCTACACACAGGTTGAAGGAATTAATTTCGATGAAACTTTTGCACCTATTGCTAGACTTGAGGCTATTCGCATATTACTTGCTTACGCTAACCATCATGATATTATCTTACAACAAATGGATGTGAAAAGTGCATTCCTCAATGGTAAGCTTGAGGAAGAAGTATATGTTGCTCAACCCCCAGGTTTTGAAGATCCAAAGAATCCCGACAAAGTCTTCAAACTCAACAAGGCCCTGTATGGCCTCAAGCAAGCCCCTCGGGCGTGGTATGATACTTTGAAGGAATTCTTCATGAAGAAATGCTTCAAACCCGGTTCACTCGCCCCAACTCTTTTCACTAAATCTTATGATGGAGAATTGTTTGTGTGCCAAATATATGTTGATGATATTATCTTTGGCTGTACTGACCAACGTTATAGTGATGAATTTGCCTATATGATGAGTGAAGAATATCAAATGTCTATGATGGGAGAATTTAAATTCTTTTTAGGTCTTCAAATTCGTCAATAGTGCAATGGCATATTCATATCTCAGGAGAAGTATCTCAAAGATGTATTGAAGAAATTCGGCATGCAAGACTGCAAAGGGGTCAAAATTCCAATGCCCACAAATGGCCATCTATGCACTGATGAAACTGGTCAAGACTTCGATCAAAAGGTATACCGCTCCATGATTGGCTCTTTATTGTACCTATGTGCATCTAGGCCAGATATTATGCTTAGTGTTTGCATGTGTGCCCGATTTCAAGCTACACCGAAGGAATCACACATAGGGCTGTGAAGCATATTCTTCGATATCTAGCTCACACACCAACACTTGGATTATGGTATCCCAAGGGCTCTTCATTTGATCTCGTTGGATATTCAGACTCTGACTATGCTGGCGATCGCGTGGACCGCAAGTCAACATCAGGCACATGCCATTTCCTCGGACGATCTTTGGTCTGTTGGTCCTCGAAGAAACAGAACTGTGTATCTCTCTCCACTTCAGAAGGTGAGTACACTGTTGTTGGATCGTGTTGTGCTTAATTATTATGGATGAAGCAAACACTCAAGGACTATGGCATCAACGTGAAGAATGTGCCTCTCTACTGCGACAATGAGAGTGCTATCAAGATTTCTCGCAACCCAGTTCAGCACTCGAAGACAAAGCACATCCAGATTCGTCATCATTTTCTTCGTGATCATGTGTTGAAGGGCGATATCTCCATCTGCCATGCAAGAACTGAAGATCAGCTGGCCGATATTTTCACTAAGCCCTTGGATGAGAAGAGATTTAGCAAGTTGCGGTGTGAGCTAAATATCCTAGAATCTTCGAATGTTCTCTGAAATGGACACTCATCCTAACACTTATGCTGACTTGATGACTTAGATGCGCAACACACGAAGTAACGTTTTTCTTCAATCAATGAAGACTAACCCTCTAAGTGTGAAGAAATTAATGAAGAAATTGATTCTCAGATCCCTACGACAATTGTACGCGGTGTCTGAAATCAGCTTTCTTATACGATGGGTTACGCCACCATCCAAAGTTGAAAATCTTCAATTTGAGTTTTTCTTCGTTTTTGAAATTCCTCAATATTTTTAAATTCTTCAACTTTGCATTGTCTTCACTCTTTCCAGTGTTGTTATTCATTTATATATATATATATGGGTTTATGTCCTCTACAACATTCACTTATTGCTAATTCTTCAAGTTGACTTTTCCACTATGTGAATGTGATCGGACCCTTCCCCCTCTATGCTAAACTCAATCTAATCTTTTCACAAGTTCTTCATGTGCGTTCTGATTTGAAACTCGTTCAAAATCTTCACTGTATCCTTGACAGCTGAAGAAATTGCGAACAGAAACTTAAAAAAAATCTTATCTGGATTTTCGGCTTTGCCGCTCAAACCATTCCGCATTCCACGATAAAGTACTTATCTATTCACCCACGATCCTACAAGATCGCCACCTCACAGTACGTGGGTGACACATGTCACGTGAATGAGAAGAGCCAGGGGCACGTTCGTCCGAAATCTTCGGGCGCACAGTTTTTCACTGCCGCTATAAATACCCCTGCCTCTTCCTCACTTCACTTTTACTCCGCTCGACCTCTCTCCTGCTCGAGCTTCCCAAACCCTAGCGCCGCCGCTACTTCATCGTCATCGGTGAGGCAGAGCTTCACTGCCTCGACCTCGTCGCTGTCCTACTCACGCCGGTTGCGGATTTCTTCACTCCGCCGCCGCCGTAGTTGTCTTCCTCTACCGAGTTAGGGCGTGGAAGATCTGAACGGATGAACTTCACTTCAACACTTCCCAGTTTGTCGTGTTCTTCACTTCGGGTAATTAAAAGTTACTTTTATTACTCGCTTTGATTCTCAAGTTTTCTTAAAAATCTTCAAAGGTGTTTATTCTTAAAATCTTCACACACTAAACACCTCACATGTTATCTGTTCTTGATTCGTTTCTCTAAGCAATGATTTTCTTCAAGATTCCTCAATTGTGTGGATTTTCAAATCTGTACAACTCTGGAACCTAAGATAAAGAATGCTTAGTGAAATTCTTCAAGACTCATCGGTCAAATTCCTCAAACCTATTCTTTTTGAAAATCTTCTGAGAACGCATATGACCTCTCTAAATTCCTTGCAACTATACTCTATTCACAGGTACAAATGTCCGCTGCTGAATCACTAGGTTCTCATCAACTTAACTCATTTGCAGCGTTCCTCGAAGAAAAGTTGAATACATCTTCAGAAACTTCAGTTGTTCATCCTCAGCTGAAGAAAATGGTTGACGGCAAAAAGCCACAAAAGGGAGGGAAAAGGCGTGAGGTCAATACAACGTTTGAAATCCCTGAGGATATTTATGCTGGATACTGCACTCCTGATGAGGTCAAGTTTGGCAAGGAGGACAAGAATCAGCGCAAGGTGCGCATACAACGGATTGAGAGGAGATGGGCACGAGAATGGAGGGAGTACAGGTATGTTACTCCCAAGTACATGAAGAAATTCGCGCTCAACCCTCCATGCTCAAGACCTCCATTGAGACCTGGCCAACTGGCGGATCCCACCAGCCTCAAGCGCGGTGAGGACTATGCTGCTGAATGGGCAAGGCGCAAGGCCAAACTTGCCAAGCAAGCAAAAGAAGCAGTGAGGAAATTCAATGAAGATTCTGCTGGTGCTGTTGCTAATGCTGCTGAGGCCTCTGGTAATAAGCCCAGGAAGGCTATGCCAAAGAAGCCTGCCCACAAGTCCAGTGCTTCTCCTTCAATGCCCTCACGACCAAGCTCCTCAGTAATGCCCTCAAGGCCAGATTCTTCAAAGCCCTCACAACCAATTCCTCAGTCTGCTCCTCCTCCTCCAAAGTCGTCAGTTCCTCCGACAAAGTCTTCAGCTGCTCCGACCAAATCTTCGGCACCTGTGCATCTCGCCACGTGCCAAAGGACTCAAGGCATCTCTATTGCCTCAGGAGCATCTGCTAGCTCCACTGTTGCACCAAGTTCCTCAGTCGGACCATCTCTACTGAAGAAAAAGGCCCCTGCTAGATGAGGCCTTCACCCAAGTCCTCACAAGAAGCAGGGTGCCTTCCAAATCCCCTCTGATGACGATGAGGCTGATGATGAAGAACTTGCTGAAATCATCAGGGACAGGCAAGCCAAGGCCGCTAGAGCCAAAGGCAGCAATGTGCCACTAATGCTGGATCCCAAGGTGATCCTCGACTTCATTGATTTATGGCACAAGGACCCCACTACACCTTTGCCGGAGATGAACCTCACTCCTGGTCAAAATTATGTTCTCACTCACTTCATTGAGGAAGAGAAGTGGAAGTATGAACAAGGACGAAGGCTGAAGAAAGCGCAATACAAGAAACATCGCTGCCTCAAGGACAATGTCCTCAATCTCACTCCAGATCAGCTCCTTGCCTTGCAAGTGGAAATCAAACAACTGAGCGATGACTTTTCTCGCTACTATGCTGATTGGAAGGGCGCCAAGGTGCATTTCGTCAATCTGATGAAGAAATTCACTTCAAGTGCTGCTCCACCTGTGCACGTTGAAGTTACTCAGGCTGAAGCATCTGCCCAGCCTACTGAAGAACATGCCAGCACCGCTGATGTAAGTCAGGCTGCTGAAGAAAATGAGAGTACCAGGGCTGATGACTCCATTCCGGTCGCTGAAGAAATTGCCAGGGCATCCACTAGTGGTGCGCCTGAGGAAAGTGAACAAATCAGGACAACTGCTTCAGTTGTGCCTGAGGAAAATGAACCAAAGTCCTCTGCACCTCCTGCGCCTACACCAACTCCGATCCTTCCATCTGCATCAGATGTGAAGAAGACCAAGGCTGCAGAGCGTGCAACAATGAAAAAGAGGAAGGCATCAACTTCTTCAAATTCTTCAGCTCCGAAGAAGATGAAGACTCTGATCAGTTCAATTGACAATCCAATTGATGTCGTTCCAGTCTCATCAATGCCATCAAAGGACCTTGTTCCTTTTGGTGAAGACTATGAGATTCCCGAGGAATCTGATGAAGAAACTCCTTCTGCTGCTTCGACAGAGCAGTTGGACGAAGAAATTCAAGCGGATAGAATCCCTTCAACCCCAGTCATCTCCTCACCTATGCCTCAGTTCACAGCTGAAGAGGCAGGTGTTGAAGAAATGGAAGATGAGGATGTGGACATCGGATGTACCACACCAGTGCTGAATGATGACTTTTGGGAAAGTCAGCACCCCAACTCTCCGTTGTTCACTCCTCTCCAAGTTGTTCCTCAGTCCCCAGTCGCTACTGAAGTACAAGTGGAAACTGATGAACCTCGTGCAACCCCGTCTGTCCATGAAGAAATTCCAGCCACTAGTGCTGAAGAAAATGTGAATGAAGAAGTGATGACCCAGGCTGCAACTGCAGAAAAAACTGAAATTCCTCAGCATGAGGAACCTGAGATTGTGATTCCTGAGGTGGTACTGCAGATCACTGACACCCCTCAACCCAAGCCAAAAAATCCCTTCTCCAAAAAGCCAAAATTCAAGGTTGATGATTTCTTTGGCGAGCACGTTTTCTTCACTGAATTCAACCCATATGGCAATGCTCGTCTTAGAAGGAAGCGCTTCTGGACTGCCAGCCAGGCCAACTTCTATTCCTCAGTTCTCTTTGACAAGGATAAAGTCTTCGACCACGAGCACATTCCTCACGTAGACATGGAATCTATGCCTTGCTTCTCTCAAGTCCTCAGCATGATTCATGACGCGGGCTTGCTAAATTTCTGCTTTGACATAGTTGATTGGAATGAAGAGCTTATTCTTCAGTTCTACGCAACTTTGCATATCACAGGCAATGTTGTTGACGTCAACTCATGGGTGTTGGACTGGATGACTGAAAACACTCACTACAAGGCACCAACCTCTGAATTGCTTCGTGCCTTGCCAATCAGTCCTCCACCAGAAGGCGCTCGTTGTCTGTATGATGAACCTGAACTCACTGATCACTATATGCAAGTGCTCATGAAGCCGCTGAAGCCTGGACAAGCCCAAAGGACCAAATTCCTCATGAAGGATTTGCTCTATGTGCCAAGAACCATCTATCGTATTCTGACGAAGACCATGAGTCCTATCAAAGGCCATGACTCATTTGATGAAGAAATTATCGGAATGATGAAGAATATGCTTTTCAACATCATGCATGGCATCCCCATAAATTATCATGATTTCTTCATGAGGACTCTGGCGAATGTTGCACTTTCACCATTTGAGCTGAAGCCTTACGCGTCGTGGATCATGAGATTCCTCAGGACAAGGTCTTCACTCAACTACAAGGCTGATTTTCAGAATCACCTCAGCTACTTGCCCCCTATTGAAGTCCTCAAGCGGACAATTTCCTCATCCGATGAGAAGGGCAAGTCACCAGCCCTAATCGATGAAGGCATTCGTCCATTGGATGGTCAGTTCTGCAAAGTTGCATCTTACTCCACCAATGATGACTCTGCCACACATGATTCTGCTGCCAATGCTCCAAAGTCAAGTCCTCAAGCTACTGCTCCTCGTGTGCTGACTGACCATGAACTGCTTATAAGTCTTCACCAGAAGGTCTATCGGAACCACAAATGGGTTAAGCGTCAGTTTGGCTCTATTCTTCACAACATGACTTCTACACACAATGCAGTGAAGAAAAACCACTACTACCTCCATGAAGTGTTTGGTCGAACCTGGGCTATTCTGTCACATCTATATGGTGAAGAAGATCTGAAGCAAATGGGCTTCAAGGAAGACTTTGACTGGTCTGCACCTCCACCGAAGAGATTCAAGAAGGTCAAGGTTCCTCCTTTGGTCGCAAGCTCATATTCTTCATCACGCGCCACGGACGAGCATGAAGACTTGGACGACACTGCAGCAGGCCCTACAACGACTCAAGACCCTGACGACGCTGGCGCTCCTCCATCATCATGATATTCTTCAGGGGCGTTAGTCCTCAGTTTCAACCCTTTTGGTCATTCGATGACAAAGGGGGAGAAATTTGAGTTAGTCTTCAAGCGGGTCTATATATGGGCGTTTTTTGCTAAGTTGCAACTCTCGCTCTTCTGATGACTTTGCTGCATCAAGTTGTAATCTTAAACTCTATGGTGGCTTGATACTTTTGCTGTGTTCCTGTGCATGCTTATTCCTCATTAATGTTAATGCACGCATGCTGAATTACATCAGTCACCATATTTCATCATGCATTTCAAATTCTTCATATTATATGTCAAATGCGTGTATGAATTACAAGATATAGGGGGAGATCTCCATGATTATACTCTTCAAGTGTGCATTGCTTCAAAAGCAAATTCCTCACTATGCACATCTTCAGGGGGAGTTCTTCTATATCTTGCAATCAAATTCCTCAATATAAGTATTTACACTTCATATGATTATCCCTGTTGAAAACTTAACCTATATTGTCATCAATCACCAAAAAGGGGGAGATTGTAAGTGCATCTAGTGCCCCTTAGTGATTTTTGTGTATTGAAGACTTATAGGTTAAGGGACTTATGCATTTGTGAGTGTACACAGGTCTATAAGTCTAAGAGGAGTTTGATATTTACAGAGAAAGTCGACCCCTAAAAATGAAGTTCTTCGGCTGAAGACTTTGGATTTCTGAAGACTTTCTGAAGACTTTGAAAGTGAAGAAATTGGTGTGACCCCTAAGACTTGGTAATCATTCAAGGAACATGAAGCATGAAGACTCTTGTTTTTACTGTTTCATTTTCTCTTTCTTGAGTCATAGGAAACACCGTACTGTTAAAGGGGGTCGAGGAAATACTAAGGAAAAATTTCCATGTGATGCTCAACTAAAATCCTACACCTACCAATCCCTTCGAGTGAAGCCATTGGAAATCTCGCACAGTTCAGTCATATCCTTCAGTGACAGAGACGAAGTTCTTCTAGTCTCTGAGGAATTTGTTGTTGGAAATATGCCCTAGAGGCAATAATAAAAGTATTATTATATTTAAATGTTCATGATAATTGTCTTTTGTTCATGCTATAACTGTATTATCCAGAAATCGTAATACACGTGTGAATACTTAGACCACAATATGTCCCTGGTGAGCCTCTAGTTGACTAGCTCGTTGTGATCAACAGATAGTCATGGTTTCCTGACTATGGACATTGGATGTCGTTGATAACGGGATCACATCATTAGGAGAATGATGTGATGGACAAGACCCAATCCTAAGCATAGCATAAAAGATCGTGTAGTTCGTTTTGCTAGAGCTTTGCCAATGTCAAGTATCTCTTCCTTCGACCATGAGATCGTGTAACTCCCGGATACCGTAAGAGTGCCTTGGGTGTATCAAACGTCACAACGTAACTGGGTGACTATAAAGGTGCATTACAGGTATCTCCGAAAGTATCTGTTGGGTTGACACGGATCGAGACTGGGATTTGTCACTCCGTATGACGGAGAGGTATCTCTGGGCCCACTCGGTAATGCATCATCATAATGAGCTCAATGTGACCAAGGTGTTGGACACGGGATCATGCATTACGGTACGAGTAAAGTGACTTGCCGGTAACGAGACTGAACAAGGTATTGGGATACTGACGATCGAGTCTCGGGCAAGTAACGTACCGATTGACAAAGGGAATTGTATACAGGGTTTGATCGAATCCTCGACATCGTGGTTCATCCGATGACAACATCGAGGAGCATGTGGGAGCCATCATGGGTATCCAGATCCCGCTGTTGGTTATTGACCTGAGAGCGTCTCGGTCATGTCTGCATGTCTCCCGAACCCGTAGGGTCTACACACTTAAGGTTCAGTGACGCTAGGGTTATTAGGAAGACTAGTATGTGACTACCGAATGTTGTTCGGAGTCCCGGATGGGATCCCGGACGTCACGAGGAGCTCCGGAAGGGTCCGGAGGTAAAGATTTATATATGGGAAGTTGTCAAACGGGCACCGGGAAGTTTCGGGGTCATACCGGTATTGTACCGGGGCCACTGGAAGGGTTCCGGGGGTCCACCGGGAGGGGCCACCCCTCCCGGGGGACCACATGGGCTGCGTGGGGCAGGGAGCCAGCCCCTGGTGGGCTGGGCGCACCCCCTCCCTTGGGCCCTTGCGCCTAGGGTTGAGGGGGGAACCCTAGAGGGGGCGCCCCCCTTGGCTTGGGGGGCAAGCCACCCTCTCCCCCTCTCCCCTTGGCCGCCGCCCCCCTCTAGATGGGATCTAGAGGGGCTGGCCCCTTCTCCCTTCCCCCTATAAATAGAGGGGTGAGGGGAGGGCAGCCGCACCACCCCTCCAAGGCGCAGCCCTCCCCTCCCCAACACCTCTCCTCCTTCGTTGTGTGCTCGACGAAGCCCTGTCGGAGTACTGTTTCTCCACCATCACCACGCCCTCGTGCTGCCGATGGAGCTGTCTTCCTCAACCTCTCCTTCCCCCTTGCTGGATCAAGAAGGAGGAGACGTCTCCCGTCCCGTACGTGTGTTGAACGCGGAGGTGCTGTCCGTTCAGCACTTGGTCATCGGTGATTCGAATCACGTCGAGTACGACTCCATCATCACCTTGCAAGCTTCCGCACGCGATCTACAAGTGGTATGTAGATGCAAACTCACTCCCTCGACTCGTTGCTTAGATGAACTCATAGATGGATCTTGGTGAAACCGTAGGAAAATTTTTAATTTTCTGCAACGTTCCCCAACATTTGTTCTGACTGAAGAGTTAGGAATTCGCCAGTGCGGATTGCCTACAAAGTGAGGAACATGATAGCCCTGAGGAATTCGAACCTCAAATATTCCGACCGTTGCTGTGCTACGCGCCAGCTATCCCAAAATATCTACCCACCTAACGGTCATATCAGACAAGGGCATTTATGTCTTATCATGTCGGGCTGCTCCCCGGATATAAATAGCCGCCCCCTACAACCACTAGTTGGTTGGCTGCTCCGAGAGAAACTGACACTTGCCATTTGAGAGCAACCCATCCTCCGAGGACTTTGAGTGAAAATCATCAAGTGACGAAATCCCAAACCCAAACCTACAAAACCCCAAGTGATTGAGCATCACTGAAGAGATTGATCCTGCGTGGATCCAACGCTTGTTTCCTTTGAAGACGGTGCTTCTTCCAGACGGTTATGCGTCAAGGTCTAGAGCATCCAAGAGGAATTGTGGATCGCCGAGTGACCGAGTTTGTGAAGGTTCGGAAGTCACCTGAAGACTTACCACGAGTGATTGGGCGAGGTCTGTGTGACCTTAGCTCAAGGAGAATACGGTGAGGACTGTGTGTCCAGGACTGGCTGTCCTCGAGTTTAAATACTCAGCCGCTCCAACCAGATGTACAACTGAGACAGCAGTTGGAACTGGTCTACCAAATCATTGTCTTCACCAAACTAACTGGTTCTATCTCCTCAACTCTTTCATTTCCTCATGAATGTTGTTGTGTGCATGTTCATATCTGTTTGAAGACATTGACTGAAGACTTTCTTAATTTCCTCAGTTCTATTTCTTCAGTCTGTCCGCCTTCTTCCTTGTGTTATCATGTGTTTACGCTTTCTGTACTCTGTGCTTGTCTTCATTTCATCATGATGACTATGCTTGTGTTCTGTTATGTTCCTTTCTGAGTACTTATTCCGCTGCAAGTAGTCCTTCATTTAGGAATTTCCTCACCAGCAAATTCCTCAGTGAAGAATTCATAAAAAACGCCTATTCACCCCCCCTCTAGTCGATATAACGCACTTTCAGGCGCGCTATGGAGTCGATCTTTGAGGGCTTGTTCGGCCGAGAGTACTTTGACCCACTTTTCGTTCAACGCACCTGTATTGGCTTGCAGCTAATGTTGCTTGAGTTTCATGCTTCGAGCGGTGGCAACGAGGCGCCGCCTGAAGCGCTCTTGTTCGAAGGGGTCTTCGGGGACGATGTAGTCCTCGGTACCGAGGCTTGCATCTTCCCCGGAGTCCGACATGTAGTTGTCGTCGACCCCTTCAAAGAGGCCGTTAGGATCCAGGTCCTCAGTATTTCCTTTGGAACTACTGTTACGTACCGGGGAGGCTTCAAAGTCCTCTCCAGGGTTATCGACGTCGCCGACTGTCTGATACGTCTCCAACGTATCTATAATTTTTTATTGTTCCATGCTATATACTATCTGTTTTGGATGTCTTATATGCATTAATACACTATTTTATACTCCCTACATCCCAAAATAAGTGTCTCAACTTTGTACTAGCTCTAGTACAAATTTGTACTAAGCTCAAGACACTTATTTTGGGACGGAGGGAGTATTATTTTTGGGACTAACCTATTAACCTAGAGCCCAGTGCCAGTTTCTATTTTCCCTTGTTTTTGACTTTTACAGAAAAGGAATATCAAACGCAGTCCAAATGGAATAAAACTTTATGATGATTTTTCTTGGACCAGAAGACACCCACGAAACTTGGAGAGGGGGACATAAGACCCACGGGCGGTCACAAGCCGTGGGGGGCGCCCCCTGGCTTGTGGGCCCCTCATGGGCCTCCCTCACCTAATTCTTCCACTATATATTCTCAAATATTCCCCAAACATCATAAGCGTCCACCAAAATACTTTTCCGCGGCCACAAGCCTCTGTTCCCGTGAGATCGTGCTTTGAAGAAGAAACTGAAGGAGAGATATGAGATGCTCAATGTTTGGGTAGTGTTGTTTGCTGGAATTATTGTATGTGTTGTACTTGTTGCATTTTCAAGGCAGTGAGTGAATCAAGTATGTTTGTTATAAGGGATCCCTTGTTGTAATGTACCAAACTTAATGTAATGCAGTTGGGCAATGCGATTTGTTTGTTGGATGATGAAAGCAATTTGGTTCATATTGTTAGATGACTTAGGTAGATGACCAAATTGTCGTCGACGACGATAATTTGGTTCATATTGTTAGACGACTTAGGTAGATGACCAAATTGTCGTCGACGACGACAATTTGGTTGTTGGCATATGAATAGGGAGATGACCAAATTGTGAACAACTTCAAATTAAAGCAAGCATCACATATCATTAAACGAAAAAGCATCAAATTCCACAACTTGAAACAAGTTCAACATGACATCACAGTAGTTCAACAACTTCAAACACACAGTACTTCATCAAGTTCAAACACACAGTACTTCATCAAGTTCAAACACACAGTAGTTCAACAACTTCAAACAAGTTCATCAAGTCACCTGGTAGTTCAACAGGACACACAGAATGATATTGGGGCACAACAAGAACTAGAACTTCAGTTTCTTGCTCCTGGTGTTCTCAGCTGGATTGGTGGCTAGCCTACTTTTGCTTCTGGTGTTCTTTGCTGGGTTGGGGGCTAGTACAGCAGGAACTGGAGGTATTGTTGTCTGCTTTTTAACTGGAGAAGCTCCTCTAGCTGCTGCCCTCTTGTAATTCTTCCTGGGGCTGTCACAAGTGCAAACATATTACATTTCATCTTTTGTGCATGAAAACAAACATAAACAAATAAATATATAGATGTACCTGACTACACTAGCATTTGTAGATGATGGTGTTGGCTCTCTAGCTGGATCTTGTAGTGGATCTGTTGGTGGATGTACTTCCTCTCCATCTGTTCCATCATCCACTTCTAGTGGATCTGCTGGCTCTGTCACTGCTGGCTCTTCTGCATTCTCTGCTCCCCAATGTTCATCTTCACCAAATGCTGCATCAACTGAATTTTTGCACTTGTTTACATGGTGGCCTAGTCTTCCACACCTGCCACACTTGTACTTCCTGGGACCAAGTCCCTTTCCTTCACTGCTAGACCTTATCCTAGTTTTCCTAGGCCTGCCTGGTGCTCTGTTTTGAACTGGAGCACAGATTTTAAATCCTAGATTCACAATTTCCCACTGTTGTTTTCCTTCCAAAGCTGGAAGGTTATCAGCATATGTAGTTCTGAATTTCTCAACAGAGTAAAAGTTGTGCACATATTGATCTATTACACTAGCTTCACCTCTTAGAGCAGTGATAAAGAAGAGAGCATGGATTCATGGCTTACTAGTTATTTGCCACTGTCTGCAACTACAAGTCCACTTCTGTAAGTCAACTAGGTACCTCCATTCTCTTTTTTCTTTGTCAGTAGCAGTAACTTCAGCTTCTGTTGGGCTTCTCCTAATCAAAGTCATCTCTAAACCTTTTGTTTTTGCCATTAAGGCCTTCATTACAGATGAAACAATCAAATGGCCTTCAAAATGGTCAATGGCAATCCTGTTCCTCATATCAAATTTCTGCATAATATACTGCCTGATCTTGTCACACAAATCTACTATGTGAAGCCCCTTGTATTTCTTGATCCTTGAGTTGAAAGCTTCAGCTAGGTTGTTGTTCACATAGTCCACCTTGCAAGTGTCATTGAAGAGTGCCCTAGCCCATATTTTTGTGTGGTGCTCCTCTAAATATTCTTTGATTTTGGTCCTGATGTGCAACTGATTTAGATGGTAGTTGTGCTTCTTAATGTTGTATGTAAGTGAGCATGGCCACAAATTGTCATCATAGAACTTGCCTTTGAACTTCTTGCTGAAGTTCTGAGCCAAATGTCTCATGCACTCCTTGTGCTCTACTCCAGCAAAAACATCATCAACAATTGTCTCCAATCCTTTGCAAGCATCAGTATGTATGACTAAACCATCTGGATGTCCTATGAGTTTCTTCAGTTGTTGGAAAAACCAAGTCTAGCTCTCAGTTGACTCTGCTTCTATGACACCATAGGCAATAGGGAATAACCAGTTGTGAGCATCAAGGGCACAAGAAGAAACAAGCTGACCCCTATACCTACCATTCAGTGCAATTGCATCCACAACAAGATAAGGCCTGCACCCCTCCAAGAAACCTTTCTGACATGCCTTGAAACACACAAAAACTCTTCTGAAACACTCCTTGTATATTTTCTTTCCTCTCACTGTGTTAGTATGCTTGTCAATTTCAACTACACTGCTTGGTGATGTTCTCTCAACTTCAGCTTTGAATGAATAAATAAGACAGAAACTCTCATTGTACTTCCCAAATATCTTGTCTAGTGCCAGCTCTTTATCAAAATAACACCCACTATATGGCACATCCACTCCATACTTCTCAGTCAACCTCTGCTGAATATCCTTTGGGCCCATGCCTGGATTATTTCTAGTCCACTGCATACAAGCATTTGCTATCCATCTTCTCTTTGCAGCCCTCAATCTCTGAGATCTATTAACACTTGGACAATTGTGAGGGCAAGGGTTGACCTTAATCTAAAAAAAAGAAGAACAAACAGTTAGTAAATGCAACATAATTGTTTCACAATTACTATAGAAACTATAGAAAGAAGAAAATGCATAAGTACCTGAAATAGTGTGTTTCTCCTCATTAAAGAGGCATGTAGCCTCCACTTACATCTGTCAGAGGCACATTTGACAGTAAACCTTGTTGGGTCACTTTTCAAAGTAATGAACTCTGTTTCACTCTTAATTGAGAAAGTTGCAACTGCATTTCTATACTCAACTTCAGAAGGAAAAACTACACCTTCCTCAGTAGAGGGATTTTCTCTATCGTACATCATTACAGGTATGTCCTCATCTTCAGTTCCAAATTCTACGTTGTCCTTTTCCTCTAGCTTCTCATCTTCATCTGTATCTGAAAATTCAGCAGGAATGTAGGACTCATTTGCTTGATCTTCCTCAATGTTGTGTTGAGTATATCCTAGGTAAAGTTTCTCATCCTCTTCATGAGACAAAGGTTCTGCATCAGGCTCTTCTTCCTCCACAACAGGATCAACAACTATGCTAGTTTAGCTTGGGTATTACTGCAAGAATGCTCTAACTGAACATTTGCACTAGGAGTTGTAGGTGGCTTGCAGCTGCTGCTTGTTGCCCTTGTTTTAGTCAGTTTTCCAGATGCTTTAGAACTAGAGGGCCTTGAATCAGTGGGATTGGAATTTTTCTGTGATCTAGGCCTCTGAATAACATTTATTTCTAGATTGCATGACATGGTTTGTGCATTAGTAGCAAACATGACACCTAACTCGCTATCAGATTGAATAGGAACCCAAGCAACTTTGGCTGCATCCCAATACCTTATCTCCACAACATCATATAATCCCCATGGATATTTGGCACAAATTGTTGCCCTTAACTGATCAAATGTGCTACGGTTGTCCACAACTAATGGAAATGTGAAGCCTAGTTCTTTTCCTTGTGTACCAGCACCAGATAAAATGCATGTCTCCATTCTAACACTGAGATTAAATGCTCTAGCCGGAACCATCCTATGCAAACATGTCACAATAGTAAAATACAGCAAAAGACTAGCCTAAATAAGATGCAAACATGTATAATCCACCAAGAAACAGTAGATCTAGGGGACAGAGGAAAGAGACAACATATCTGGAGGGGATGAGGGAACTTACTGTGATATTCTCTGCGATGACCGTGTTCTTCCCTCGCGGGCGCCGCCTGTGGCACCGCTGCCGTCCACGTCGTCCCCCATCGCCAGCATGAGTGGATCTGGTGGGCGCTGATTCGGTCGCCGTTGCCACCGCCTAGGGTTCGTGAGAGAGTGGGGAACGAGAGAGTGGGGATGAGAGTGAGATGGGCACGAGTGGGTTATGTCCTAGCTAGGGGCATCCGGTGTCCAAAACGAAGCATCGTATATGGTCAAACCAAGCGGAACCGTGACGGAAGGGCAAAAATGAAAGAATCCCAAAGTGGCTTGGGGTGAGTTTCTGAAATTAGGGGTAAAACAAACGAGTGTGACACAACTAGGGGCATAAAACTAATTATCCCCTAAAAATAATGGTCTTTTGCAAACCGTTAATGATTGAAGCACTTTTTGAGAAGTCCTCACAATTGCGGTGATTTTTGGCAGCGAGTCCCCCTTCCCCCGGCAGCTGGGTATTGACACGAGGCTTAATCCCGATCACATCCTCAACTCGATGAGATGAGGCAAGGATGTGTACGTTACGTGGAAAAGACTGCAAGACGATGATTCTTGTCGGTTAACACAAAACGCCAACCCACCGGTGTAGGCGAGAAGTAACACTGCGACGCTTGGATTAACTAATTCAGAAACTGGTTATCACAATTCACAAGCCCAACAAAAGAGCAGCTGGCCCGAAGCCGATGCTAGCATTGAAAAAAAAAAGAAGGCGCTGCTAGCATTTGACGAGAAGGCGCCAATACGCCCCTGACGAAGCGGTACAGCTGCCTGCCACAAGAGCATGTCAGCTCGTGGCCTCTGGTCTTTTGGACCCTCGGCACGAGCATAGCATTTGAATCTTTGGCGCCCGCGACCTGCGTGCTGCTCCCACTACTCGGAAAAGCAACGCTTTTCTTCCACGGCATGCGGGTGCCATCATCAGGATCAGACCCTTCGAAAAGCCGTAGATTAGACGGATGATTACCATCTGCGCGCCGAGTGCGCCACGGTTTATCATAAGCAAGCATGATTGCATCTGTGCATGCATGGCAGAAGCTAGGGAAGCGTACGCCGCGTGAGAAGAGAAGACGATAGATACGTGCCTCGGCCCGGCTGGGCATGCGCTAGTGGCAGCCTTTGGCCGCGAACGAGACGATCCCGGTCGAGGTTGGTTTGTGCTGGGTGACAGCGTGAGGGTGTGGCCGCGTGGGCTGGGGACACCGGCGAGGGTGGTTGCCGGTGGCCGGTGGGCAGAAGCGGCGTGAAATGAAATGAAAGCGTGGCGTGTGGTGCCGCTTCTTTTCGTGGGGGCGTGGGGCGGATCACGACTCGATTCTGGTACGGAGCTCTGCCTGGGTGTGGGTGGGGACGGCTCGGAGGGAGCAGGGCGGGGGACAGAATCACGGATGCAGCTCAGGCATACGGCCGAACGGAACATGCCAAAGGCAGCGTCGCTCGACGAACGACGACGCGATGCGCTCGCCTCGGTTCGGTTGCACTGGCATGGCACGGCCCTTTTGTCCTCTTCGCTTCAGACGACTCGCTACACGGCAGAGCATGATGCTCGTGCAGTCACTCGTGCTGCTGCGCCTCGGCTCCACTCCAACTGCGCCTTTTGCCGCTCGACGGCTCGTCCAGTCGTCCTGTGCTGCCAAAATCACTGTTTCAACCTTTGATCAAAGTTTAGCACCTCTTTAGAAGTTTAGCACGATATGATCCTTTTTTTACCGCTGTACACGGTGACGATAGAGTAGGACGGGCCATCACCGGTTTCTTGAAATAGACTTTTACTCTGCTTTGTAGATAAAACAAAAATGAAGAAATTACACAGCCAAATGATACTATAAGATTGTGAGATAGCCCTCTTGTAAAGCTAATCTCATGATAACCGAATCAAGCATAAGGCACGGGTGGGTTCTCACACCAAGGTTCCTTTGTTTCGACCAGCAAAGAACAAATGAAGATCTAAACACACACCCACGCTACGACCTAGTACAACTAAACTCCACGACAACGCCCTAAAGAGGGAGAACGACGCAGCGCATCGCTGTTGGCGAGTCCACAACGAACAAAGGTCTTCACCTGGAGCCCTGACACAGAGAGAAGAATCACGACGACGTCTTCAACTCCCATGGGCGTCGCCATTGTCGGCGCCAAGGCACGGAGTTTTCGCTCGACAACTTACCTATGACACCATGAGGCCGCCAGGACAAACATGATGAGGTTAGATCCCCATATTCGAATCAGGGCGTCACCCCTGCGAGGACAAAGAGCATGTCCGTGCCACCCGCCGCCACACCTCCCATCGCCCAGACAACTAGGAAGGAGAGCCACCACCGCCGCGATGGTGCCTGCTCGAGAGCAGCCATGTGGACCGCCATCCGGCCGGCCGCCCCAACATCCCTGTCGCGAGACACCGTGCTCTGCTCACTTCACAACACACTCAACCACAGTAGAAAGAGGCAGTGGCATGACATCAGTCATCGAGTCTGGGTAGGCGCCTCCACCGTAGGAGGCACCCACACCTGCATCCCTAGTCAATTCTGGTGGACTGGGGCATACATGACTCCATGACTATTCCCAGCGAGCAAGCGGCAAGCCCTAGCCCAAGCAAGCTCACACGACGCCATGTCAGTGGCCATGCGCGCCGATCCACGCACCAACACAACGATATCACGACCACCAACAACAACTCCATACCCGTGAGAAGAGAACGAGCACCACCGGAGCACATCCCGGGCCAAGCCCAACCTTACCTACCCAAAGCACAAGCTCCGATCTTCCCCAGGCTCGATCTAGCCTGCCCGAGCATGAACCCTAGATCTGGACAAATGAAGATGGCAGGTGGTTCGTCGATTGTGGTTTCTTGGCGGCTATGAGGTGCCTGGCCCGCATGGCTATGATGCATCAGACATATGACTTGGCATGATACCATGACGACGGGTACGATGAGCTCCGGGTGAAAGCCTAGCACCAACTTCGCATGATGTTGGCAACAACAGAGTCCTCATATGTCATTGCCCTCCTTGGAGGCATCGTCGTGGAGCCCCTTCACCTTCCTTGTCGATTGGACCTTGAGCTCTCTGGTGAAACTCAACCTTTGGCCTCAACTGGAGCAGCTGCCGCATTCCCATCGCTTCGCCCTTGGCAGCATCATCTTTGGAGGTCTACTCTTCTATCAAACTACGGTGGTTTGTGTTGTCTTGCGGTTTTGTCGTCGGCTAGGCAAGTGTGCTGCCTCAGGGCCCATGCGGAAGCTGAAGCAACGGCTTTGGAGATCGCCTTTGCGTTGGGGATGTCGAGTCTAGTCACTTGGGTGGCAAAGTCGTTGGCTCATCTGGTATGCGGCCTCGGGATCACTATGGAAGTTGGAGCCACAACTCTGAAGTTCTCCTTCGCATTGCTTGGTGTTCATTCCGATCACTTGGGTGCCAGAGTCGTCGACTCATCTAAGCACGGCCTCATGCCAGTGTGTGTGAGTTGTTGAGGCTTGTAAGGTGAAGCGGCGACTCTGATCTTGTCACAAGGGTGGCAAAGTCGTTGGCTCACTGGTATGCGGCCTCAAGATCACTATGGAAGTTGGAGCCCCATCTCCGAACACCCAGTCCGATCACTTGGGTGCCAGAGCCGTCGACTCGTCTAAACACGTCCTCGGGCCGGTGTCTGTGAGTTGTTGAGGTTTGTAAGGTGAAGCGACGACCCCGATCTTGTAGGTGTCGTGCCTAATCGCTTGGGCGGCAGGGTCATCAGCTCGCTTGATTTTGCAGGCTTGGGGTGGGTGTGTATTGGTCTCATTTGTATCGCGACCGATTTTCCTTATAAACTAGTCAGTTCTTTTCTTTTACTCCACCAGTTGCAGAAAAATAAGTTCGCATTTTTCATCTCTATTTTTGATGGAGTTGCATGCGAGAGTGTTTTATAGTTTATGTTATTAAAATTGCAAGCCTTAGCTTTGATATTAACATGCGTTTTTCTCAACAAGAGAATTACAGAAACCATTTTTTCCAAAGATAATTGGTGTGCAAAAAAGATATAAAAAATGGACACACCATTAAATGAATATAATGAACTTATTTAAACCATAAATGAATGTTCAATTTAAGAAGTCAGATAAAAAAAACTCTTATCCTTGTTTATATGGCGCTCACGTATTTCCTGATAAAATTTTGACGATCAAATTGACTGATAATACATGAGTTGCATGTTACAAAAATTATATCATTGGAAACTAATTTAAATACAAATTGAATGTTATAGTTTGTGTGACAAGTACGTTTTGTTGATCAAACTTGGACCTCAAAACGTATGTGCACCATGTACATAGCAACGGAAGGAGTAAAAACAATAACACACTAGTACCCGCTAGTAAATTGTATGCTAGCAGTCAAATATTTAAATCGTTGTCACAAAAATAGTGATCAAACTTGAACCTCAAAACGTATGTGCACCATGTACATAGCAACGGAAGGAGTAAGAACAATAACACACTAGTACCCGCTAGTAAATTGTACGCTAGCAGTCAAATATCTAAATCATTGTCACAAAAATAATGATATACACCCAATGTAGCAACGCTACCCACACAAATAGGGGATCATGAAACATGGGTTCAATTAAGTTTTTCTCTAAAACTTTCTACCACCTGACGATAGAAACATCATAGATGGTCCAAACAATAAAATCATGAACCCTATGAAGGAACAATTGACGTGCGCCACCAAAAGCTAACAGAGAAACTGGTAGAAAGAGATCTCACGTAATGCCACCATTTTGGTGGGATGTAAAGCAGGTCACCTTCCTCCAATATGTTGTCCATGAATTCAAGATCTTCTGTCCTTGGGAATTCCTTAACATCAATGTTGTCAAGATCTACCTGCCAAAGTGCAGAGACATTGTTTGTACAATAGTCTCATGAAGATCAATATCATTCAAAGAAATTACAGAGCATATAGCTTTCAGGCGAGAGGAACATGGATAGCTTGGACAATTACGAAGCAAGGTTGAACATGAGGATGATACATAGTCAAATATTGATTACCAAACTTGCTCAGCATCAAGGTTGCTCACAGCAGATCTCGGAACAAATTTGGGCATGATGGAACTGTGTCATCGCAATTTCCGGAAAAGTACAAAAGGCAGATAAAAGAAAAAAAGTTATGTACTAGAAGCTAGAGATCTAGTTCTATTTTCTTTGCCTGACAAATATTTTTCACCCATACATTGATCTAGAAATACATCTGTTCCAATCACTGCATAGTTATCTAACACAGACCACGCACCTGGCTTGTATTGCTTAGCATAGTTTCCATGTGAGGGTACAAATCCTCGGAGATGGAAGCATGATAGAGTCTAATATACTTTCTGCCCAAGACCTGTCAAGAAACACATATAATAGGTTTATTTAGAACCTAAATGAAATATGTCACTCCCATTGTCACAATTAGTTAGTAGGAGTAGCTGACTTATAAATAGCTAAAGGAAATAACGGCAGACACTGGGAATAGGTGCAAGGATACAACCATCTCCAGATCGAATTCAAATTAGCGTAATGTTTTGCCTTAACCTATGTTAAGCTGCACGAAAGAATCTCACCACACATCTTCATTTGAGCATGCAAGCAAACATAACAACGAGATCCGTCCCTCTCATTACAAAACTGCGAATAACATGTGTTTTCAATGTAAAGATATAACTTCAACAAGTTCATAGCGTACTGGTCCGTGTGCAGCCCACTTTTTAAAAAAATAAAGGAAATACGAAAAACAAGAACACAAATTTAGGTGATTTAAAAAAAATAGGAATCACTTAATTGGCTTGAATGAATACTGACATTCTGATTACCCCTTTTCGGAGCAAAAGAAAAACAGAAAAAGACTAGTCCAACGAAGTAAGGATTTTCATCCATACAAATGGATGGTTACAAGCATTAAGCATATCAAGGAACCATTAGTTTGTTGTGGCAACTAATGATAGCAACCATGCAATCTATTTGTCTTACTTAATATATGTGATATTTGTTTTTTATTTCAAAACAGGAGCATCAACCAATGAAGTGAAGTGAAGCATGCCATTCTCGTAATGTACATATGCCGTTTTTATTCATTGGCATTAGTGGCTTACTTTTCATAATAGACCCTTAAACTAAGATAGCCTGTTTCTGTGAGAGTTGACTGGGGTCTTGATTTTAGGAGGACGCCTGCCTACTGAAAAGCAGACGAAACAACAAAGGAGACAGCTTGGTTCAATATATTTCCTAATGGGGGTGTCAAATTCATATCTAAGTGCAGTCTGCAAAGTATGTAGAGAACCAGAGATTACTGGTTGAAGTATGAATAAATCAGATTTGGGAACTTAAGGTCCCACAACTGGTAATTAATTTCCAAATAACGCCCATAAGATGTTATAAAAATTGAAGGTTTCGAAATAAATAAAAAACTAATCCACCCTTCCCTCATAGCCTCACCGCCCAATCCTTGGGACTAACACCTTCGTTTGCACTACATATGCCCCTTCCCTGAAGTTGAACCCATATTTCAGAGAGAAATTTGCACTACATATGGGAGCGTGACCAAAAATCAGTTTGGTTTCATGCCTGGGAGGTCGACCATGGAAGCCATTTTCTTGGTACGACAACTTATGGAGAGATATAGGGAGCAAAAGAAGGACTTGCATATGGTGTTCATTGACTTGGAGAAGGCCTATGATAAGATACCGCGGAATGTCATGTGGTGGGCCTTGGAGAAACACAAAGTCCCAGCAAAGTACATTACCCTCATCAAGGACATGTACAATAATGTTGTGACAAGTGTTCGAACAAGTGATGTCGACACCGATGACTTCCCGATTAAGATAGGACTGCATCAGGGGTCAGCTTTGAGCCCTTATCTTTTTTCATTGGTGATGGATGAGGTCACAAGGGGTATACAAGGAGATATCCCATGGTGTATGCTCTTTGCGGATGATGTGGTGCTAGTTGACGATAGTCGGACGGGGGTAAGTAGGAAGTTAGAGTTATGGAGACAAACCTTGGAATCGAAAGGGTTTAGGCTTAGTAGAACTAAAACCGAGTACATGATGTGCGGTTTCAGTACTACTAGGTGTGAGGAGGAGGAGGTTAGCCTTGATGGCCAGGTGGTACCTCGGAAGGACACCTTTCGGTATTTGGGGTCAATGTTGCAGGAGGATGGGGGTATTGATGAAGATGTGAACCATCGAATCAAAGCCGGATGGATGAAGTGGCGCCAAGCTTCTGGCATTCTCTGTGACAAGAGAGTGCCACAAAAGCTAAAAGGCAAGTTCTACAGGACGGCGGTTCGACCCGCAATGTTGTATGGCGCGGAGTGTTGGCCGACTAAAAGGCGACATGTTCAACAGTTAGGTGTGGCGGAGATGCGTATGTTGAGATGGATGTGTGGCCACACGAGGAAGGATCGAGTCCGGAATGATGATATACGAGATAGAGTTGGGGTAGCACCAATTGAGGAGAAGCTTGTCCAACATCTTTTGAGATGGTTTGGGCATATTCAGCGCAGGTCTCCAGAAGCTCCAGTGCATAGCGGACAGCTAAAGCGTGCGGAGAATGTCAAGAGAGGGCGGGGTCGACCGAATTTGACATGGGAGGAGTCCATTAAGAGAGACCTGAAGATTTGGACTATTGACAAAGAGCTAGCTATGGACAGGGGTGCGTGGAAGCTTGCTATCCATGTGCCAGAGCCATGAGTTGGTTGCGAGATCTTATGGGTTTCTCCTCTAGCCTACCCAACTTGTTTGGGACTAAAGGCTTTGTTGTTGTTGTTTTTATATGGGAGCGACTCTTTGGTGGACGGGGGCATTGGCTCCCTTTTTTTGAAATGATTCAAAAATCATATTTCCAAGTTTTAAAATATTTGAAAAAATAATGTGGAAACTTATACATATTCATGATGGATCTGTGATTTTCATTCAAAAATATTATGATTTGCATGCAGCACAAAAAAAAATCCCGACTCAACAATAAAAAAAGATTGGCCCATTTTCATTTATGTATTTGTTTTTTTTTCTACGCCACGTATGAATGCATATTGTTATGAAAATTTTCTTGAACGTGTTATATGTGTATTTGTGTGTACAAATATTTTCGATTTCTTTTGCAATGTGGAAATATGTTTTTTTTTTTAAGTCCACCGATGCACCCGTCCACCAAAGGGCATTTCCGCACTACATATGCCCTCCTGTTGAAGTTGAGACCCATATTTCGGAGAGAAATTCTTCACATAAGAGTATGCATAATTCCAATTTCCCATAAAGTGTAACTCTAGCTGCAGTAACACCGGTTTGGTTATCATTCATGTGATACCTGAGCAAAAAGGTTGTGATGTGGGTCATGATGCAATGGTGTCACAGTCCCATGAGGGCCAAACCAAGCATTGAGCGACTGGAGTTCCCCACCGCCAGCATAACAGTACTCAGGAACAATTATGTCTTCACGAAGCTCTTTTATCTGCCAAATATTACAAAATAACTCCCAATAACTAGATAGGAAACTAAGTCCACATATGAAAATAGAAAAAGGATCAAACTTCTCAGGAATAGGTTACCTGGTCAAACAATGGATGCTGAGCTAGATACGTCAAGTTTGCAGAACAATCAGGTGACGACATTCTCTCAAGAAACTGTGAAAATGTGATAAGGTCCTGCCTCCACTCATTACAAACATAACTTTTTCCAACCTGACAAATCATTAATTATACCAGTGTGCTGAGAACTTACATAACAGAAGGGAAAAGGATGCATTTAACAGTATTCGACAAAAAACAAGACCTAACTCATTCAAGCCAAACTACTCTTATGGATAACACAAACAAGCTATTGCTTATTAATGACCTGTTAACTTCACAGGTAGCCAAAAGACAAACATGTATGCAACTGTTTTAAGATTTATACATATGTTTTGAAAATATACAAACAATACTGCTAGGAAACCAAGACTAGATGCATATGAAAAAAGATGCTACAGAATCTTGGTCAATGATTTAAAACCAAAAGTAGGCATATATAGGGGAAAACAGTAGCAGATGGATGGGTCGTATAAAAGAGTTGGTTGGTAGGACTAGGGTTCCTACCGGCTCTACTCCGTAGGTTATACGGGCAGAATAGCGAGGGTTGGGGGTGAGGGCGGCGGCTCCGGCATGTTGGCGCCGTCGCGAGGGAGAAGAAGGGCGGCGGCGGCTAGGGTTTGGTGCGGCTAGGGTTTCCGGCTCCTCTGGAGCCGGGCAATATGATAGAACTATCTTTATTGCTTAATCTCAAACGGTGTCTTACAACTAGTATTTATAACTTTAGCCTAAGATAACTTGCCTAAGATAACTTGCGTAAGAATTAACCTAAGATAACTTGTGGGCTAAGATGCCAGGTGGGCCTAGCTAAACCGGCCATAACACTTCTCCCCGCCTGCACAAACAGCTCGTCCTCGAGCTGTAAGGTGGGGAAGCGCTTGCGGAACTCCTCGAGGCGATCAGCCAGCGTCAAGCACCTTCTCGACAGCTGGGGCGGCCAGGTCAGCGGCGACGGCGTCCTCCGGAATGTAGTCTGCAACCTCCAGGTAGAAGAGTCGCGGGCAGGCATGGCCGGGCGTGTAGGGCTCGTCACAGTTGAAGCACAATCCTTTGCGGCGACGCTCGAGGAGCTCGGCTGGGGTGAGCCGGCGGAACGGGCGTCCCGCGGTCGCGGCGAGGGGTGCCGCAGAAGCCTGCGTAGGCCGACCCGGCGCGGAATCCGGCCCGGGTAGCAACCCAGCGGTCCGGAACGGTGATTCCTGCTGGATGGCCACCGCGCGGCGCTCGAACGCGCGGGCGTGGTACATGGCTGACTGGAGATCTTGGGGTCCCCGAAGCTCAACGTCCACGCGGATGTGATCCGGAAGGCCACCGACAAAGAGGTCGGCCCGCTGCTGTGCCGTCACACCCGACGCATGGCATGCCAGAGCCTGGAAACGGTCGGCGTAGTCCTGCACCGTGGAGGTGAAGGGAAGGCGGCCAAGCTCCGCGAGGCGGCTCCCGCGAACCGGGGGCCCAAAGCGGAGGAGGCAGAGCTCGCGGAAGCGCTCCCAAGGAGGCATGGCACCCTCGTCCTGCTCGAGAGCGTAGTAACATGTCTGCGCGGCGCCGTGGAGGTGATAAGAGGCGAGCCAGGTACGGTCCGAGGCGAGGGTGCGCTGCCCGCGAAAGAACTGGTCGCACTGGTTGAGCCAGTTGAGGGGGTCCTCCGTGCCGTCATACGTGGCGAAATCGAGCTTGGCGAACCGGGGCGGCTGCTGGTGGGGCGCGCCATGGCCCACTGCCTCGGCGGTGCGGAGGGCTGATGACGGCGCCTGGTCCATGGTGGGAAGGCCGGCGTAGTTCCCCGTGGCGCCTGACGCCTCGGGCTGCAACTGGGAACCCGACGGCGGCCGGGCCTCTGTATAAGCCGGTGGAGGGGACGTCCTGTGGAGCCAGCCTGGAAGCAGAGACGGTGACGACGGAAAGCGGACCTCCTGGATCGGAAGGCCGCTCGGCGCGGACCGGCCCAGGCTAGGGCTGGGCGGGGGCGGTGGTGGCACCTGCACGGTGGCCGCAGGGAGGGACGACGCGGCTGGGGACGGCGTGGTCCAAGCCGGCCACTGAGCTGGCGGCGCGGGTGGCGCCGCGAGTGACGGCGTCGGCCACTGGGGCGCGGACGGGGTGGCCCAGGTCGGCCACTGCGGGCCCTGGGCGGCGGCTGGCGGCGCGGGTGGCGCCGCGAGTGTCGGCGTCGGCCACTGTGGCCAAGGCGGCGTCGAGGCCGCCGGAGGGGGAAACGCTGGGTAGCCTCCGGTGATGGCCCCCGGTACTGAGTACCACGGCAACGCCTGCTGACCCGCGGCCATGGCTGGATGGAGTGGTGGAGGCGGCCCGTACGGACTTGCCAAGTAGAGGCGGATGCCCTGGACCGCGGCGACGAGGTCGGTGAGGACGCCGGCCATTGCCTCCGGTGTGAGCTGCTGTGTCTGCGGGGGAGGTGATGGCGGCAGCGTAGGTTGGACGGGGGCTGGTGGCCGCCCGTGGCCCGGCGCGGTGCCGGGTGCCTGGAGGGGCGGCGCCGAGAGCGACGCCGTGACGCCCGCCAGGAGCGAGGCCGTGGCGCCCGGCGCGGAGGCGACGGCGGTGGAGGAGTTGGCGGCAGCGGCGGTGGTGGAGTAGACGGGCAGCGGCGGTGGTGGCGGCGGTGGATTTAGAGGTGGAGAAGACATGGTCGAAACCCGGGTACCTGATACCAAATTGTTATGGCGCTGATAGAAGGAGGGCGCGAGAGGGCTGGCCGGGGGCCTTTTTTGCCCACGGCCGGGCAAGAGGGAAGGGATTTCCTTCTTAATTCTTGCTTGATTAGATTGATACATATCCTCTCTTTATATAGAGAGGTTTACTTGACTCCCAAGCAAGGCTTACTCGACCCCTAAGCAAGCAACCCTTATCTCAAATTAACCCTAAGACTAATGGGCCCATTAGGCCCATTACGTACTCTAACACTAGTGTTATGGCCGGTTTAGCTAGGCCCACCTGGCATCTTAGCCCACAAGTTATCTTAGGTTAATTCTTACGCAAGTTATCTTAGGCAAGTTATCTTAGGCTAAAGTTATAAATACTAGTTGTAAGACACTGTTTGAGATTAAGCAATAAAGATAGTTCTATCATATTGCCCGGCTCCAGAGGAGCCGGAAACCCTAGCCGCACCAAACCCTAGCCGCCGCCGCCCTTCTTCTCCCTCGCGACGGCGCCAACACACCGGAGCCGCCGCCCTCGCCCCCAACCCTCGCTATTCTGCCCGTATAACCTACGGAGTAGAGCCGGTAGGAACCCTAGTCCTAACAATTTGGTATCAGCTAGCTTTGGTTCGATCATGTCTTCACTGCCGCCAAGCCCGTCTCTTCCGCTGCCGGTCACCTTGTCGCCTCCGACGACCACCACGACTGACACCCCGCTCCTGACCGCGCTGGGGTCCTCCGTCGCGCCCGCCCCCGCCGTCCTCACCTGGGAAGAGGTGTCCGGGGTGCTGCGGGACCTAACCCAGGCGGTCCAGGAGATCCACCTGTTCTTGGCCGGGTCCTACGGGCCGCACCCGGCTGCGACGCCCATCGCCGCCCCCGTGCCACCGTGGCTGCCATGGCAGCCGTCGCACCAGGCGGCCTTCGCCGCGCTCGCCGGGCCGCTGCAGATGCCATCCAT
>NC_041393.1:214834381-214938410 GCF_002162155.2 Triticum dicoccoides | reverse complement strand
GTGCCCGACGCTCCGCCGCAGCAGCCGCTGCCGCTGCCCGGCGCGGCACCGCAACAGCCGCTGCAGCTGCAGCAGCCACCGCCGGTCAGCTCCGTCGCCCAGTATGGGATGCCCTACGACGGGAGTGCGACGACCTCGTTCCCATCAGCGCCGCCGCCATCCCAGAGCGTCCACATCCAGCAGATCAAGTCCCCGTCGTCGCCGTCACCACTTCCGTCTTGGATCGCTACCCGCCACGTGTCAGCGGCCGTGAGGCTGCAGGCTGCTGCGCGCGGCCTCCTAGCGCGTCAGTGTGTGCAAGAGATGCGTGGTCTGCAGCTGCCGCTCCTCCAAGTTGCCCTTCGCTGCGCAAAGGACCTTGATCTCGTCCGCTGCGTCGGGGATCTTGGGCATGCGGTTTCCCCCGCGGGCGACGGGCATGCTGTTTTCCCCACGGGCAGCGACCTCAAAGTCTGCGACATCGGCAGTTGGGGGGGCGCACCCCTCCTCGTCATTCTCCATCGCAAGCCCTCCACTCTTCCCTGTGCGGTGCAGAACAACAGTCGTCCAGCGGGGAGAAGGCAGGGTGTCACCGACAGGAGCGCACCATGTAGCACCACTGCTTTCCGCCGCCGGCCGCCGCGAGGGCGCCTCTGCTGGTCGCTCTTGCAACCACTTCCAGGTGGCCATACACATGCACTCCTTTGGTCCAGGTGGTGTCCATGGGATCCAGGTGGCTGTACACGTGCACGTCCGACGTGCAGATGGTGTCCACTTTTTGTTGAGGGATCCAAAATAAAGCGTCCCAGTCCATTTCCGGTTGAGAGTCATAAAACAAGCCGAGATGTAAAAGGCTTGTTTTTAGGTGTTCGGTTTGTGATGCGTCGAGTCATGGTTATAAGTTGGTTAGGCTGCAGCTCGAGGACAAGCTGCATGTTCAGGTGGGGTGTAGTGTTAGAGTACGTAATGGGCCTAATGGGCCCATTAGTCTTAGGGTTAATTTGAGATAAGGGTTGCTTGCTTAGGGGTCAAGTAAGCCTTGCTTGGGAGTCAAGTAAACCTCTCTATATAAAGAGAGGATATTTATCAATCTAATCAAGCAAGAATTAAGAAGGAAATCCCTTCCCTCTTGCCCGGCCGTGGGCAAAAAAGGCCCCCGGCCGGCCCTCTCGCGCCCTCCTTCTAGCAGCGCCATAACATTGGTTCAAACCACTAGAAATTAGGATTGGTAATATGAATAGACTGATTCGAAGTACAAACGAAACATTGGCTAGGCAAGATGCAAATATCCGTATATAGAAGCATGTGAATCAATCTGTCCATAAGACATAATTCTGCCTACTGTTAAAACTAGTCTAGGTAGCACATCTCAAGCTTATATCATACACAAGAACGTAAGGTAAATAATAAGAGGAGAAATGCGGGATAGAGAAGAGAATGCAAAAATAAATACTTCCTGAGATAAGCTTGATTGAAGTCCTGGAGATGGAAATTGAGTATATGAGCCACTTGCTGGAAACCAGCCAATTTACTGTAGAATCAGATTTAATCATTCAATGCACTTTTTGAATGAAACTTCATATTATTTCCCAATTAACAGTATATTTATTTATTTAATTTTAATATCGTCTGAAGGAGGCAAAGTGAGCTTCACAATGCATTAGTTTAGTTGACAAAATGTTAGAATTGATTTTGTTTGCTGCATGACAGGTCAATGTGCAAAGCGTAAGTGTGTGAGTAATCACCTCGACAGGAATAGTGCGGTCTCCAGCTATCCTCTCTAGGTATTTTATGTCCTTCCACTTTGTCCTTGCAGGCCAATGATCAATGCAGCCGCTGAGTATAACAGGGGACTCACGTAAAAAGTAATCATGTATAAATGCCTCCAAAGAAATGCATGTCCGCCGCTCGATTCGCTTGCAAGATAGGGATTTCACCGGCAGAACTTTGAGCGCCTGAGACAGATTATCATTAAGTGCGTTGCAATAAAAAAAGGGATTAAATATAATTAGTAAATTACATAATAATATATTGGAGAAATCATATGTCCATAATCCTATGATAATTTTGAACAATATGCTTAAACTAAGTGGGGGTGCCAAACCAAAACCCTATGAGATGGGTAACCCTCTAAGAAACTTCCAAATTTATGTAGTTTGAAACGAATATAAACAGGAAAAGTAGTGCTTTGGAAAAACCTGTGAAAACTAACCCCATAAGTTCTACAATGTGCAAGGATGAAATAATTGCTAGCAAAGGTGTCTCTGTGTTGCAATGGACCCATAATAGACTAATACCCTAGCTTTCGTATATACCACAATAAAAAGGAGTTTTGGTATATATCACAAAAAATATGTTAGAATTCACCCAAAGTATGTTCCTCTTATCTGTTTGGACAGTGGTGGAGACAGCACCCGGTGAGCCGGGGCAGTTGCCCGGGCTCCCATGGTGCAAGTCCACGGAGCTCTAGTAGAGAAAATTGGGCTAAGTGAGAGTATGTTTGGGCAAAAACTAATTAACTTAGCAACACTTGGATCTTGCACTGGCTCTAAACTTGAGATGGCTCAGCCACTGTGTTTGGATGAGGTGGGAAGGGATGGGGCTGGTCTGAAGAGATAAAGGGGTTTCAGCAAATGTGGAGCTGAGTGGTGGGATCTTTTGCAAAAATGCCACAACTTACCTTGCATACGTTAGATGCAGATCGGATGGTCAGAAATGGTGGATGGTAGACACACCATCATCACCAATTGGGTTTCTATAGGAGTAGATATATCCCAACAATACATCACTTTATATGGACATCCCTCACCTAAAGGAGTATTGACGGTGTTATGGCCCAGGGGTGCCTCATCATACCGGAAACCGGCCAGAGTAGGCCGGCCAGGCCCCCCTAGGTCGGTTCCTGCCTGGGCCGTTGTACCGGCCCATGGCCCGACAACAAGGACTCAGAGGCCTTGGAGTACACAACAAGGAAGCCAACGTCCAGAAGGACCCCTCCGCAACTGACTAAGAGCATGTAACCCTAGACCCCGGTACCCAGGCGGGGCTAGCTAGTCGATACACAAGAATCTAGAGTTGGAACTCAATCCCTCGATCATCTTTGTAACCCCTATACACAATCAATACAACCAAGCAGGAAGAAGGGTCTTACCTCCTCCGTGAGGGCCTGAATCTGGATAAATCCTTCCATGTTTCCCATCCGATTTACTCGTCTGGCCAGAGTACCCTACCGAGGGATCTGCCAGAAATAACTCCGACAGTAGCGAACGCAGAGATCAGATGAGATCTACAATTTAAGTCGGTGTCTTCGCGTCGGGGCATATGTCCGCGTTTGGCACGATGTGCTATATCGCCGATTCGACTGGCCGTCTCAGGCTCGTCGAAACCTTTGCAATAGGTCGGATTGTCCACTTCGGAAAACTGGAGTTCATCACCAGTTCTTGCGGCGAGCTTATCCTCTAGGGCCTAGCTCCTAGTTAGGCTCAAGAGCGGCCGGCAACCTTCATCAACCGACCCACCTCGCACGTCATCGCCAACATTGACACACTACATGACGTCCTGGAAGGAGCCGGTGATAGGAACTTGAAAGCACATTCAATCCCTTGGTGGTTTTGGTAAGTCATGTCAACATACATGCCGTTGGACTAATGTTTTTCCTTGAGTATATTTCAGGAAGAGTTCAACTTAGTCAAACCTTTGGATTGAGAAGTGGACCCTTCAAGCTGCTAAGGAATGGCGTTGGCAAAGCTTCAAGACTCTACATTTTCGGTTAAGTGATCCAAGATCACATTGAGTCCGTATGAAAGCCAATACTATTAAAAGGGGATGAGGTTTTGATGATGGTCTAATTGAGTGCTTAGGGAGATTGCTCCAAAACCCTCGGCCATAGTCTCTCATTCATCTATCTCCACAACGCTAAAGTCCATCTCGGTCCCACCCAAACACATTCAACCGGACTCACCGAGATACACTTGACATAGCCACTGCCTAAACCCTAGCGTCTCGGTCTCACTGAGTTGGCCCTTCGGTCCCACCGAAGAGCACTTGCCAACCTTATGTTGTCAAGTGAAAATCAATTGAAATTTCCGAATGGTTTCAGTCAGTGACACCTAAGTGTGGAAAGTGCTTAGGTCAGCTTGACTCGGTCCCACTGAGAGGTTTCATCTGGTCTCACCAAAAAATCTAAAGTTCAAACCTTTTGTACAAGTTGGTCTCACTGAGTGGTTTCATCCGGTCCCGCTGAAGTGTGCACAAAGGTGTGTAAGGGTTGTATTTTTAGTGATGGTTATATATACCCCCACCCATCCACCAACTCTCAGAGAGCAGCCAATTCGAAGCTTACACTTGCCATATTCATTTTCTGAGAGAGAACCACCTACACTTGTGTTGAGATCAAAGGCTTTCCACTCCAACCATAGGACTTTGATCTCTAGCCTCCCCAAGTTGCTTTCCACTCCAACCCCTCTCCTACCACATAGCCAAATCCGTGAGAGAATGTTTGAGTGTCGAGGAGACTATCTTTTGAAGCACAAGAGCAAGGAGTTCCTCCTCAACAACATCATCTATTACCTTTTGGAGTGTGGTGTCTCCTAGATTGGTTAGGTGTCACTTGGGAGCCTCCAATGCTTGAGGAGCGAACCACGGAGTTTATAAGGGCAAGGAGACCGCCTACTTCGCAAAGATCTACCCCAAGTGAGGCTGGTCCTTCGTGGGCATAAGCCGTGATGGAATAGACAAGATTGCTTCTTCATGGACCCTTCATGGACTCGCGCAGCCGTTATCCCCGGATTGACGTCTCCATCAACATCGATGTACGATAGCACCACCTATCAGAACCACGAGAAAAATCTTTGTGTCACCCTTCGTTTGCAAAATCTCCTAAACTCTACTCCTCACTTTCTTGCACTTGCATGTCATATACTTTTCGCTGCTCATACTTTAGATATGCATGTGTAGGGTATATTGCACTGCTTGCTATCTAACTGGTGCTAAAATCTGCCTAAGTTTCAAGAGAATTAAAAATTGCACCTTTTGCCTGATTAATGTCTACCCTCCCCCACCCCTCTAGACCTATCCTTTCGATCCTACATAACTCTAGGACCTCAATGAGGAAATGTAACCCGGCCGAGAGTTGCCCGGAGGCAATCCCGATATCGCCAACATTCCGTCCTTGGCGGGCGACATCGACGTACAAGTGCTACATTGTGGAGACGGGGGCCTCTCGGAAAGCCGTCGAAGACAACGCCACTGAGACCTTATCTGAGGAGTTGGGCGAAGAAAAGTTGAACTTCCCGATCACAGGCACGGGATCCCACTAGCTTGAAGATGGAAGAAACACGACAGAAGATCCTGAAGGCACTCAAGAAAACCAATAAGGAGAAGAATTGCTTGTTGTGAAGGCAGGCCGATCTACTGCAGTCCGTAGAACTGCTAAACGCCTGCCCCGACCGCGACCTCCCAGTTGATGGTGCAGCCGCTCTACCGCAATCTGGCAAGGAAGTCAATAGCCATATCAATGGCCCGGCGTCACCTCCACCGCCGGCTTTCCGCACGCATGCCAAAAACATGCAGGCAGCGGCCGAAGTATTCGGGAACATCACCCTTCCTGCTCAGATCGGGCGCAGTCTGAGGAGGGACTGGCACTCCTGAAGACGGCGGTCGTCCAGCAAAACGTCTACGCCATATCCAAAAGCACAACCGCAACCACGAGTGACATCCGCTCAACGGCAAGCTTGGCATCTCGGTCAAGCAGCCGGGCGCTTCCCCATGCTGGTCAGATCAGCGGATGGCGCGGTTGCACGAGGACGCCAGACGTCTAGGCTGGTCGTTCAATGAACAAGACCGCGTCACCGGCCGAGACGACGCACGCCACATCGTCACCGCCCTGCAAACAGATGCCTGACATACCAACCCCGTGTCCGGCATGCTTTGCTGACGATATAGTCGACTATAAGTTCTCGGACTATTTCCATCTATGCCTTGTCGACAAGTACGACGCAGAATAAAACTCAAAGCTTTGGTTGGCTGACTACGTAACAGCCGTGCAGCTGGTTAACGGGGATTCTTTCCACGCTATCAAGTACATGTCAATCATGCTGAAAGGCTCGGTCCGTGCTTGGTTAAACACTCAGCTACCCAAGTCAATCTTCTGCTGGAACGGCATACATCATGAGTTTATGGCAAACTTCATGGGCACTTACCAGAGGCCGGCCAGCCAGCATGGCCTTAGGAACGTCATACTCGCTGGCTCAAAAAGAAGAACGAGATTGTCGACATCACCGATGTTGAGGCCATTACAACATTAAAAAATGGATGTCAAGGCAAGCTGTTGACGCGTGACCTGCGCAAGGCAACTCAATGAAACATGGCGGACTCATGAAATAGCTATTGCCTACGCTTCCGATTAGGAGGCCTGGGTGGCCCAACAAAAGATCATGATGGCCCCGACACATCGCAACAATCCTGGAACCTCCGGGGTGAAAGATAAGTATGGTCGTCCTCGGTGCAATAACGACAACCGTAACCAGAAGCGCTAGAATGACGAGCACGGAGATGAAAAGGTCAACACCGAGTTCGAAGGCCGGCGCCAGTGCGCTCTCGGGCAGAAGTAGAACCAGTGCTCAGACAAAAAGAAGCAAGGTGGTCCTGACTTTGACGAGATCATGGGCAGGCATGCGATTACCACTCACCAGAGGACCCTAGTCTCCCTAGGGCCAACTACACAAACAGACAATGCTATTGCCATTAGAGAGCAATGCGGGAAGCCAGCAAGAACAAAGACGATGCCGACCATAATAGGCATGACCCGACCAAAGATGGCCGGGGTGGCAACTCAAGCAGTGGCAACGACGAGGCCGGCGCAAACATCAAGACAGTGAACATGATCTTCCGCATGGTCAAGTCCAAGAGGGCACAAAAGCTCGCCGATAGAGAGGTCTATGCTACGAAGCCCGCAGTGCCACAATTTCCTGGACTGGTCGAATCAACTGATCTCCTTCGACCAAAGCAATCACACACGCAACATTCCCCATCCTGAGAAGGCCACCTTGGTCCTCGACCCGATAGTTGAAGGCTGCCACCTCACCAGAGTCCTCATGGACGGTAGCACCACTCTCAACCTTTTGTACGTCCAGATGCTAAAGATGGAAATTCCGAAGTCCCGCATCAGGTCGTCCGACACAAGGTTCATGGGAATCATCCTGGGCATGAAGGCCCAGCCTCTGGGTCAGATCACCCTGGAATTGGTGTTCGGCACGTCGGACAACTACTGCCTTGAGAGCCTTTGCTTTGAAGTCGTTCCATGCAAAAGCGGCTATCATGTGCTCCTCGGCAGACCGACTTTTGCCAAGTTTGTCGTGGTGCCACACTATGCATATCTGAAGATGAAGATGCCGGGCCCCAAGGCAGTCATCACAGCGTCCGGCAACTACCAAAAATCCTACAAGGCCGACAAGGCTATGGTGGCACTGGCTGGAGAGGCGACCGCAACAGATGAGCTTGCCGACATGCGCGAGGTAGTCGACAAAGACGATATCATCATGACCAAGAAACAGAAGCCGGGCTCTTCGTTCTAGCCGGCCAAGACATCGAAAGCTTCCAGGTCCACCCTACAAATTCCTCCAAGAAAGCTCACATCGGGACCACCTTGGACCCGAAAGAGGAAAGCGCGCTCTGCGACTTCCTCTGTGAGAACTGGGACATCTTCTCCTGGCAGCTATCCGATATGCCAGGCATCCAAGCGAATCGCAAAGCACAACCTAAACATACAGAAATTAGCCCGGCCTATCAAACAGATGTTGTGGCAGTTCTCGTAAGGAAAGCGCAGGGCCATGGGCGAGGAGATTGCGTAACTCTTGGAGGCTGGATTCATTGGGAAGTAAAGCACCCGACCTGGTTAGCAAACCCAATCATGGTGCCGAAAAAGAACGACACATGGAGCCTTTGTGTCAATTATAAAGACATCAATAAGGTTTGCCCGAAAGAACCATATCCACTCTCCGGCATCGATCAGATTATCGACGCCACCGGGCACTAGTTGTTCTCGTTTGTGGACGCGTACTTCGGGTCCCACCGGATCCGAATGAAGATGGCCGATCAGGAGGCCACCTATTTCATCACGCCGTACAGGCCGTTCTAGTATATCACCATGCCTTTTAGGTTGAAGAACACATGAGCCACGTACCAGCGTACGATGCACAAATGCCTGGATAAGCAAGTCGGCGTACGATGCACAAATGTGGTTAGTGCAGTCCTGGTGGTCGAACACAAGGAGGTGGGCCACACATACAAAGTCCAGAGGTCGGTCTACTATGTTTCTGAGGTGCTTTCGCCGTGCAAGACCAGATACTCGCATTATCAATAGATCGCGTACACCGTCTTCATGGCGTTCCGGAAACTGCGGCACTATTTTCAGGCCTGCCCCCCATTCTGTAGCAAACCAAGTCCCCCTGATATAATCAACAACAAAGATGCGACTAGCCAAATTGCCAAATGGGCCTTGGAATTTTTTTAGAAAAGAGGCGCTTGCCCAGCCTTAAACTGAGGCCCTTACAAATCCACAAGTTTGTAAAGTGCAAAGACAACCGACAAAAGGAAACAGGGATACATGCCAAATGGGCCCTGGAATTGATGTCCTTCGAGATCAAATTCCAGCCTCGCGGAGCTATCAAAGCGCAGGTCTTGCCGATTTTGTTGTGGAGTGGACGGAGGACCAGCAACCTCACCGAGGAATTGATTATAAGCATTGGATCATGTACTTTGATGGTTCAAAGATGCTTCCTGGCTTGGGGGCTGGGGTAGTCGGTACGTTATGTGCTCCAAATTTATATATTGACTCCAACAACGCAGCTGACTACGAGGCACTCCTATCACGGCCTTCGATGGCCATAACCATGGGCATACAGCGGCTTGAGGTATGGGGGGATTCTGACATCACTACCATGGGGGAACCTCGAAGATCTGAGCCCGGGGGACTACCAAAATTAAGTCCTAGTGTCAAACTATTATGTGTCATGCCTGCTAGGTGTCTCAACCTGAAATTATCTAGCAGATCATTAAACTTAATCGGACAAGTCAAGTCATTACAACACTATGGTTGCTAAGTGGCTGCTAGGTGCTAGAACTTGTGGTACTTCTGTACACTTGGTATATCATCCCACTGAACCAATCCATCTGCCACATTCCGCCTGCCTAAATGACTAACCTATTCAGCGACACCGCAAGCTTCTTCCTATGGTGGTCGGCAGCAACCAGCGCTTGCCCAGCTAGATTATGTTAGGGACTCAACTCCCTCATCATGCTCGTCGCCTGGGCTGCCTGGAAGCACCGAAACGCCGCTGTCTCCGATGGCCTACGGCCGTCTAACACCGACCTTGTGCACGCCATCAAGGATAAAGCCACGCTTTGGGCTCGTGCGGGAGCCAAAAGGCTGCTAAATGTTATTCCTGTATCCTGATTTTTAGATGTTGAGGCTGAGCATCCTCCATCATGCTCATCTTGCACTCTTTGGGACGCCAACTTGTGTACGCCCCGTCGAGTTGCTTCCCCCCTCTCTCCTTTGTATTCATTTGTTACTCTCCTCCCCTATCAATGCAATGATACGAAACAATGCCTATTCACGAAAAAAAAAACTAACCTATTCAGAAGAACAGGTTCAGCCATTTATGAATTTATGAGATAAAGTGAATTATAAAGCTAAAGCATGCTTGGTTTGTAGCCAAAAATTGGCTAGCCAATATTTCGGCATGCGAACATTTGGGAACCCCAGAACTTGCCAATAGAAATTAGCAAAATAAATTGCCTAAACATTCTGGCTGCAACCTAGGATGCAAAAAGTAACACTGGCTGCAACGCGCACAGGAGATAGTGGCCCACTTGAGGATTTCCAGCCAGTGATGCAGAAAATTGTCTGGAGTGAACCACTCGGCCGAACAAATTACCGGCAATAGCAGCATACTGCTGGTAATTCTAGCTCTGCATTTTCATGCACCAATCTTAAGAAAGGAAACTCACAGATGGCAGGCCAACAGAATAGAAGTACTCACATCGCCGAGGTCTCGATTCCTACTGAGCCCTTCCCTCCACCTCTCCACGTTTCTGCCGGCGTCTCCCGCACCGTCGCCTTCGCCCTCGCGTTTTCCATTGGCAGGGACTTGCGCAATAGCTGCTTCGAGCTCTGCGCGGAGGAGGTCGCCACCCATGATGAGGCCCATGTCGAGCGCTCGGAGCGCCGCGCGGCGGTCGTCACCGGCGCGGAGGCTCGCGACGTGGAGGCAAGCGAGCGCATAGGCGTGCCGCCACGCAGGCTCCACCGCGCTCCACGGCCCCGAGTGCAGCTGCTCCCATGCCATCTCCCCCGCCGCCTCCGCCGCGCGCAGGTCCCCCGCGGCCGCCTTCTCCGCGGAGGCCACGAAGGCGAAGCCCCCCTCCTCGGTGATCTGCCGCAGCAGCATCGCCCGTTTCTCTCCTCCCGCCGCCGCTGCCGCTGTACCCGTCGGCTCGCCGGTGTCCATCTCGGAGTCGCTGAGCCCTTGGAAAAGCGCAAAAGCGGAGGTGATGAGGAGTGGAAAGGGAAGGAGATATTTTCGGGTGCCCCTGTGGGTCCGTGGTCGTTGCGCTGCTTACTCGGATTCGGGTGTGAGGTGGATTGATTGGATTTACGATTGTGCCCTCACTCCTAGTAAGATATGAGATATTTTCGAGCCGGATACTTGAGCTCAGATGTGAGGCAGAGGAGCAAGATTTACTTTTCTACCCTTGATCGTGGTCAGGCTAAGATATTTTCTGAGTAAAGATATTTGTACGTGAACGGCTAGTAAAGACCGCGGGAGTATCGGTGTATCACAACTTCACAAGGTTTCCTCCCTAGTCACGTTACGTATTTTCGAGCTACATAAATACTATATACTCCTTCCTATTGAAAAAAGTGTGCGTCTATCACACTTACTCCATTTTGGATCGGACGAAGTACCTCCGTTCACATTCCTATGAGATGTTTTAGATATTTCAATGTAGACCGCATAAAACTCAAATAAGTAAAGAAATATATTAAAAATATGTCTATACACATCTGATTCATAAAAAGGTTAAAACAGCTTATATTCATAAACAAAAGGAGAATAACCTTTTGACGGGGCGAAAGGTTGGAGCACCGATTCATATGCAAATGGTACCGATAATATCCATTTCGAATCTGTATTCGCATATGCTTTTAGGAATATGGGATGCATTTACATGATATGTAACCGGGAATGTTGTTCAACTATTTGAATAATGTTTCTCGTGAACTATTTGCAAGTGATTATGTCCGTACTATGATAGTATTTGCCTTGATGTTTACTAATGACAGAAAACGAATATCATTACCCATGTCCTTCTTTGGCCGACTAGGGCTACTCAATAGCCGGTGAAACAGCGCATGCGGCCGTGGTATCCAAAGGTTGGGCAGACATTCGAAAACACGCGCATTCGAGCAGTTGCATCGTGATAGGCCTGGCAGATACCCCAAAGCACGACAACCGGGCCATCGCAAGCGGGTTTGCAAATGTACTCCTCTATACAATGACTTGAAAATACAGCTCGTGGAATAATGCAAACTGATGGTGTCGGATTCCCCATACGGAGTTGCGCAGTTTGATCACGTTTAATTCGGTAGACAATTGAAGTGGTGTGCCTTCTTGTGTACCCGGTTGAGCAATGCCGACTGGTAGGGGCCTGAACATCCATCTAGGCGATGAGTCGGGCACACCGGTTGTTGGGGATATAACCCCACGGTGTGACCCGCCCAGGAGGGGCCGGGTTACACTGTTGGCAACTCAGTAATAAAGTTAAGAAGGCCCAAGAAGCCAAGACATGAAAGCCTGGAGGCGGCTTACGACGTGGGCTGATTAAAGGCCCAAGACTCGGAGACGGAGCATGACCCGGAGGTGTAAGCCACCCAACGGCGACTTGCCTAGCAAGGCAAGGCGACTTACAACCAGGGTTGGTCACGTTGAGTGACCCGACCCGAACTCTTGTAAAGCCCAGGGCCTCGACCTGTGTATATAAAGGCGAGTCCCCGCGGCGGGTAAAGTTAAGTTACAATCAATTGATAGCTAGGTTAAGCGATTCCGCTCTCTTGTAATCGATACTCAATCAATACAACATAAAAGCAGGACGTAGGCTTTTACCTCGTTGGTGAGGGGCCGAACCTGGGTAAACTCGTGTGTCTCTCGTCCTGCTCAACTCCTTTAAGCTAATCACCATAGCCATGGCCTTGCACCTAAGTCCTTTCACGAGGACATCTACCGTGACAAAACCACGACAGTTGGCGCCCGCCGTGGGGCCAGCGCATGGTGGTTTCGAGTTCTTGAAGGGCTCCTTCGCAGGGATCGAGGGGATACGCCGTTGGCAGGATGACCAAGAGTCACCGCGACAAGCTCTACATCGACGATGCTGGCTGGGGCCCCGAGGCCGACTCAATCGAGTACGGGTACCGGGTCCCCTTCGGCGGGATTCACATCTTCATCGGCAAGATTGGCATATCAGAGCCTGAGCCGGACATCTGCGCCGAGATCGTCGAGCCGGCTTGGCGCACTCAACCCGCCAAGGTTCAACCTGACCGGAAGCATGTTTTTGTCGGATTCACGCATGGCACGGATCTTGCAGAGGATTCTTGTAAGTGCATCAAGTGCCACCCCTAGCTAGTTGGTTTTGGAGTATTGATAACAAACATGGTTGAGGGACTAATGTGTTTGTGAGAATTGCAGGATAACACAGGTAGTGTCCCTCATTGATTCGGTTTACCTACCAGAGATGACCCCTAAAAATGTGAGAAGACATTGAAGACAATGGTGGTTCGTGAAGACATTCACGACGAAGATTATGTCGCGTGAAGCTATTGGCTTGAAGACTATGGAGTGCGAAGACATAGTTGTTTCGTAGTTTCCTTTTTCTTCTCATTGAGTCATAGGAACCACCGTACTGTTAAGTGGGGTCCAAGTGAACAAAGTCAGAGTGACTGAAGTGATGCTCAACCAAATCCTATGTCTTCGAGCGAAGATAATGAGAGCAAATCTTATCCAGAGCTAGATGAGTCAGCTTTGCTTGTAGCTCAAGACAAGCTGCCACGTGTGTTTGAAATCTGACCGTTGGACACATGTCAGTTCCTTAGTGACCCAGGGTCATTTCAGACATATCAGGTCGGATTGCCTCCTGGCTAGCCCACCCCCTACACCATAAATTGGTGACTGCTCAGAGTTAGTGCATGACTTTTGTCGTTTGAGAGCAACCCACCTCTGAAGCATTTGAGAGAGAAATCCTTGCAAGGACAAAGGCCAAAACACCCACAGCCAAAGAGTGTTAGGCATCACTGAAGTCTTTCTGTCCGCGTGATCTGAAGACTTGTTACACTTGAGGACTGTGAATCCTCCAGCCGGTTAGGCGTCGCGTTCTGAGCATCCAAGAGTCATTGTGGATTGCCGGTGAACGAAGTCTGTGAAGGTTTGGAAGTCTACCTCAAAGACTTACCAGAGTGATTGAGCAAGGACTGACTGTCCTTAGCTCAAGGGGAATAAGGTGAAGACATGGTCTTTTGAGTTAAATCTCAGCCTCCCTAACCAGACGTACAGTTGTCACAGCAACCCGAACTGGTCTACCAAATCCTTGTCTTCGTCAAGCTTCTGGTTCTATCCTCTACTCTCCCTACTTTACAGTTGTCTTCGTGAAGTCATTGCTTGCCTGTCTAATCTGTTTGACTTCACACTGTGAAGACCATTATCTATTTAGCTTCGTACTATCTATCTTTCTGGTCCTGTCTACCTAGTTGCAATTAGTCTTCACGCTTTCGTTATGTTGTATGTTAGACTTATGCTTGCTATGCTTACTATTTAGGCTCAGTTTACCCGTTTGTCTTCAAAGCCACCGTGTTTTGAAGACTTTCATAGAAATCGCGTATTCACCCCCCTCTAGTCGATAACTAGCACTTTCAATTTGTATCAGAGCAAGGTACTCCCTTGTTCTATATGATTTGGTTTAACCACCTGGAGTTTTAGCTATGTCGACTGCAGGGATAATCAAGGTCTCCGCTGTGTGCCCCGTCTTCGATGGCACTGACTACCCCTACTGGAAGAACAAGATGCGCATGCATCTTGAAGCCATTGATGTTAATCTTTGGTATGTCGTCAAGACTGGCGTTCCCAAAGTCGCTGAAGGCGTCACCGCTGCTGATGTCAAGAGAGTTGCTCAATTGGACTCAACCGCCAAGAACATCATCTGTGGTCATCTGACCAAAGGGCAATATGGCCGTGTGAGTGCACTGGAAACTGCAAAGCTGGTCTGGGACTGTCTGTCCAAGGTCAATGAAGGTGTCTCAACTCAGAGAGACTCAAGAATCGATGTTCTTCGCAATCTCTTCAACCGCTTAAGAGAAACGACAATAAAAATGTCTAGCTCACGTTCGATCGCTTGACTGATATCACCAATGAGCTGCATGCTCTCAGCCCCACTGAGATCACCAAGCATGAGATCGTGAAGAAGCTTCTGAGAGCACTTGACAGCTCGTTTGACAGCTTAGTCCTGATGATTCAAGAACGTCCTGACTTCAAAGATCTCGATCCGTCTGACATACTCGAGAGGCTCAACACACATGAGTTTCAGCTATCTGAGAAGCGTGATGTCTATGGTCCCAACTATGGCCGAACCTGTGCTCTGAAGGCAAAGGTTGTTTCCTCATCTGAAGAAGAATCTGACTGTAGCTCTGGCGATCCTGAAGAGCTTGGCAAAGAGCTTGCAATGCTCGTGAGGAAGTTTCAGAAGTTCTCCAAGAAGAATCAATTCAGCAAGTCTTCAAGATCTAGCTCTAAGAATGATGAGGCTTCATCACGTGACTACAAGAAGAGGACTTTCCACAAATGCAAGAAGACAGGCCACTACATCTCTGAGTGTCCTCAGTGGGATAAGGAATCAAATAAGAAGAAGAAGAAGAAGAAGAAGAAGAAGAAGAAGAAGAAGAAGAAGAGCAAGGAATATGATTCTGATGACAAGAAGAAGAAGAAATCTTCAAAATCTTCTTCAAAGTCTTCGTCAAAGTCTTCATCTCACAAGAAGAACTCATCAAGCAAGGCTCTGATACGTCTCCAACGTATCTATAATTTTTGATTGTTCCATGCTATTATATTACCCATTTTGGATGTTTATTGGCTTTACTTTACACTTTTATATCATTTTTGGGACTAACCTACTAACCGGAGGCCCAGCCTGAATTGATGTTTTTTTTGCCTATTTCAGTGTTTCAAAGAAAAGGAATATCAAACGGAGTCCAAACGGAATGAAACCTTCGGGAGCGATCTTTTCGGAACAAACGCAACCCAGGAGACTTGGAGTGGACGTCAAGATGTAAACGAGGCGGCCACGAGGGTGCCCGGCGCGCCCCCTGGGGGTGGGCGCGCCCCCACCCTCGTGGGCCCCTCATTGCTCCACCGACGTACTTCCTTCGCCTATATATACTCTCGTACCCTGAAAACATCGGAGAGCACCACGAAAACCTAATTCCACCGCCGCAACCTTCTGTATCCGTGAGATCCCATCTTGGAGCCTTCACGGGCGCTCCGCCGGAGGGGGAATCGACCATGGAGGGCCTCTACATCATCTCCAAGGCCTCTCCGATGAGTTGTAAGTAGTTTACCACAGACCTTCGGGTCCATAGTTATTAACTAGATGGATTCTTCTCTCTCTTTGAATCTCAATACAAAGTTCTCCTCGATCTTCTTGGAGATCTATTCGATGTAACTCTTTTTGCGGTGTGTTTGTCGAGATTCGATGAATTGTGGGTTTATGATCAAGTTTATCTATGAGAAATATTTGAATCTCCTCTGAATTCTTTTATGTGTGATTAAGTTATCTTTGCAAGTCTCTTCGAATTATCAGTTTGGTTTGGCCTACTAGACTGATCTTTCTTGCAATGGGAGAAGTGCTTAGCTTTGGGTTCAATCTTGCGGTGTCCTTTCCCAGTGACAGCAGGGGCAGCAAGGCACGTATTGTATTGTTACCATCGAGGATAAAAAGATGGGGTTTATATCATATTGCATGAGTTTATCCCTCTACATCATGTCATCTTTCTTAATGCGTTACTCTGTTCTTATGAACTTAATACTCTAGATGCAGGCAGGAGTCGGTCGATGTGTGGAGTAATAGTAGTAGATGCAGAATCGTTTCGATCTACTTGTTGCGGATGTGATGCCTATATACATGATCATGCCTGGATAATCTCATAACTATGCACTTTTCTATCAATTGCTCGACAGTAATTTGTTCACTCACCGTAATACTTATGCTATCTTGAGAGAAGCCACTAGTGAAACCTATGGCCCCCGGGTCTATCTTTTATCATATAAGTTTTCCATCTACTTTTATTTGCATCTTTTGCTTTCCAATCTATATCATAAAAATACCAAAATATTTATCTTATCTTATTATCTCTATCAGATCTCACTTCCGCAAGTTACCGTGAAGGGATTGACAACCCCTTTATTGCGTTGGTTGCGAGGTTCTTGTTTGTTTGTGTAGGTGCGTGGGACTTTTGAGGAGCCTCCTACTGGATTGATACCTTGGTTCTCAAAAACTGAGGGAAATACTTACGCTACTTTGCTGCATCACCCTTTCCTCTTCAAGGGAAAAACCAACGCATGCTCAAGAGGTAACGAGAAGGATTTCTGGCGCCATTGCCGGGCAGGTCTTCGCTCAAGTCAAGACATACCAAGTACCCATCACAAACTCATCTCCCTCGCATTACATTATTTGCCATTTGCTTCTCGTTTTCCTCTCCCCCACTTCACCCTTGCCGTTTTATTCGCCCTCTCTTTCCCAATCTCCTCTCTCTTTCGCTTGCCGTTTTGTGTGCTTGTGTGTTGGATTGTTTGTCACGATGGCGCGAGATAATACCAAATTGTTTGACTTTTCCAATACCAATAATAATGATTTCCTTAGCACTCCTATTGCTCCTCTTAATGATGTCGAATCTTGTGAAATCAATGCTGCTTTGCTGAATCTTGTTATGAAAGATCAATTCTCTGGACTTCCTAGTGAAGATGCCGCTACTCATCTAAACAACTTTGTTGATTTGTGTGATATGCAAAAGAAGAAAGATACGGATAATGATATTGTTAAATTAAAGTTATTTCCGTTTTCACTTAGAGATCGTGCTAAAACTTGGTTTTCGTCTTTGCCTAAGAATAGTATTGATTCATGGAATAAGTGCAAAGATGCTTTTATCTCTAAGTATTTTCCTCCCGCTAAGATCATCTCTCTTAGGAACGATATTATGAATTTAAAACAACTTGATCATGAGCATGTTCCCCAATCTTGGGAAAGAATGAAATTAATGATTCACAATTGCCCTACTCATGGTTTGAACTTATGGATGAATATACAAAAAAATTATGCCGGATTGAATTTTGCTTCTAGAAATCTTTTAGATTCGCCGGAGGGAGGTACTTTTATGGAAATCACCTTAGGAGAAGCTAATAAACTCCTTGATAACATTATGGCTAATTATTCTCAATGGCACACCGAAAGGTCTACTAGTAAAAAAGTACATGCTATAGAAGAAATTAATGTTTGGAGTGGAAAGATGGATGAACTTATGAAATTGTTTGCTACTAAGAGTGCTCCTATTGATCCTAATGATATGCCTTTTTCTACTTTGATTGAGAATAATAATGAATCTATGGATGTGAATTTTGTTGGTAGGAATATTTTGGTAACAATGCTTATAGAGGAAACTTTAATCCTAGACCATTTCCTAGCAATTCCTCTAATAATTATGGTAATTCCTACAACAACTCTTATGGAAATTTTAATAAGATGCCCTCTGATTTTGAGAATAGTGTTAAATAATTTATGATCTCTCAAAAGAATTTTAATGCTTTGCTTGAAGAAAAACTGCTTAAAGTTGATGAATTGGCTAGGAACGTTGATAGACTTTTGCTTGATGTTGATTCTTTGAAACTTAGATCTATTCCACCTAAGCATGATATCAATGAGTCTCTCAAAGCCATGAGAATTTCCATTGATGAGTGCAAAGAAAGAACCGCTAGATTGCGTGCTGAGAAAGATTGCTTTGTAAAAGCGTGTTCTTCTAGTCTCCATGAAAATAATGATGAAGATCTAAAAGTTATTGATGTATACCCTATTAAATCCTTGTTTTGAAATATGAATCTTGATAATGATGGGACTGGAGATGAGTCAACTTTAGTTAAAAGGCGTCCCAATGATTCGAAGTTTTTAGATCTTGATGCTAAATTTGGTAAAAGTGGGATTGGAGAGGTCAAGACTTTAAATAGCATTGAACCCACTATTATGGATTGTAAGGAATTTAATTATGATAATTGTTCTTTAATAGATTGTATTTCCTTGTTGCAATCCGTGTTGAATTCTCCTCATGCTTATAGTCAAAATAAAGCTTTTACCAAACATATTGTTGATGCCTTGATGCAATCTTATGAGGAAAAACTTGAGTTGGAAGTTTCTATACCTAGAAAACTCTATGATGAGTAGGAACCTACTATAAAGATTAAAATTAAAGATCATGAATGCTATGCTTTGTGTGATTTGGGTGCTAGTGTTTCCATGATTCCGAAAACTTTATGTGATGTGCTAGGTTTCCATGATTTTGATGATTGCTCTTTAAACTTGCACCTTGTGGATTCCACCATTAAGAAACCTATGGGAAGGATCAATGATGTTCTTATTGTTGCAAATAGGAATTATGTGCCCGTAGATTTTATCGTTCTTGATATAGATTGCAATCTTTCATGTCCTATTATTCTTGGTACACCTTTCCTTAGAACGATTGGTGCAATTATTGATATGAAGGATGGGAATATTAGATTCCAATTTCCATTAAGGAAAGGCATGGAACACTTTACAAGAAAGAAAGTTAAATTACCTTATGAATCTATAATGCGAGCCACTTATGAATTGAATGCCAAAGATGGCACTACGTGGATCTATTCTCGCTTTTATGCCTAGCTAGGGGCATTAAACGATAGCGCTAGTTGGGAGGCAACCCAATTTTATTTTTGTTTCTTACTTTTTGCTTCTGTTTAGTAATAAATATTTCATCTAGCCTATGTTTAGATGTGTTTTCATGCTTTAATTAGTGTTTGTGCCAAGTAGAACCTATAGGATAACCTACGGTGATAGTTAATTTGATTCTGCTGAAAAACAGAAACTTTTACGTGCACGAAAATAATTTTAGTAAATCACAGAAATGTTCTTTTGTGTTGATGCTTTTTGATGTAGATCAATAGAAAAATTTCCTAGGAATTCCTATTTTGGTAGGATTTTTAGAGTTCCAGAAGTATTCGAAAGTTACAGATTGCTACAGACTGTTCTGTTTTTGATAGATTCTGTTTTTCGTGTGTTGTTTGCTTATTTTGATGCATCTATGACTAGTATCAGGGGGTATGAACCATAGAGAAGTTGGAATACATTAGGTTTAACACCAATATAAATAAAGAATGAGTTCATTACAGTACCTTATGTGGTGGTTTTTCTTTCTTGCACTAACGGAGCTTATGAGATTTCCTGTTGAGTTTTGTGTTGTGAAGTTTTCAAGTTTTGGGTAAAGATTTAATGGACTATGGAATAAGGAGTGGCAAGAGCCTAAGATTGGGGATGCCCATGGCACCCCAAGATATTCAAGGATAACCAAAAGCCTAAGCTTGGGGATGCCCCGAAAGGCATCCCCTCTTTCGTCTTCGTCTATCGGTAACTTTACTTGGAGCTATATTTTTATTCACCACATGATATGTGTTTTGCTTGGAGCGTCTTGTATGATATTAGTCTTTGCTTTTTAGATTTCCACAATCATACTTGATGTACACACCGAGGGAGTCCTGGATAAGGGGGTATCCGGACTGCCGGACTATATACTTTGGCCGGACTGTTGGACTATGAAGATACAAGATAGAAGACTTCGTCCCGTGTCCGGATGGGACTCTCCTTGGCGTGGAAGGCAAGCTTGGCGATTCGGATGTAGATCTACTTCTCTGTAAACCGACTTTGTGTAACCCTAGCCCCCTCCGGTGTCTATATAAACCGGAGGGTTTAGTCCGTAGGACTCACGATCATCATCAACAATCATAGTATAGGCTAGCTTCTAGGGTTTAGCCTCTCTGATCTCGTGGTAGATCAACTCTTGTAATACTCATATCATCAAGATCAATCAAGCAGGAAGTAGGGTATTACCTCCATCGAGAGGGCCCGAACCTGGGTAAACATCGTGTCCCCAGTCTCCTGTTACCATTAGCCTTAGACGCACAGTTCGGGACCCCCTACCCGAGATCCGCCGGTTTTGACACCGACATTGGTGCTTTCACTGAGAGTTCCTCTGTGTAGTCGCTGTAAGGCTAGATGGCTCCTCCATCCTTCAATCACGCTGTCCTGGGTGAGACTTTTCTCCCTGGACAGATCTTCGTGTTCGGCGGCTTCGCACTGCGGGCCAATTCGCTTGGCCATCTGGAGCAGATCGATAGCTACGCCCCCGGTCATCAGGTCAGGTTTGGAAACCTAAACTACACCACCGACATCCGCGGAGACTTGATCTTCGACGGATTCGGGCCTGTGTCAGGAGCGCCGAACAATCACGACGTGCACGACCTAGATCGGCGGTCGAACAGTATTCAGAACATCGCACCTGCTACCGCTCCGGACTTTGTTCCAGAGTGGGTCGTGCCTTCCAAGGACGGGTGGATGGACCCCGCCCTAGAGGTCGCACACTCCTCGGCGTTGGAGCTGGACATAGACTCCTCTCCTAAGGGGATCTGTGTCTCCGGACCCCCGGACTCACCTCCAGCCGTGTGTTCCGGGCCGCGCGCGTCCGTGCCCATTGAATCAAACTAGGCTCCAGTCATGGAGTTCACTGCCGCGGATATTTTTCAGCACTCACCCTTCGGAGACGTGCTAGATTCTTTAAAGTCTCTCTCTCTATCAGGAGACTCCTGGCCAAACTATGTCCGGCTCGAGTGGGAAGCTGGCAACGAAGAAATTCGCTGCCCACCCACCACCCACTTAATAGCCACGGTCGATGACTTCACCCACGTGCTTAACTTCGACTCCGAAGACATCGACGGTATAGACGACGATGCAGGAGAAGAACAGGAACCATCGCCCACAGGGCGCTGGACTGCCACCTCTTCATATGACATATACATGGTGGATACTCCCAAATAAACCAATGGCGATGAGGCAACGGAAGATAACCCCTCGGGGAACAAAGCAAAACACGGGCGTCATCGGCGCCGCTCCAAGCCTCTCCACAACAATACCGGTACTGGGGAAGAAAAGCCAGATGGTGCCGAAGAGGAATACAATCCTGATCAACCCAACTTCGAGCAAGCCGAACAGGAACACGGGCTGGCTAGCCCAGATGAACAGGCGACAGACGGATACTTGGAGGACGATAACTATATGCCTCCCTCCGAAGACGAGGTGAGCCTCGGTGATGATGAATTCGGCGTACCAGAGGATCCCATAGAGCAGGAGCGCTTCCAGCACATGCTTATAGCCACTGCACGAAGCCTGAAGAAGAAGCAGCAGCAACTCCAAGCTGACCAAGATCTGCTCGCAGACAAACGGACTAAGGCCGCGGCAGCCGAAGAATACGGACTCACGTGCCGAATAAAATACTACCCAAAGCGCAGATTACTACCTCAATTCGAGGAGGCGACACTGAAAACCAAATGCAGGCCTACACCCTGCCGACAGCACACTGCGGCAAGGGGCTGCGCACAAGACCAGCGTTACATACCAATCAGCAAAATAGAAAGTACCCCGGACGCTTCAGCGGACAGAAATAGAGTTTACAAACCTTGGTACAACAAATATAAGTGTCCCAAGACAAAGAATGGCGCCCGGGGAATGACGATCAACACAGGAGCCCGTAATCCTCAAACCGTTGAGAGGGATAAGAGACTTCAACATCTTAATCCAAATGGAGTGATGAAAGCTGCCTTTTCCTGGTCCTTAACTACCATCTTGATCTGATGATAACCAGAGTAAGCATCCAAAAAACTTAAACGCTCACAACCCGCCGTAGCATCAATGATCTGATCAATACGGGGAAGAGCCAAGGGATCAGCCGAACAAGCCTTATTTAAATCTGTGTAATCCACACACATCCGCCAGGTGCCATTCTTCTTGAGCACGAGCACCGGGTTAGCCAACCACTCCGGGTGAAAAACTTCAACAATAAACCCGGCGGCCAAAAGCCAGGCGACTTCCTCTCCAATAGCTTGCCGTCTCTCTTTGTTGAATCGTCGAAGAAACTGCCTGACTGGCTTATACTTTGGATCAATATTAAGGGTGTGCTCAGCGAGTTCTCTCGGTACACCTGGCATGTCAGAGGGTTTCCATGCAAAGATGTCCCGGTTCTCATGGATGAACTCGATGAGCGCGCTTTCCTATTTCGGATCCAAATTGGCACTGATGCTGAACTGTTTAGACGAATCACCCGGGTTAAAACCCACAAGCTTGGTTTCAGCAGCCGATTTAAACTTCATCGCCGGGTCATGCTCGATGGTTGGCTTTTTCAGAGAGGTCATATCTGCAGGGTCAATGTTGCTTTGATAAAACTTCAGTTCCTCCGCTGCACAAACAGACTCAGCATAAGCCGCATCGCCCTCCTCACATTCCAGAGCTACCTTCCGACTTCCATGCACGGTGATGGTACCTTTGTGACCCGGCATCTTAAGCTGTAAGTAAACATAACACGGCCGTGCCATGAACTTGGCATAAGCCGGCCGTCCGAACAGAGCATGATATGGACTCCTGATTTTGACCACCTCGAAGGTTAGTTTTTCAGCTCTGGAGTCATACTCATCTCCAAAAGCCACTTCTAGTTCAATCTTGCCAACTGGGTATGCCGATTTGCCAGGGACCACTCCATGGAAAATAGTGTTGGACGTCTTCAAATTCTTATCAGTTAACCCCATGCGTTGAAAGGTCTCATAATAAAGGATATTGATGCTGCTACCCCCATCCATGAGTACCTTAGTGAATTTGTAGCCACCAACCTGAGGTGCTACCACCAAGGCTAACTGACCCAGATTGTCAACCCGGATGGGGTGATCTTCCCTGCTCCACACAATGGGCTGTTCTGACCACCTCAAATAACGGGGAACCGCCGGCTCAATAGAATTTACAGCCCTCTTATGAACCTTCTGGTCACGTTTGCACAAGCTTGTGGTAAACACATGATACTGCCTACCACTCAATTGTTTCGGATGGCTTTGATAACCCGACTACTGTTGCTGTTGCCCTCCCTGACCAGATTGCTGCTGATTATTTCCACCCGGATGTCCCTGAAGACTGGAATTTGAGCCGCTGCCCGGGCCATGAAAGCCGCCAGCCCCTGAACCACCGCCAGATCCATGACTGCCATCAAAGGTATTGGAATTTTTAAACACCTTCATGATCGCGCAATCTTTCCACAGGTGTGTAGCGGGGTGCTCCCGGGTGCCGTGTTTCGGGTAGGGCTCATTAAGTAGCTGCTCAAGAGATGGGCCTGACCCGCCGGATCGAGGCCACTTACCCTTACGTCTCTGATTGTTACCCTGTGCATTAGCGTTGGCTACAAACTCCGGGTTGCCATCCGCCTTACGCTTATTGCCGCTTTGATTCACCGGGTTGTGCTGTTGGCCCTTTCCATTGTCGTTCTGTTTTCCCTTCCCTGCCTTTTCATCGTCAGACGCGGGATCCTTGGTACTATCAGAATCGGCATATTTGACTAAAGCCGCCATTAGTGTACCCATATCCTTGCAGTCACGTTTAAGGCACCACAGTTTCTGCCTCAGCGGCTCGAAGCTGCAATTCTTCTCCAACATAAGGACTATAGAGCCAGCATCCATCTTATCAGATGAATGAATTATCTCCTTGACCCGGCGTACCCAATGGGTGGTGGATTCACCCTCCCCCTACTTACAATTCATCAAGTCCGTGATCGACATAGATTGCTTACAGGTGTCCTCGAAGTTCTGGATGAAACGGGCTTTTAACTCTTCCCACGAACCAATGGAATTGGGTGGTAAACCTTTTAACCAAGACCGGGCCATTCCATCTAACATCATGGTAAAATACTTAGCCATTGCCGCGTCACTAACCTCCAACAGTTCCATGGCCATCTCATAACTCTCGATCCATGCTCCAGGCTGTAAGTCGGCCGTGTAATTTGGCACCTTTCGAGGTCCCTTGAAGTCCTTGGGAAGGCGCACGTTGCATAAAGCCGGTACCAAACAAGGAACACCACCGGTTCTAGTGGCTACTCCCATCTTGACAGAAGTCATTGGATACTCTGGAATATCCTGATGAGCTGCATGTTGAGCCGCTAGCTGAGCCGCCCGCTCGTTCTCCTGACGTACTCGGTCTTGCATCGGGTTATAGCCACCATGCTGGTCACGGCGTTGGGTGTTGCTTGACAAAGCTTCGGACTCCATGTGCCTGCTGTAACTCGGGCTCCGGTTCTGACGAGGCGGTGCTAACCAAGGTAGAGGAGTTGAATGGATCCTGTCTCTGCTGTAAGAATAGGTCTCTTGCTGAGCCAGGGCCGTCTGGAGAAGCTCTCTGACCCTCCGGGTCTCCACCGCTGTCGGTTCATCACCGTCCACGGGCAGAGCCGCCAAGCGTGCCGAAGCCGCGATTAAGTTCTCCATGGGGTTGGAAAAGTGACCCTCCGGTATCGGCACCTAACGCGGTGGTGCCATGCTCACATGAGGAGGCGGTATCTCTTGAGGCTGAGCCGGTCCTCCTGCTCCGGCTGTCATAAACTAATGGACACCTGGCAGGTTACTTGGGCCGGCTCCGGGTGTAGCGAAAAGAATCCGAGGGTCGTAATTCAGAGGTAAACGGGATTGGGTCTTCTGGTGTCTCCTCCTCATTACCTCATTGGACGCATTTAAGCTCATCGTGAGCTGGTAAGCCTCTGACTGCAACCGCTGTGCCCGGGCGTCGAGAGCCGCCCGCTCCGTAGCCAGTATAGTATCCTTAGCTGCCAAGGCCTCCTTGGCCTCAGCTATCTCCTCACGTACCCGTGCCACCTCCGCATCATGCTCATCTTTGTTCGCAGGGATAACCGTGGCGGTTAATAGGGCCGTAAGCTTGTCCATGAGGTCTATCAGCACTTGAGCCGGTGGGCGCACAGGGCCTCCTGCCCCGGCCGCTCCTATCTCGGACGTAATGGCAGCAGCAGCTGTAGAGTTTTGGCCGGGTTGAGTCCCAGCCATGAAGACTCCTGCCCAATTCGGCGACTCACAGGGGTCCGGAATACTGAAGCCATCGGAACAGCCCCCGAGCGCGCCATCTTGCACTTGATACAGCGAATCTGTTGAACCGGCGGACGAATCACCGTCAGAGAGGACGACCGTCTCACCACCATCTTCAGGTCCTTCAGAAAGCTCTTCTCCGTGGACACAGCCCACAAAGACACGCTTCACGCCGGGTTGAGCTCGGGCGGGTTTCGCACGCTGAGCCGTCTCGATGAGGCCGGTGCAGTTGTCCGGCTCAAGTCCCGGCTCACCAATCCGGCCAATAAAGACGTGGATCCCTCCGAAGGGGACCCGGTACCCGTACTCAACTGAGCCGGCGTCAGGGCCCCAGCCTTCATCGTCGATGTAGATCTTGCCGCGACGACTCTTGGTCATCCGGCCCACTGCGTATCCCTTGAGCCCTTCGAAGTTGCCCTTCAAGAACTCAAATCCACCGTGCGCGGGCCCCACGGTGGGCGCCAACTGTCGTGGAATTGTCACGTCAGATGTCCTCGTGAAAGGACTTAGTTGTGGAGCCATCGCAACTAGGAAGCTTAAAGGGGTTAATCGGGACAAGGGACACGAGAGGTTTTTATACTAGTTCGGCCCCTTACGGTGAAGGTAAGGCCTACGTCTAGTTGGGTTGGTATTGATATCTCGATGACCAGGGAGCGAGATACGCTATGCCTGGCTCTCGATGAGTTGTTTCTTGCCCTAAGCCGCCAGCAGGTCATCCCCTTATATACACGGGTTGACGCCCTACGGCTTACAGAGTCCCGGCCGGCTTATAAACAGTGTCCGGCTCGGTGACTAGTTAAGTCTACCTTATGATACAAGTGATATTACTGTGGCGGTTTACTACAACGGGCCTTAAGTCGCCTGTGGGCCTTAAGCCTTCTATGAACCGCCATCTTCATGTTTTGGCCTTGGGCTTCTTTCTAGTGATTCCTCTTTGCATAACCCGGCCCCTCCTGGGCGGCTTACACAAATAGTTATATCCCCAACAACCTCCCTTCTAGTTTAAAGGGCTCGATTCAAAACTTTCACCTACTCTTAGCAAGATAGAGGCGGTGGAATAGTTTTTGTAGTCTGCAAAAGTACTCAACTAATGCTGTCGCTCTTCACAAAAAACTATGTTTACCAATGCATGCATGAACACTAGTTACTCTAACCCCCCTCTCTTCTTTAATTCTTTGCCACATCAGCATGTTTGCTATTCCCGTGTGCATGATACAAGCTAAGATACCACCATTATGGCCAGCCTTAATCATCGCATGCAATAATTTAGTGCACCTTGAAATATGAACATGTGTGGGGCATGTATGTTTTTAATGACTTGAGACTATACCTGGCCCAGCATGCAAGATGGCTTATTATGCACCGTTCCCCATACCTGCAGGAGGCCTGTTTGTCTCCAAATATTTTCCTCTCCATGTGTGGAAACAATATGCCTGCCAGACTCTCCTTGTCCCTCCGGCGGTCCCACCACTCCACCCCGTGTGGAAAAAATCTGCATGCATGACTCTCCTGCCCCCACGCTCATCCAATCCGTTGTGACCAGCAATATTTCCACCCCTTCCCTCCCCCGTAATTTACTCCAACAAATATGCCCACATAGTTGTTACGTTAATCACACAACATATCTTCCGGGACGCTGCTTCAGTTACTTAACTGCAGGTGCATTGGGTCACTGACATATGGGCCCAATAAGGGTCTGGCCCATATGTCAGTGACGCAACTGGACCTGCAGTTAAGTTAGTGCAGCTGAGTCCATATCTTACATAGGTGTGCCATAGCTCGCTATAAATACTGCGCCTCCCACGACATTCAGAAGAATGCTCACGTTCATCGCTATCTCCTCCCCCTCCCTCTCACGTCGAACACCATGGCATCACCCCTCCCAAGCCCTAGGCGCCCCTTGCTGCACCGCCCGGACGGTCATGCGTCGCTGTTCCATTCCTCGCTGCCACTAGTCGAGGAGTACGCGTCGGTGTTCCACTCCTCGCCGCGACGCGTCGAGGTGGATGCGTCGGTGTTCCCAATATTGCCAGCACGCGCGTCGGAGGACACGCCATCTCCCCGCTATGAGGAGAACACCGTGCCGCCCGCCGAGCCCCCAGCCTTGAGGAGCTTTAGAAACAAATGGATGTCGCCATGTGGGAGGCTTTGCCGCCGGCAGAGCACGCCAAAATAGAGGCGGCGAAGAAGGCCAAGGAAGAGAAGCGCGCCGCGGGGCAAGCTGCCTGGCAGGTCTATGTCACGTCCGAGAGAGTCATGCAATTGGCTCTTTGGCAGAAGGCTCATGCAAGGGCCGTGAGGGTGGCGGAGGACGCCCGTGCCAAAGCCCTGAGTGCAGTCGGTCCCAAGCGCCTCATCTACGCTTGGCGGTACGTGGACCGGGTGCACGCTTCCAGCGAGGAGGAGTACCTGCTGGCGCCGGATCACCACACCGGTTTGATCGTGCTCGCCCGCTGGCAAGCCGCCAATCAACACCTCGCGAGTGGCGAGGCTGAGGAAGAGGCGTTGTGTCGGCGCACTGGGAAACGGCCGCGCACCAGGGCACTCGTGGCGCGCCGCAAGCGCTCCTGCGAGCGTCGTGGCTTTTAGTAGGAGTATAATTTTAGTTTCATAAGGTGATCTCATTAGTTTTGGAACGCAAATGATAAATCCCGACCGTTCGGGAATTATTAGCGTCCTTAATTATGTATGTAAGAGGGAAAGTTTGGAAACCTTGTGTATCCGTACGCATTTTGTAAGTAGGTGCATACAACACAAAGTTTAGTACTATATACTACCGCACTACACGTCTCTCTCTATATGCGCTTGCAGACTATGCTACTCCCTCCGTCCAGGTGAATAAGTCATCTTTGGTTGTGCACCGTGACCAAGAAGGAGGGAAGACTTTATACACCTAGACGGAGAGAGTACTACTATTACTTATGTATGGGCAAATGCACGTTTTAACATTACGACGCGTTTTTTGTAAAAGTAGAAAAACAGCACTAGTCAAGCTTGTGAAATGATTCAATGCAAAACAAATGCAAAAATGCTCGTTTGATTGTTTACTTTTAGCTTCCTTCTCTGTGGTTATTTCTCTGTCGTACTTTGTACGGAGTATCTCACTGGTCGGAAAGGCATGCAAATTCCCAAACCGCTTCCTACACCCTGTATCGAATTTTTTGCCTAATAAGTTGTGCCGTGCAATTGGAATTCCAACTTGAGTACTAGTACTACTAGTAGGAGTACCAGGGGCCAGTTCGTTTAGGCTTCTAGATTAGTAGTAATCCCATTACTACTAGCTCCATCCTGGTTTATTGGTCCCCATTGTAATCCGTGTCAAATTTTTATCATAAATTTAACTAATGAAATGTTTGTGATGTCACATGCACTAACATTTTATCAGTTAAATCTTTGGTCAAAATTTACCACAAATTACAATGGTGACTAATAAACCAGGACGGAGGTACTCCCTCCATTTTTGTATACGAGGCCACTATAAAAAATACATTTTGCATCTATACAAGGCCACCAACAGTAATCGAGACAAATATTAATGATGTTTCCTTGTACTAGTAACCCATGACTTAATTACTAGCATGCATGTAGTGGATGATAATGACAAACTCATCTACTTCCTCTCTCACGACCACTCAATTTCTTCTAATGTGCATGCACCCTATTAATTAACCCGGTAAACGAGAAAATAAATTGACTTGTAAAGCACACATTGATTTTTATCTTGGTACCTGTAATTTGAGTTTGTGGCCTTGTATATAAAAATGAAGGGAGTACTAGTAGTAGTTTAGAAGCCAAAATAAATGAGTGATGCGCCTTAATGTTACTCTCCACTTTGACTAGTCTTATGGGAAAAGCTGGGGAAGAGACAACTTATATTTTAAGCCGCCAAAAGAACTGGCCCTAGGAGTAGTAGCTAGGGATACTAGGAGTAGCAGCTAGGGATCGAGTGTGCGAGATGAACCGGAGAAAGTAAATGCAGAGAGATGAAATGCAAAAAAGACGGAGGGATGTGATGGTTGCTTGTCCGTTTATTTTACCAGGCCACTTATTACTGGTAGTGGTTGGGTTTTGTGATATGACGGCTTTACTGCCGCGCCATGAGTGGGGTGAGACTCCCGTGCAGCGCCGCCCTCTACACTTGTACTACATCGGTCGTGGTTTATTAGTCCCCCATTGAATTTGACTGAAGATTTAACTGACAAAATGTTAGTGCATGTCAACAAAAACTATATCGTTGGATTCATATTTGAACATAGTTTTCAATGATATAATTTTAGGTGACATGCATCAGCATTTATCGTACTATATATATTGTTAGTTCAATTTTTGGTCGTACTAATCTATAGTAGTAAGGTGCTCGTGCGTTGCACGGAAGAGTGAAATGCATTGATCGGGGAGTTGTTTATTTTGACAAACGATGTGGGGGTCATCTCATGTGTAACGGGTATCGATAGGTTTCTTCGGATATTATTTCATCTCTAGAGCTCACAAACATCCGGGTGAAATAGATAAAAAGGTATCTTTTGCAAACAAAAGCGTTCAACTGTTCAACCTGCATCCAAAACTTGTGAAGAAATAACACGTATTGTGCTTTGCAAGAAATGATCTTTAAGAATTAGTTTTTGAGTATCGATTATTATACATGTTGGCTACAGATGACATGACACTTTCTTGTAGTCGACCGTTGGCTATAGTATTAAGTATTAACCATGCCCTTATATACCTAGACGGAGGGATTAAATCAGGATGACTTGGAAGGGGCAGAGGAGATGTAAGAAATGGTTCATAGTAAGTCTTTCATCAGTACTATAGTAAAAGTTTGTACATGGAAGATTCTAGACTAAACCATAAACGGATACACATTTATTCATGCGCGATACTCCAATAGAGCAAGATCATGCATGGAAGTCTCCACATGCTTAAATAGCGGATTACATTGAACGAAGACTAATGATCAACATTTAACTTGATAATACGTATGTCCAGGTGAACCTCCTTGGAGTCCCCGTGCACCGCATTGGCGGGTAAATAAGACCATGGGTTTTCCATGTCCACATTGGCGGAAAGGCCCCAGCTCTGCAGAGTCCAAGTCAGTTCGATGTAGCCGGTGTCGCTGCCCACGTGACCCAAAGGGGTAGTAACACTGAGCACTCACCCGTACATCGGCCTCGTGTCAGTGTCAGCGTCAGCGACATCGCCCCTGACACACACTACAGAGACAGAGCGGCTGCCTGCGCGGGCCTCGCCGGTGCCCACGATCAAGAGGAAGATGTTGCCGTCCTCCTCCGGGACTAGCAGGCGGCGGTGATCCTCCAGCGACTCCGGCATGGTGAACGTGTAGCACGTCTCGTACTTGATGTTCTCCGCCAAGGGCCAGTAGTGACTGCTGCACGCATCTGTGAGGTGATGCACCATGTCCGTCGTCGAGCCCCAAAACGGCATCGGGCACTCATAGCAGTAGACGAAGGGCTCCTTGGAGGCATCAACAAGGCCGTCCATGAAACGGGAGTGGCTGTAGGGGATGTTGCGCCAGTTGAATATATGAGCAAGTTACTACGAGATTTAATCCGAATAAGCACAAAATAAATCATGACGGCTATAACAAGGATGAAACTAATCATGTGGACTAGCATAGTAGTAGGATACAGAGTAGAAACATGAATTCTACCACGATTTTGAATAGGAAGGACAAAAACACGTATGGTGCAATAGGAGCAGCACCGTTGGCGTTGAGCTTGTCGCCCATGTCGTTGAGGAAGAGGTTGGTGATACGTCTCCAACGTATCTACTTTTCCAAACACTTTTGCCCTTGTATTGGACTCTAACTTGCATGATTTGAATGAAACTAACCCGGACTGATGCTGTTTTCAGCAGAATTACCATGATGTTGTTTCATGTGTAGAAAACAAAAGTTCTCGGAATGACCTGAAAATCCTCAGAGACAAGTTTCAGAAAATATAAAAAATACCGGCAAAAGATGAAGACTAGGGGGCCCACACCCTGTCCACGTGGGTGGGGGGCGCGCCCACCCCCTCTGGGTGCGCCCCCTGTCTCGTTGCCCCCCTGCAGCTCCGCCGACCTCAACTCCAACTCCATATATTCCGTTTCGCGGAGAAAAAAATCAGAGAGGAAGTTTCATCGCATTTTACGATACGGAGCCGCCACCAAGCCCTAATCTCTCTCGGGAGGGCTGATCTAGAGTCCGTTCGGGGCTCTGGAGAGGGGGATTCGTCGCCATCATCATCATCAACCATCCTCCATCACCAATTTCATGATGCTCACCGCCGTGCGTGAGTAATTCCATCGTAGGCTTGCTGGACGGTGATGGGTTGGATGAGATTTATCATGTAATCAAGTTAGTTTTGTTAGGGTTTGATCCCTAGTATCCACTATGTTCTGAGATTGATGTTGCTATGACTTTGCTATGCTTAATGCTTGTCACAAGGGCCCGAGTGCCATGATTTCAGATCTGAACCTATTATGTTTTCATGAATATATGTGTGTTCTTGATCCTATCTTGCAAGTCTATAGTCACCTATTATGTGTTTTGATCCGACAACCCCAAAGTGACAATAATCGGGATACTTCTCGGTAATGACCGTAGTTTGAGGAGTTCATGTATTCACTATGTGTTAATGCTTTGGTCCGGTTCTCTATTAAAAGGAGGCCTTAATATCCCTTAGTTTCCGCTAGGACCCCGCTGCCACGGGAGGGTAGGACAAAAGATGTCATGCAAGTTCTTTTCCATAAGCACGTATGACTATATTCGGAATACATGCCTACATTACATTGATGAATTGGAGCTAGTTCTGTGTCACCCTATGTTATAGCTATTACACGAGGAATCGCATCCGACATAATTATCCATCACTGATCCATTGCCTACGAGCTTTTCATATATTGTGCTTCGCTTATTCACTTTTCCGTTGCTACTGTTACAATCACTACAAAACCCCCAAAATATTACTTTTGCCATTGTTATCATTACTATCATACTACTTTGCTACTAAATACTCTACTGCAGATACTAAGTTATCCAGGTATGGTTGAATTGACAACTCAACTGCTAATACTCAAGAATATTCTTCGGCTCCCCTTGTGTCGAATCAATAAATTTGGGTTGAATACTCTACCCTCGAAAGCTGTTGCGATCCCCTACACTTGTGGGTTATCAAGACTAATTTCTGGCGCCGTTGCCGGGGAGCATAACTCTATTCTCTGAGTCACTTGGGATTTATATCTGCTGATCACTATGAAGAAATTGAAAGATCAAAGGACTAAAATTTATCCCTCAACTACGAGGGGAGGTAAGGAACTGCATCTAGCTCTGCACTAGATTCTCCTTATGTTATGAATAAGTTTGCGACACCTAAACCTGCTACTGCTATGAATTCTGATATGTCGCATGTTATTGATGATGCCACTTCTGCTATGCATGATAGTTATGATGAAACTACTTCTATGCTTGATACTACTGCGCCATTAGGTGAATTTCTTGATGAACAACTTACTAAGGCTAGGGAGAATGAAATTATTGAGAATGAAATTATTGATGAAAGTGATGATGAAGGTTCTCCTCCTAATTATGAATTGCCTGTTGTTCCTGAGGGTTATGTTATGGATGAAGAAACTGCTAGAGATTTTCTTACTTGCAATGATAGATTAGATCTTAAGAAATTGTTAGCTAAGCTGAAACAAAATACCCTAAATGCTTGAATGAAACATGACCCTGCTTTTGCCACTTCACCTATCTTTGTTATTGATAAACAATATGAATTCTCTGTTGATCCTGAGATTATTACTTTACTTGAATCCGATCCTTTCTATGGCACTGAATCTAAAACTGTTGTGGCACATCTCACCAAGTTAAATGATATAGCCAGCCTGTTTACTAATGATGAGACGTCTCGATATTATTACATCCTTAAGATATTTCCGTTCTCATTAAAGGGTGATGCTAAGACTTGGTTTAATTCTCTTGATCCTGGTTGTGTGCGTAGTCCCCAGGATATGATTTATTACTTCTCTGCTAAATATTTTCCTGCTCATAAGAAACAAGCTGCCTTGTGGGAAATATATAACTTTGTGCAAATAGAAGAAGAGAGTATCCCACAAGCTTGGGGGAGGCTTCTCCGATTACTTAATGCTTTGCCTGATCATCCTCTTAAGAAAAATGAAATACTTGATATCTTCTATAATGGACTAACTGATGCTTCCAAGGACCACTTCGATAGTTGTGCTGGTTGTGTTTTCAGGGAAAGAAAAGTCGACAAAGCTGAATTATTATTGAACAATATGTTGACTAATGAAAATAATTCTTCCTGAGCCAATTCCTGAGGCAATTCCTGAACCAATTGAGCCAACTCCTGAGCCTATTCATAAACCTACGCCGAAGAAGAGAGGTGTTCTATTTCTCAGTCCTGAAGATATGCAAGAAGCAAAGAAATCAATGAAAGAAAAAGGTATTAAAGCTGAAGACGTTAAGAATTTACCTCCTATTGAAGAAATACATGGTCTTAATATACCGCCTATTGAAGAAACACATTGTCTTGATAACCCGACACAGGTAGTGAAGGTAAATTCTCTCTATAGATATGATAAAGTTGAAATCCCGTCTACTAAATTTCATAGCCCATGCTTAGATGAATTTGATGACTTTATGGATAGACAAGCAAATTTCAATGATTATGTTAGTAGAAAATTAAAGAATAATTCTTATATGATAGGACGCTTGAATGATTATGTGGCTAGAGTTAAGGGTGAACTTAAACTCACTAGTAAACATGCTTCTATGGTTGCTACTCAAGCTGAGCAAGTACTTAAGGCTCAGAATGAATTGCTAGTTGAACTTAATAATAAACATGACTTTGCTGTTAGAGTGGCTACTAGAACTGGTAAAATGACTCAGGAACCTTTGTATCCTGAAGGCCATCCTAAGAGAATTGAACAAGATTCTCAGAATAATAATCTAGATGCTCCTAGTTCTTCTAAGAAGAAGAAAAAGAAAAATGATAGGACTTTGCAAACTTCTAGTGAACCTAATGTAGAAACACCTGAGAATCCTAATGATACATCTATCTCTGATGCTGAAACACAATCCGGAGATGAACATGAACCCGATGAGAATGCTAATAATGATGTTCATGTAGATGCTCAACCTAGTAATAACAATGATATAGAAATTGAACCTGCTGTTGGTCTTGATAACCCACAATCAAGAAACCAATGTTATGATAAGAGAGATTTTGTTGCTAGGAAGCATGGTAGAGAAAGAGGACAATGGGTTCAGAAACCCATGCCCTTTCCTCGTAAACCATCCAAGACAAAGGATGATGAGGACTTTGAGCGTTTTGCTGAAATGATTAGACCTATTTTCTTACGCATGCGCTTAACTAATATGCTTAAAAAAATCCTTATTCTAAATATATGAAAGATATCATCACTAATAAGAGGAAAATACCTGAAGCTGAGATTTCCACCATGCTTGCCAACTATACCTTTAAGGGTGGAATACTTAAGAAACTTGGTGATCCTGGAGTACCCTCTATACCTTGCTCTATTAAGAGAAATTATGTTAAAACTGCTTTATGTGATTTAGGAGCCGGTGTTAGTGTTATGCCTCTTTCCTTGTACCGTAGACTTGAATTAAGTAAGTTGACACCCACTGAGATATCCTTGCAAATGGCTGATAAATCAACTACTATACCTGTCGGCATTTGTGAGGACGTGCCTGTTGTTGTTGCGAATGTTACTATCTTAACAGACTTCGTCATTCTTGATATTCCTGAGGACGACAGTATGTCGATTATCCTTGGTAGACCCTTTTTAAATACTGCAGGTGCCGTTATTGATTGCAACAAAGGCAATGTCACCTTTCATGTTAATGGGAATGAGCATACGGTACATTTTTCGAGGAAACAACCTCAAGTACACAGCATAAATTCTATTGAGAAAATTCCATCAATCATTATTGGAGGTTTTGAATTTCCTCTCCCTACTGTCAAGAAAAAGTATGATATTCTTATAGTTGGGGATGTCCATATCCCCGTTGAGGTAACCTAGTGTCACTTCAAAATTTCTCCAGTTCCATGTTATTCGGAATGAGTTTGTTAACAAGACTTGATCAGCCTTGTTAGTGGATTCATTTTGATGATCATGAGATGGATGAAACTAGAAGGCACAACCTTCCGTACACTCTTTTTACCTTCTGTTATTTAAAATAAATAAAGAAAAAATAGTATTATCTGTCTATTTTCTGAATTATTCGTGCAATGAAAATTATCCCGAAAATAAAAGTGCTCCAAATTCCCTGCAAATTAAGTATGATTTTTTATGGAATATTTGAGGATTTTAGGCACTGAAATCACTGCAGGAGGGGCAAGCACCAGACCACGAGAGTGGAGGGCGCACCCACACCCCCTCGGCACGCCCCCTGTCTCGTGGGCCCCTGGTGGCCCCCCTGCACTTATGCCAGCACCCACACACTCTATCTTCTTCCCAAAAAAATCCCCATCCAGCTCAAGCACGAGTTCTAGCTCATTTTGCTGCGATTTTCGATCTCCTTTCTCAAAGCTCCATTCACAAAACTGCCTTGGGAGATTGTTGCTTGGTATGTGACTCCTCCATTGGTCCAATTAGTTTTTGTTCTAGTGCTTTATTCATTGCAAATCCTTGCGGCCTTGGTGACCCTGTTCTTGAGCTTGCATGTTAAATTTGTGAGGTCCCAAGTAATTCTAATGCATGATATAGGCTCTAGGCACTTGTAGGAGTAGTTGCTATCAATCTTGTTTAGTTTTATTCACTTTTTTTTGAAGTTACTAAAATTTCAGAAATATTGCAGAAAAAGAAATATGTTTAGCAAAATGTACCAAGGTGGGTCCTTAGTAAATAAAGGACCTAGGCGTGCTATGTGTGAGCAAGACGATGAACCACCAAGGGAAGCTGAAGTGCGGTCTTGTGAATGGCCGTCAGAAGAGTTTATGCTCAATGCAGGCATTAAGGATGAATTTGATACATTTGTGCGTAATGCTGATCTTGAGGACTTCATGCAAGATAAGTGTCCTCATTACTACTATCTAACTGATTCGTTCGTGAGAAGGTTTAAATTTTCATCTTCACATAATTCCCATAGTATCCTGTTTGATATTTATGATCAATCTTATACCATGGACTTAGAAGACTTTACTACTGCTTGCAAACTCCCGCAGTGGGGAAGTGCTAATGATCCCCACAAATCTGAATTTAGAGATTTCCTTGCTAGTATTACTGTGGGAGAATCTAGGGATATAGCACAAGCTACCATAGGGAGCATTCATTTTCCCGCTATACATTATTTTGCTCTCTTCATTGGTAGATACATTAACAGTAAAGATGAAGCATGTCATATGTGTGTCCCCGATCTTCGTGTCCTCAAGAGTGCTGTGTTAGGTTATAAAGATTATAACTTGAGGGAAATAGTTGCACGTAGGTTGCATAAAAATGGTAGAGTTGGAGATTTATTTGGAGGAATTTATGCGACCCGTGTAGCAAATTATCTTGGTATAGCCCCACGAGAGGGGGATGTGATGTTACCTCCTGCTTATTTACATTATGACGCTATGGTACAACATCATTTTCTTAAGAGGAATGAACAATTCCTCCATGTTACTCTAGCTGCTCCTTCCCTTTTTGATTACCAGGCAAAAGGGAGATATGTTGTTACCAGGGAGGAAGTAGCTGAACACGAGGGGAGAGCGGAGGCGGCTTGCCAACATGCTGCAGCTCAGGAGGCAATGGCTGCTGCATCTCAGTACGACCCCAGTTACAACTACGGATATCAGCCAGGCTACCCGTGGCATTAGACCAACTTAGGCCAAAAGCCTAAGCTTGGGGGAGTACGTATTTCTCACCGACTTTACATTCATATTCACACACTATTCTAGTCGTTGGTGCTCATACTCTTTCATTGTATTATCCATGCTAGTTTAATTTTTTTTCTAGTTTTCTTCTTGTGTGTTTGGTAAACCTTAAGAAAAACCAAAAAAATTAGTTAGTTTAATTTCCATGCTTGTAGTAGAAATTAAAATGAAAACCCAAAAATATTTCTCGTTCTTCTTTTATTTGTTGGGAGATTTCCCGTGTAGATAGTTTTCTTTTCTTTTCTTTCCTTTGAGGGTCAAGAGTAGAAGACCATATTGAAATTGTTTAGTGGCTCTCATATGCATGATTGTTTATTTAACTTAGAGCCCATATTATTTTGTCTTCTCTCTTGAGTTGAATGCTTGCAGATTCCAGCTTAGTCCAATGCACGCGCACTATTATTATTATACACATCGTTTGGTCGTGCGAGTGAAAGGCAATAATGACGATATATGATGGACTGATTGAGATAAGAAAAGCTGGTATGAACTCGACCTCTCTTGTTTTTGTAAATATGATGAGTTCATCGTTCTTGATTTAACTTATTATGAAGTAAACATATTTGCAATGACATTTAGGGATCATAGTTGCTTGTGCCATGCTTGATTAGCTATGAGTTATAATGGTTTACCTTGCGTGCCAACATGCTATTAGAATGATTATGATGTGGTATGATGGGATGGTATCCTCCTTTGAATGAATTGAGTGGCTCGACTTGGCACATGTTCACGCATGTAGTTGAAACAAATCAACATAGCCTTCATGATATTTATGTTCATGGTGGATTATATCCTACTCATGCTTGTACTCGGTGTGAATTAGTTTTAATGCATGTTTATGACTGTTGACGCTCTCTCAGTTGGTCGCTTCCCAGTATTTTGCTAGCCTTCACCTGTACTAAGTGGGAATACTGCTTGTGCATCCAAACTCCTTAAACCCCAAAGTTATTCCATACGAGTCCACCATACCTTCCTATATGCGGTATTTACCTGCCGTTCCAAGTAAATTTGTATGTGCCAAACTCCAAACCTTCAAATGAAATTCTGTTTTGTATGCTCGAGCAGCTCATGTTTCAGCTAGGGCTGTCTATATCTTCCATGCTAGGTGGGTTATTCTCAAGAGGAGTGGACTCCGCTCCTCATTCACGAGAAAGGGCCGGTAACCGGGATGCCCAGTCCCATGATCCAAAAAGATCAAAGCAAATCAATATAATTAAACAAAACTCCCCCAGGATTGTTGTTAGTTGGAGGCACTCGTTGTCTTGAGCAAGCCATGGATTGATGCTTGTTGGTGGTGGGGGAGTATAAACTTTTACCATTCTACGTGGGAATTGCCTATAATGCATGTATTATGGAAGATACAGCCATCTCATAGTCGTTGCCTTGACAGTGAAAGTATGCCGCCCAAAATGTTATTCAATCTCTATTTTAAAATCGAGCTCTAGCACCTCTACAAATCCCATGCTTCCCTCTGTGAAGGGCCTATCTATTTACTTTTATGTTGAGCCATCACCTTCTTATTAAAAAGCACCCGCTGGAGAGCACACTATCATTTGCATTCATTATAATTGGTTTATATTGGGTATGACTTGACTGGATCTCTTTTACCATGAATTACAATGTTTAGTCAGTCCTTGATCTTTAAAGGTGCTCTGCATTTATGTTTTGCGGTCTCAGAATGAGCTAGCGAGATACCATTTTGCTATATCATGTTATGATTGTTTTGAGAAAGTGTTGTCATCCGAGTTTTATTATTATGGCTCGCTAGCTGATTATGCCATTGATATGAGTAATTGTGAGACCGAGGTGTTATTGTGAGTATGGTTAGTTCATAATATATGTTGAAACTTGAATGCTAGCTTTACATGTTTACAACAACAAGACCAAACACAGTTTGTAAAAGTTTTTCTTTATCACTTTCAGTTTATCAACTGAATTGCTTGAGGACAAGCAAAGGTTTAAGCTTGGGGGAGTTGATACGTCTCCAACGTATCTACTTTTCCAAACACTTTTGCCCTTGTTTTGGATTCTAACTTGCATGATTTGAATGAAACTAACCCGGACTGACGCTGTTTTCAGCAGAATTACCATGATGTTGTTTCATGTGTAGAAAACAAAAGTTCTCGGAATGACCTGAAAATCCTCGGAGACAAGTTTCAGAAAATATAAAAATACCGGCAAAAGATGAAGACCAGGGGGCCCACACCCTATCCACGAGGGTGGGGGGCATGCCCACCCCCTCTGGGCGCGCCCCCCTGTCTCGTGGGCCCCCTGCAGCTTCGTCGACCTCAACTCCAACTCCATATATTCCGTTTCACGAAGAAAAAAATGAAAGAGGAAGTTTCATCGCGTTTTACGACACGGAGCTGCCGCCAAGCCCTAATCTCTCTCTGGAGGGCTGATCTAGAGTCCGTTCGGGGCTCCGGAGAGGGGGATTCGTCGCCATCGTCATCATCAACCATCCTTCGTCACCAATTTCATGATGCTCACCGCCGTGTGTGAGTAATTCCATCGTAGGCTTGCTGGACGGTGATGGGTTGGATGAGATTTATCATGTAATCAAGTTAGTTTTGTTAGGGTTTGATCCCTAATATCCACTATGTTCTGAGATTGATGTTGCTATGACTTTGCTATGCTTAATGCTTGTCACTAGGGCCCGAGTGCCATGATTTCAAATCTGAACCTATTATGTTTTCATGAATATATGTGTGTTCTTGATCCTATCTTGCAAGTCTATAGTCACCTATTATGTGTTATGATCCGACAACCCCAAAGTGACAATAATCGGGATACTTCTCGGTGATGACAGTAGTTTGAGGAGTTCATGTATTCAGTATGCGTTAATGCTTTGGTCCGGTTCTCTATTAAAAGGAGGCCTTAATATCCCTTAGTTTCCGCTAGGACCCCGCTGCCATGGGAGGGTAGGACAAAAGATGTCATGCAAGTTCTTTTCCATAAGCACGTATGACTATATTCGGAATATATGCCTACATTACATTGATGAATTGGAGCTAGTTCTGTGTCACCCTATGTTATAGCTATTACACGAGGAATCGCATCCGACATAATTATCCATCACTGATCCATTGCCTACTAGCTTTTCATATATTGTGCTTCGCTTATTTACTTTTCCATTGCTATTGTTACAATCACTACAAAACCCCCAAAATATTACTTTTGCCATTGTTATCATTACTATCATACTACTTTGCTACTAAATACTCTGCTGCAGATACTAAGTTATCCAGGTGTGGTTGAATTGACAACTCAACTGCTAATACTCAAGAATATTCTTTGGCTCCCCTTGTGTCGAATCAATAGGGTTGAATACTCTACCCTCGAAAGCTGGTGCGATCCCCTACACTTGTGGGTTATCAGTTGCCGAGGTCGGGGAAGAAGTCATCGTCGGTGAAGTCGTGGCTGCCAGCAGTCGCGAGAGTGCGCTCCCGAAGTTTCAACAGCGCCCACCGAATGGAGCGTAGGAGGGAGTGGCTGTAGGGGACGTTGTGGCCGCCGAATGGAGCGCAGGAGTAGCACACGAAGTAGTAGCTGGTGTCCTTACTAGTACTCCCTAGTGTAGGATCGGAAGTATGTCTAGAGGGGGGGGGTGATTAGACTACTTGACCAAATAAAAAACTTGCCTTTTCCCAATTTTAGTTCTTGGCAGATTTTAGCAACTTAGCACAAGTCAAGCAATCAACCTACACATGCAATTCTAAGAGTATAACAGCGGAATATAAAACAATTGCATATGAAGGTAAAGGGGAGGAGTTTGAGAAGGCAAACACAATTGGAGACACGGATGTTTTTGTCGTGGTTCCGATAGGTGGTGCTATCGTACATCCACGTTGATGGAGACTTCAACCCACGAAGGGAAACAGAGAGTTTGCATTGTAATCTCCATGGGACCGATCGCTCATCTCGGTTGGACCGAAACGTTACGAAGGGAAACAGAGAGATTACAATCCCATCTCGATGAGACCGAGATCCCTATCAGTGAGACCGAAAAGACTAGGGTTTGTGGCAGTGGCTATGACATCTGAACTCGGTGGCGCCGGGTAGAAAGAATCGGTGGGGTCGAGTTTGACTTTTGGTTTGGGTCATATCACTAAGCACTTTGAGCAAGAACCTCATTAAGCAACGCCTCATCCCTCCTTGATAGTATTGGCTTTTCCTATAGACTCAATGTGATCTTGGATCACTAAAATAGAAAGTGTAGAGTCTTGTGCTTTGAGCTTGAGCCAATCATTTTGTCCTTAGCATTTTGAGGGATCCACTTTTTTCATCCATGCCATGCCAATCATTGAGCTTTCCTGAAATATTTATCTTGAAATAGCATTAGCTCAATGAGGTATATGTTGTTAGGAATTACCAAAACCACCCAGGGATAGTTGCACTTTCAATCTCCCCCTTTTTGGTAATTGATGACAACATATAGATCAAAGCTTCGACAAATGATAATAAGATTGAAAAACATTGTCGCTTTGAGAACTATGTGAAAAGCAAGAGCTCCCCCTAAATTTGTGCATTATTGAAAATTTTGATTTGGACTGCAAATGCACAATGAGTTAGGATCATGGGTTACTCTTCCATGTCACATACATCTTGGTGGAGCGCTCAAAATGATAATAATTAAACACATGCACTCATCACCAAGCAAAGTGAATGATCATATGAGGATATAATAGATAATATCATCCAACAAGCATTAATGTAGCATAACATATGATCAAACACATGATCATCCAAGTATCTCACAAAAGGCATAATGTATCAAGCGAGCACACGAATAACGAAGTTCAACCACCAAAGACAAGAGAGAACAAAAGCAACACTCTCTCTCGAAGCCTATGATCTATACATTTTTCTCCCCCTTTGGCAACAAGTTACCAAAAAGTTCATAGAAAATGCATAGTGCTAAACGACTCTCAGGCTTGGTCTTCAGGCGATGGTGTAGAGATGACTCCAAGGACGAAAGCATCAGTTTATGTAGCTGGAGCTGGTGGAGTGGCTGCTGGAGCTGGTGGCACTCAAGCTGTAGCTAGTGCAGATGATGTAGCTCTGGTGGCTAGAACTGGCACGGCAGCAGATCTCTGTCCTCTGGGCACTCTAGCAAATGCATCTATAGTAGACTTGCCCTTCTTATCCTACACTTCCTCCTGAAGTTGCTCAACAACTGACTGGATCTCAGTGACCTTGACATCAAGATCGTAGAATTTCTGCTCTATGATTCTCTCCAAGCTCTCCTGGTTTTGAGTCAGGGTGGACAAGCCCTTCTCAATCCCCAAGGTGGAGGCAATCAAGTAGCCAAGTTGATCTTGCTTGCTCTTGAGGAACACTTGAGATGCCTCTTCAGCAGTTGGCATCTTAGCAGCTTTCTCAGCCCTTGCTTTCTCTTTCTTCTCTTGTGCTTGCATAGATGATGGTTCATTTTTATCCATCACAATGGTGTTGTCCTCAAAATCAGGGTAGATGGGCAGGTGCTCCTTGTCCAAAAGATATTTGCCTGTGCCCATCTTGGAGTTGATGAGCTCCTGAATGTGTGGGGCATATCCACAAGATCTCTTCTGATCAGCAGCAGTCCTTTAGATTGTTTCCACAATCAGACTCATGACTTTGAATTTCTGAGGCACATCAAATATATGCAGCAAGTTGATTGCATGGCCTCTGATCATCTTGTGATCACCTGACGTGGGCAGCAACGTGTGCCTTAAGATCCAATTGATAGTAGGCAATCCAGACAGCATGTAATGTACAGATCCAAACTTATGTGTCTCTAGTGCAGCATCTAGGATCCCTCTGTACATACTAGCCATGGAGTTGTGGTCTTTCTTCTTCTTGGCATAGACATCCAAGTCATCCTCATTCTCTTTCGGAGCATTGATCAACTCAACCCATTATTCAACTGTGGATTGGTACCTAGTACCTTCAGACATCTAGACAATCTTCCCATCTGGGTAGAAGTGGGCAGTGGAGTAAAACTGCATGATCAGCTCATCATTCCACTTGGTGAGCTTATGGGCAACAAAGTCATCTACTCCACAAGCCTTGAATCTGTCATACACTCCCGGATAGTGATCTTCATTTTCCTTGATGTACTCCCAGTCAACCCATCTCATGTCACATACTATGGGCTTCTTGTCAAGCAAAACTATCTCCTAGAAATCTTGCTGTTCCTTAGTGTGGAACCTGTAGTCCACTGCAGTTCTTCTTCTGACAACATAGGGATCAGTCAGTCTCCATAGTCTCAGTCCTGCATCGTTCCTGAGCTTCATGTCCTCTGCAACTGGATGTGCATCATTGTGGTCAGGCATCTTGGGCTTCAACTTTCTCAAGACAAGTGTGTCATCTTCTTCATCATCAGCAGCTTCAGCACTGGGGCCTTGTTCTTCTCTGCAGCTAGAATACTCCTGGTGTTCCTCTTAGGTGCAGACTTGGGCTTAGGAGCAGCAGCCTTGGGAGCATCTTTGGGCTTAGATGGATCAGCCTCTGATCTGATTGCATCTCCCATTAGCTTCTGAGCTTTAGGAGCTGGTGCAGCAACCTCTTCCTCTTCTTCCATCATTGAGGGCTTTCCAACAACTCTGGCCATAGTCTTCTTGACCCTTTCTTTCCTTTTCTTCCCTTCAGCAGCTGCCTCTTTGGGTTCAAATTCCAAAGTTACTTGAGTAGAGGCTCTGGCCTTAGACATGGGAACTCTTGTTGCAGGAGCCTTTGTCTTCATTCCTGGCTTTGTGGCAGCAGCTATGCCATACTCCTTCTTCAACACCATCTTCTTAGAAGTGGCCTCATCATCAACAGCCACATAGTCCTCATCTTCAGAATCTGAGGTTCTCTTCTTCCTTGTCCTGGTGGTTGCCTTTGACAAATTGCTAGGTGTGCTCCTGCTACCCTAATCTGAGGTACTAGAGGGACTAGTGCCCTTACTCATCTAAACTTGCTCCTCAGACTTGTTCTGACTGTCACTCAGATCTGACATGATGCAAACTCTGACAGCAGACCCTATGAATAGATGTAGATGAGGTAGAGTAGATGAGCATCACAAAGCACAAAGGTTTTTGCAAAAAGATTGAGTCAAAAACTTAGTTTTTGATTTCCACAGAAAGCATTTCGGAGCTACCGATTTGTAAACTCGGTGATACCGAAGCAGCTTTTGGAACCTAAACTAGTGAACTCGGTAAGACCGAGTCACAGTTTGGTGGCACCGAGACCGCTAGGGTTTCACAGAGAATCGATCTCGGTCACACTGATTTGCAATTCTCGGTTAGACCGAGAATCACATGTGCAATGGCCTAAGCCAAATCGGTGAGACCGATTTCTACAACTCGGTCGGTCCGAGATGAATTTGGTGGAAACCTAACCCTAAATTTTCAATCCAAGACTAATCTACAGAGTAGTTTTGCTAGGTAGGAAGATTTCAGAAGTGGCAAGATTCATGACAATGCATTGTGCTAGGAATCGGAGTTAAGAATAGCAGAAAGATTCAAATCCATACCGTAATGCGGCGATGGACCTTCTACAGCGGCAATGGCGGAGCAGAATCCCGTTGACGGCGGCGGAGACCAGCGGTGGGAGGTTGCTGGCGACGAGGAGGACGATCCGGAGACTCGATGAGGCAGAGCAGGCTGTGCGCGGACGAAGGGTTTCAGAAGATTTTCCAAAATTTGACCCGTGAGTTTATATAGCCTGACCCTGTCGGTGTGACCGAGTGGAACAACTCGGTGGCATCAAGATGCGAAACTGCAAGCAGTTACTGCAACTCAGTGTGACCGAAAAGTTCAAATCGGTTGCACCGAGATTGAAAACCTAGATCAACTTAGTGATCTCGGTATGACCGAAAAGGGTGAATCGGTCAGGCCGAAATGCACAAAGAGGTTTTGGAAGTTTAAGTCTATGACGAATCGGGGACTCCGAGTGCTCCTCACACAGAGTGGTTTGAATCTGACTTGATCAAACTTTGTGATATAGCATGAATAGAGTTTGAGACAAGAAAAGCATAGATAGCTAGAGAAGGTTCTTAGGCATTCTTGTCCATCCACTTGGCCAAAGAAAAGAAACCAAACAATCAAAACTACAAGTGGATGTCCTCGAATGAGTAAAATATGCAACCAACATGCTCACACAATAAAATGGCAAATGAAATATGTGACAAATCATGCACACACAATTCTAGCATCTATCAAGCAATTGGCGATGACTAGGTCATCTATATATGAGTATATTGAGTCAAATGAGAACATTTGATCATAGGTCATACTCATCGTTTAAGCACAAGTGGGGTTACCACTTTTACATAAAGCATCATTGTGTTCACACCATTAGAGTTGCTTTAGCTCAATTCTTAGAGTAAAGCTCCCCCTAGATGTGAGATACCCCCTAAGAGGGTTGAACTAACCTTGGGTTTTGTCGATGATGACTTCATGTAGGTGTTGAAGATGTGGACGCTCAATGTTGATGTAGATCATTTGGAGCAATCCATTGGAGTGAGTTGCACTTTCAATACCTACATGGGTTAGTCCCACAAGGAACAAACAAGGATATCCATAGACATAAAGTGATGCACACACACAAGATGATGTCTATAAAAGCATTAGGTTACCTTGTTCCTTGTCTTACCAACAAGAACATTTGTGACTCCATGAACTAGTGCAAGATGTGGAAGTTGATTGCACTTGTCCTTGCCAAAATGATAAGAGTGAAGTATGTTGGCAGAGTCACCCTGAAGAACTCACTAGTTCTTCTTCTTCGGGATCCACATCATCTTGATGGGAATCCTTGGAGTTGTAGTCGTACTTGATGAAGTAGAATTTGATGTAGTCTTGGGAACCCACTTGACCAAGGCCTTAGGAGCTTCTTCAAATGCATCAATCTCCTCTTGAAGCTTGTCCTTGCCTTTTTGCTTGTGGTCTTGTGGTGGAAGATCATCTTGAGCTTGTGTCCCTTTGAAAGAAGTAGGATCATACTTCTCTTGTTGAGGAATAAACTACGTCTTGGGATATTGATCTTCTTCCCACTCAACTCCATTGACATTGAACTTTCGTTCAAAACCAACATCTTGGTTCTTTCAGTGCCTTCCTTGCTTGCGTACAATTTCCTCGAATTGCTTACTCCCGGCAAGGCTCTTGTAAACACCTTTCTCTATAATTCCCTTCAATAAGCTATTTTCTTGCTCAAGTGTAACTTGGCTAAGAGAATCATTAGTGGAATCAAGAGAACTACTAGAAGCAACAATATTGGATTTAGCATGATTATTGTTACTACTAGAAGAAGAATCTTTCTTGTTCTTGTTACTAGACTTGACTTGAGGCATGTAAGTAGATAAGAGTAAACGCTTGGCAATGTAAGAAGAACTTTTCTTGTGAAGATCATCATTGATTGCCTTTAAAAACTCATGTTCTTGCTCAAGGTTGAGCTTTTCAAAGCGTAACTTCTCACGACTCCTTAAAAGTTCTCGATGATCTCCTAAGATAGTTTCATGAGCTAACTTAAGAGTGTTTAGTTCTTTAGTTAGGAGCTCAATCTTCTCCTTATCATTTTCATTAGTTTTATCTTGATTAGCATGATTATTTGATGTTTCATCATAGTATTCATCACTAGAGTTGTCAACAAGTAAATCATCATCACCTAACAAGTCATCTTCATCACTATTGAAATCAACATACTTGGAGAGTGATACCTTTGGGCCTTTAGCCATGAAGCATCTTTCAGTTCCTTCATTTGGTGAGTCAAATATGTCGTAGGAGTTGGTTGACACAAGTGCTAGACCGGCAACACCTTTATCTTGAGTATATTCAGAGTCGGAGTGATAGCTTCTCTCGGAGTGATTGTCGGAGTCGGAGCCGGATACCCATTCACCAACATGAGCTTTATGTCTTCGTTTTGTGTAGCTCTTTGATGACTTGTCCTTCCTTTCCGAATCCTTTGCTTCTCCGGGATGTTCTTCGTTCATAGCGATCATCTCTATTCCTTCTTTCTCTAGATGGTGATTCTTCTCTTCTACTTCTTCTTTTTGGAGAATCTTCTCTTCTTTTGTAGGGAGCCGTACACTCATTGGAATAGTGTCCGGGTCTTCCACAATTGTAGCAATTGCGCTCACGACTAGAAGATCTTTTGTCATTGTAGGACCTTGACTTGGAACTTCTTTCCTTGCTCCTACTCTTGTAGAACTTGTTGAAGTTTTCCACCATTAGGCTCAATTCTTCATTGAAGGTTTGTTTCTCACTTGATGATGTGGGAGCTTCACATGAGGCTTTGTAAGCACCACTTGACTTGTTGTGGAGCTCTTCCTTATCCTTGAGTGATATCTCATGAGCAACAATTCTTCCAATGACTTCTGTTGGCTTGAGATCTTTGTAATTGGGCATCATTTGGATCAATTTGCACACGGTATCATATTTTCCATCCAAGGCTCTTAGGATCTTCTTGATGGTGAATTTGTCAGTCATCTCTTCACTTCCTGAGCCGGCAATCTCATTTGTGATGAGAGCAAGCCTAGAGTACATTTTAGCGACACCTTCACTATCCTTCATTTTGAACTTTTCAAGTTGACTTTGAAGCACATCCAATTTGGATTCCTTGACGGAGTCGGTACCTTCATGCATGTCAATCAAAGTATCCCAAATTTCCTTTGCATTCTCAAGACGGCTGATTTTGTTGAATTCTTCGGGGCACAATCCTTTGAAGAGGATATCGCAAGCTTGAGCATTGTATTGCAGCATCTTCAACTCTTCTGTGGTAGCTTCATGGTTCGATTCTCTCCCATCAAAGAATTCACCTTGCAAGCCAATACACACAATAGCCCAAACGGCGGGGTTATGTCCAAGAATATGCATTTTCATCTTATGCTTCCAACTAGCAAAATTAGTACCATCAAAGTAAGGACCTCTACGGTGGTAATTTTGCTCGCTAGATGCCATACTCTCCTAGGTTGTGAAACCAAGACTATGACTACCAAAAGCTATGGAAATCAAAGCAAATGGACACCACACCTCTGATACCACTTGTAGGATCGAAAGTATGTCTAGAGGGTGGGGGGTGATTAGACTACTTGACCAAATAAAAAACTTGCCTTTTCCCAATTTTAGTTCTTGGCAGATTTTAGCAACTTCGCACAAGTCAAGAAATCAACCTACACATGCAATTCTAAGAGTATAGCAGCGGAATGTAAAACAATTGCATATGAAGGTAAAGGGGAGGAGTTTTAGAAGGCAAAAGCAATTGGAGACACGGATGTTTTTGTCGCGGTTCTGATAGGTGGTGGTATCGTACATCCACGTTGATGGAGACTTCAACCCACGAAGGGTAACATCTGAGCGAGTCCATGGAGGGCTCCACCCACGAAGGGTCCACGAAGAAGCAACCTTGTCTATCCCACCATGGTCGTCGCCACGAAGGACTTGCCTCACTAGGGTAGATCTTCACAAAGTAGGTGATCTCCTTACCCTTACAAACTCCTTGGTTCAACTCCACAATCTTGACAGAGGATCCCAAGTGACACCTAGCCAATCTAGGAGACACCACTCTCCAAGAAGTAACAAATGGTGTGTTGATGATGAACTCCTTGCTCTTGTGCTTCAAATGATAGTCTCCCCAACAATCAACTCTCTCTCACAGGATTTGGATTTGGTGGAAAGAAGATTTGAGTGGAAAGCAACTCGGGGAAGGCTAGAGATCAAGGTTCATATGGTAGGAATGGAATATCTTGACCTCAACACAAGTGTAGGTGGTTCTCTCTCAGAAAATGTATGTTGGAAGTGTAGGCATGTTCTGATGGCTCTCTCCACGAATGAAGAGTGAGTGGAGGGGTATATATAGCCTCCACACAAAATCTAACCATTACACACAACTTGCCAATCTCGGTGGGGCCGAATCGTGAAATTCGGTCGGACCGATTTAGCAAATAATGTGACTGTTAGGAGTTTCGGTGGGACCGACATGTCAACTCGGTGGGACTGATATGGTTAGGGTTAGGGCATAATGTAATCTCGGTGAGACCGATTACACAAACTCGGTGGGACTGATTTTGGTAATAAGCTAACCAGAGAGTTGGTCAGGCAAACTCGGTGGGACCGATTCGCTCATCACGGTGAGACCGAGATGTTACGAAGGGAAACAAAGAGTTTGCATTGTAATCTCGGTGCGACCTATCGCTCATCTCGGTTGGACCAAAACATTATGAAGGGAAACAGAGAGATTACAATCCCATCTCGGTGAGACCGAGATCCCTATCGGTGAGACCGAAAAGACTAGGGTTCGTGGCAGTGGCTATGACATCTGAACTCGGTGGCGCCGGATAGAAAGAATCGATGGGGCCGAGTTTGACTTTTGGTTTGGGTCATATCACTAAGCACTTTGAGCAAGAACCTCATTAAGCAACACCTCATCCCTCCTTGATAGTATTGGCTTTTCCTATAGACTCAATATGATATTGGATCACTAAAATAGAAAGTGTAGAGTCTTGTGCTTTGAGCTTGAGCCAATCCTTTTGTCCTTAGCATTTTGAGGGATCCACTTTTCTCATCCATGCCATGCCAATCATTGAGCTTTCCTGAAATATTTATCTTGAAATAGCATTAGCTCAATGAGCTATATGTTGTTAGGAATTACCAAAACCACCCAGGGATAGTTGCACTTTCACCTAGTCTCTACTCTTATAGAAAACCGAGTTGGTGATGATGGTGTGCCTACCATCTTGTAATATAGACTGTCCGATCTATATCTGACGGATAGAAAGCCAACTATGATAATTTTACAAAAGATACCCGCACCTCTCTCCACATTTACAGATAAGGCCTTGCCTCGTTCATCCTTATCTCCCACAACCTCGTGCTCCTCCCTAAGTCTCTATCTCTACTCTTATCTCTATCTCCACTACTCTTCTTTGTTTTTTATAACAAATCAAATAGTACTGCGCCGTCCGCTGCACGCCCGGCTGAACACACCTCCTCGCCTCCATCATCACCAACTGAGTCTTTTATAGGAGTACGAGTAGAGAAAAAAGCGAGTTGGTGATGATGGTGTGCCGTGCAATGCACGGGCATCTTGCTATTTTTTGCATATAATTCCAAACACCACGTAGACACGGTCTTTGACCATTTTACAACTACGTTAGTATCATTGTTTTTTTATGGGATGTTAGTATCATTGTTAGTGGCCAGCCGGTGCAAGTTATTGCCCCAGGTGTTTTAACCTTTTTTAGTAATGATATCTAGCGATTGTTCGGCACGAGCTCAATCCTGGCGAATCCCACGTAACCGTCAGATTTCCATCCGACTGTGGCCTGTTTTTAAGCCACACACACGTACTGTAACTGCGTCGCGGGCGTTTGCAACTGCCATGTCTCCCAACGAACGTTTGCTGGGGATTAGAGTTAGCACGGTTCGTAGTTGTTCCACACTCGGGCATTGAAGTTTGTAACTATTTTAGATTAGAATATACTACTCCTCCGGTGCTAGTAGTAGAGCAGAGTCCTACTCTACTACTCTACTCAAGCAAGTTAGGGCATAGTAGTAGGTACTATAGGGAGTACCAGTACTGTGATCACTCAAGCAAGTTGTCTGGCATCGACATGACCCTACGCCGCTGGTATGTGTCTTGTAAGTCAAGCGGCGTGTTGTAGTCATCATCACCTGTCCACTTCCCGCAGCACATATTCGCTTCTCCATCTTTGTCCGCACATAATCTTGTCCAATCTTCCATCCCCGCTAAAGTGCCCCCACCCTCGTCCGAAACCCAAGCACTAACGATGGCAGAACCGAGCAGCGTCCGCCGAAAGAGTGGCTAGAATTCGCTCCCCACAGAGGTAATCAAGCTCATTATTTCGCGTGTGGACAATCTCAGTACCATGCCGCTCGCTGTGTGCTCGTCGGGGCTGTACCGTTTACTCAAAGCCCTCAGGCCGGAGCTTTTTAAGCCAGCTCCTTGCTTGCTGATGCCGCCTGATCTTCAGAAATGGCATGTCACGCGGCATAACAATCGTAGGGTGGCAAGCATCAACCCCCTTGACTGCGATCCGATCCCCATCACCCTCAACTACATTAACGGTATGTACTGGGTCGGCATGAACACGTATTGGATGGTGCTCGGCAACGGTCGCGGCAGCTGGATGCTCGTGGAGGTCTACACCCGGCGATTGATCCCCCTTCCTTTGATTAACACTGCACTGCTTTGGCACCGCGGCCCAGAATACTCGGAATCTTACAGTAGCCAACATGATACCAAGTTTGGTTTGCTCAAGGTTGTAATCTGCCAAGTGCCCACAAGATCTGCGAATTATAAAGACTTCAGGCTAATTGCGTTCTTCAACCGCGGTCTCGCCTATCTGACAGGTCACTGCGGTAAGTGTATAAATTTGTACGTCCATCGCAGGATCATACATCCTCCATGGTTCTCTGATGCCATTGAACATAAGGGCTTCATTTACGTTGTCGACTCCTATGGATGGACATATTGCTGGCCTACTCCAGTCATCGCTACAAACGGCTGCTACAACAGTATGTTACTTTCCTATGATATCATGATGGCTTGCTTATATTAGTGTCAACATTTACTGAAAAAATATTCATGCTCATAACATGCTGTTTTTAAGATTGACTACATCAAGAGCCCTTTTTTATTTGACTCCATCTTGATATGATGTTGTAGGCCACCTGGTGTCCCTACCCTTCCTAATCCCAGAACCTTTCAAAGAAAAGCGGCATGGCAGTTGCAGGTGGTTCCTGGCTCAATCAGACGAGAGCAAACGAGTGATGATCATTCACACATACCAGGCATGTTGTTTCACAGAATACAATCACAATCACTGCAAGGTCTTTGAGCAGGATCCCAGCTTCTCTGGGCCTTCAGGAATTTTTGACTGGAGGCTGGTAAGTAGCCTTGGTACACGCTCTATGTTTGTCGGTTTGAATTATCCGATTAACCAGGAGATAACCGACGGCAAGGATCATGATGGCAGTGCGGTTTCGTCCATTAGGCAAAACTGTGTGTACACTGCGTACCATGCGTGTTTGCATGCACCATACCCTGATATGTGCCGCCACGCTCAGTAGCCCAAAGTAGGAGTTTCCCCCGTCAGGCACCCATCTGGTTCAAGCCGTCAGCCAATCTCCACGGCTTAATAAATAGTAACGTCTAACTGAGCCAGTTAGTTAGATGCGTACACTTGGTGTAGTAGGATCTTTATTTAGTTTGATGAATACACTTGTTCTTTTTTGGTAGCCCTGTAATAATGGCTGATGTTTGATTTGGAAGAGAGAGCTGCGTCTTCACTCTTCTGGCCTACTTACTGCTTCTGTTGCACCCCCAGCCCTGGTTGCTGCTGCTGCTGTTTTCAATGTACAATCAATAGTATATTTCGTCTATTGGTTGAATAAATGTGTTGTTAGAACGACAAACACAATGTTTTGGAAGTCGTTGCACGGTTCGATCCTTAGTGCCCTGTACCATATGTAACATATCCTATTTTTCGCACGGAACACATTTTCCACTTGTTGATAACATGCAACCCATTGATGAAGGCCCAATAGAGGAGCCCATAATTAACTGGAAGGGAGGCTCTCACATGAATCCAGCCCAGGTACATGCTCATGGTCCCTGTCGGTGTCAAAACCGGCGGATCTCGGGTAGGGGGTCCCGAACTGTGCGTCTAGGCGGATGGTAACAGGAGACAAGGGACACGATGTTTTTACCCAGGTTCGGGCTCTCTCGATGGAGGTAAAACCCTACTCCTGCTTGATTAATATTGATGATATGGGTAGTACAAGAGTAGATCTACCACGAGATCTGAGAGGCTAAACCCTAGAAGCTAGCCTATGGTATGATTGTTGTTCGTCCTACGGACTAAAACTCTCCGGTTTATATAGACACCGGAGAGGGCTAGGGTTACACAGAGTCGATTACAATGGGAGGAGATCTTCATATCGTATGGCCAAGCTTTCCTTCCATGCCAAGGAAAGTCCCATCCGGACACGGGACGGAGTCTTCAATCTTGTATCTTCATAGTCCGGGAGTCCGACCAAAGGTCTTAGTTCGGCCATCCGGACACCCCCTAATCCAGGACTCCCTCAGTAGCCCCCGAACCAGGCTTCAAATACGACGAGTCCGGCGCGCAAGTTGTCTTCGGCATTGCAAGGCGGGTTCTTCTTCGAATTCCCTGTACCCGTCGAATAGTGTCCGGCTTCTAGTGCGTGCTGTCCTCCTTGGCTTCTGTGCCCCATAATGACCATCTTCCACGTGTCAAACGAATGCGAAAAACCAGGGGATTTTTTCATTTACCCCCCGGTTGCGTTAATGAGCCGCCCATAAAAGAGACGGGGATTTAGATCCAATTCGCACCATCTCCCCTCCGCGAGTCTTCATCAGAGCGCCTCCAACAGGGATCCATTCCACCATGGCCGGTCGGTGCAGCTCCTCCTCTCGCCTTTCCAGCCCTCGGCCCAGAGATTGGGGGCGATGTTCCATCTCGCATAGCAAGTTAGTAGCGCTTCAGTCCAAGGGGCTTCTCCCCCCAGCATATATGGTCCCAGTTCGAGCCGGGATTGCTGCCTATAGCGGCGGAGAGCAGGCGGAGAGCGTCCCCAATCCCTCTCAAGGAGAGCGGGTATGCTTAGTCCCTTATTTGATGAGAGGGCTAGGATTTCCAATTCATCCGTTTCTCCGAGGGTTGCTGGAGTTCTACGGCCTCCAGCTACACAACCTCACGCCCACCTCCATTCTGCACATTGCGGGCTTCGTGGCTCTCTGCGAGCTGTTCTTGGGCGTTGAGGCCCATTTCGCGCCATGGAAGAGGTTGTTTTGCCTTGTGCCCCGTTCTTAGGAGGGGTCTATTTATCAAGTGGGCGGAGTCGAACTATGGCGCATCGCCGGGACCGAATATCTATCCGGTACCCCATAGAGGGCGTCCGAAGACTGGCCCTCGGAGTGGTTTTATATAGATGACGTCCCCCTGCCGGACCCTGTACGGATCGGCCTCCCCGAGTTAAATAATGCCCCGTTGAAGAAGCGCCTGAGTTGGCGCCCGCGGAACCCTCAGAGGGAAGCCGACAGGGACGTCCTGTACCTGATGGGCCGGATAAGGTTGTTGGCTCATTCCGGACTGACCATGATCAAGGTCATGGCCATATGCATTACGCGAGGGGTGCAACCGCTTCAATACAGAGGCCACCCCATGTGGGATTTCAACGGGGAGGATGACGCAACCCGGTGCGGTCGCAAGGGGCCAGATTAGGCCGCCACTTTAACGAGAATCTTATCCGCTTTGTACAAGGGAGAAGAATAAGAATTCCTCCGTGTCAACCCGAAGGGCGGATTCTCCATGTACAATCCACCTAGTTGGGTGAGCGGACACTTTCACCTGCCTATCCGCTTTTGAAATTCCCGTAGTTGAGTACTTAGTCTAGTAATGTTAAACGCAGGAGCTGTGCAAGGCTGTGAAGGAAATAAACAACCCTCCTCCACAACCCGAGGACCCGGAACGGTCCCTCGATCCGGACTCCCAAGAAGATCCGGACTTATGTCTGGAGTTAATTGATGGAGTGTTTCATCAATTGAGCAAGGACAACTCCTTAGTGGCCATCACGGCCGATTATCCCGGACTACTTCCAGCCTCAAAGGTAACCGAGACGGAAGTCCCAGTATTCTCATGCTTTATCTTGCATGCCGTAAACTAATAGTGTTTCGCAGGGTAAATCCTTGAGGCGGAAGGCCGATCCCATAGTGGGCAGCCAACAAGGGCCGCTGAAGCCAGGCGGGCCAAAAAGAAGTGCAGACCAGATCGAGATTCCAGCGCAACGGTACGGCATGCGAATTTAATGCCTAGGGTTTATGCCATTGAGTCTTACTAACGCTCATGATTTTCTTAGAAAGAAGAGAGCCCGCCGGACTATGTCCGCCGGCCAAGGTTCAAGGCCGGGTCCGGAAGCGGAGACGGACACGAGGCGCGCCTCGGGCGCTCCTCCGACAGAGGATGCCGACGGGCTATCTGCCACCAATTCAGAGGTGGAGAGCGCCCTGAACCATAGGCGTCGCCGGACTATTCTTTGTGACGCATGTTTTTCCCCAAAGGCGTTGGACGCCTTTAATACAGGAGATGCGTATCTCCGTGTTGCTCAAAATGGTCTAGCCAGAGCCACGGAGCAGTATGTAAAAGACATACAGGTGAGTAGAATTGAAGGTTATATATGTCAGTAGCCCCCGAGACTTGAAACAGTGAAGATAACTGTTTTAAGGATCATGTGCTATGCAGTGTCTTACAAAGAAGAGCAGCAGGTGCTGTAGCGAAACTCATTGCAAAAGAGGGTAAATCGGCCACTTTAAGATTACCATCTGGGGAGGTCCGTTTAGTATCCCAAAACTGCTTAGCAACAGTCGGACAAGTGGGTAATGTTGGGGTGAACCAAAAAAGTTTGGGTAGAGCCGGATCTAAGTGTTGGCTAGGTAAACGCCCCGTAGTAAGAGGGGTAGTTATGAACCCTGTGGACCACCCCCATGGGGGCGGTGAAGGGAAAGCTCCCATTGGTAGAAAAAAACCCACAACCCCTTGGGGTTATCCTGCGCTTGGAAGAAGAACTAGGAAAAGGAAAAAAATATAGCGATAGTTTTATTCTTCGTCGCCGTAAGTAAATACGTAGGCAACTGTCCCAGGAGCTTGAAGAGTGCAAGGCCCAACTCGAGGCCGCACTGGCCACTTCAGAAAATGCCAAGGGGACGCCCGCAGGTAATATATGCTTCGAAAGATAATTCCGTTGTGAAATGCGGCATGTGTGCAACCCTGACGATAATAGTGCAGATGGAGCTGGAGTAAATACGGATAAGCAACAACTCCTACGCCAACTAAAGGCTGGTGAGAGCTTGCTGACGAGGGTGAGGCAAGAGAAGAACAAGCTTCAATACGCCAATACCCAGCTGGGCGAGGAACTAAAAGATGTTCGTATTCAGCTGTCTTCTGCCGTAAAGGAGAATCAGCGACTTCGACGCGGCATTTTTAGTAAGTGCTTGAACGAATCTTCGAAAAAAGAATTCGGCAAGGAAGTTGATTGACAGAGCTATGTCTGTAGGTCTGCTGACAGGTCGTCCTGCGGAGGAAATGCCCGGTTCAACGGGAGACCTTCTTCCCGAGCTGTCACAACTACACGAACGAGTTCGGCAGGCAATGCAAAGCATCATCCAGGCTATGTGGCTGTCCCTCTCCATGCTCGAAGGCCTTGAGGAGCTTACAAAGAAGCTGGAGGGAGTGCGGCAGCGCTTCCGGTTGTGGAAGATATCGGCCTGCCGTCAAGGTGCCAGGGAGGCCTGGGCCATGGTGAAGACTCGGTACACGAAAGCTGACCCGAACCACATGGCCGAGGTCAGCCCGATAGGTCCTTACGGAAAGGAGATCCTAGTCAGCTGTCACGCCCAATATGCGACCCTATCCAAAAGGAACTCGAAGGTCCCACCAAGGATAGACCCACATATTGAAACGCTTTTGCAAGGTGGATATCATTACATCAACATTACATAATAGATGGGGATACATACAAGAGGCATGCAATGCCACACGAATACAACATCACAATACATAAGAGCATCATCCGACTACGGATGAAACACAAACAGAAACTCAAACGACATCCACCCTGCTAGCCCAGGCTGCCGACCTGGAACCTATCCCCTGATCGAAGAAGAAGCAGGAGAAGAACTCAAGACAAGCAAGCATCGCTCTCGCGTCAAGATCATCGCATAACCTGTACCTGCAACTGTTGTTGTAGTAATCTGTGAGCCACGAGGACTCAGCAATCCCATTACCATGGGTATCAAGACTAGCAAAGCTAAATAGGAAAGGAAGGGGTAAAGTGGTGAGGCTGCAACAGCGACTAAGCATATATGGTGGCTAACATACGCAAATAAGAGCGAGAAGAGAGCAAGCGGAACGGTCGTGAAGCTAGCAATGATCAAGAAGTGATCCTGAACTCCTACTTACGTCAAACATAACCCAGAAACCGTGTTCACTTCCTGGACTCCGCCAAAAAGAGACCATCACGGCTACACACGCGGTTGATGCGTTTTAATTCGGATTTGGTGTCAAGTTATCTACAACCGGACATTAACAAATTCCCATCTGCCTATAACCGCAGGCACGACTTTCGAAAGATTATACCCTGCAGGGGTGTCCCAACTTAGCCCATGACAAGCTCTCGCGGTCAACAAAGGATATACCTTCTCCCAGGAAGACCCGATCAGACTCGGAATCCCGGTTTACAAGACATTTCGAGAATGGTAAAACAAGACCAGCAAGACCGCCTGATGCGCCGACATCCCGATAGGAGCTGCACATATCTTGTTCTCAGGGCAACACCGGATAAGCTAAGCGTACAGGTACCGACGTAACCCAAGTTGCCAAGAGATGGTCCCGCACGGTGCTCTAGTTTGGACCAACACTTAGACAAGCATTGGACCGGGGGGGGGGGGTTGTAATAAAGATGACCCTCCGGATGTGCGACTCCCAAGGGAAAAAGGGCTAGGTGAGATAAATGGTAAAACCAAGGTTAGGCCTTGCTGGAGGAGTTTTATTCAAAGCGAACTGTCAAGGGGGTCCCATAAATCACCCGACCGCGTAAGGAACGCAAAATCTGGGAACATAACACCGGTATGACGGAAACTAGGGCGGCAAGAGTGGAACAAAACACCAGGCAAAAGGCCGAGTCTTCCACCCTTTACCAAGTATATAGATGCATTAATAATATAAGAGATATTGTGATATCCCAACCAAAATCCTGTCCACCATGGAGAAATCTTCAACTTCACCTGCAACTAGCAACGCTATAAGAGGGTCTGAGCAAAAGTGGTAACATAGCCAAGCAACGGTTTGCATAGGAAAGGTGTCAAAGGTTAGAGGTTCATGGCAATATGGGAGGCTTGATAAACAGGTGATAGGTAGCGCAGCAAAGCGATAGAACGAAGCAACTAGCATAGCAATGATAGTAGTGAGATCCAGGGTAGCGGTCATCTTGCCTGAAATCCCGCAAGGAAGAAGAACGAGTCCATGAAGAAGACGAACGGATGAAGCCGAACCAAGCGTAGACGAAGAAATCCTCATGATCGCAACGAAATAGGAACTATCGAAAAGAAGCACACAACATAGTAAACACACCACACATGAACAAGGCATGAAGCACAACAAGCATGATGCATGACAAAGCTACATGAAGCTACTCATGGCAAGAGATGATTCAAACAAGAGCAACACATCAAGGCAAGTTTAAATGAGGCCGGGAATAACATATGACAAATCCGGTAAGTCCTCATATGCATATTTCGAAATTGGTCCAGATCTGAATAAACCTTATGTTCAAGCTGTTAAACAGCAAGTTAAGATGCACAAAGATGATCTACACGAGATTCTAGTCAAGTTACATATAAAGTTCATTTAGTTCGGAGCTACGGCCTAGAAGATATGAGCAAAACAAGTTAAACATGACATTGATGCAAAACGCACCCAAACATCAAGCAAACACCTCAAAACAAGGATTGAACATGATAATATGAAGCTACATGCAAATCTAAGCAAGTTTCATATAGAGCACACTCAAAACGGAGCAACGGTTCAACACATGCACTCTATACAAGTTATAAGGACAAGCTGTCCAAAACAGCAACTAGGCATATTGCAAGCATCAAAACAACATACTACAACACCCCAACATAATAATAAAAGGCATGGACATTAAGTACAGGTAAAGCACAACAAAACATGAACACTGAGCTATCTCCAGAAATCACTAGAACATACTCAAACACACATGGAAAGATTGCAAGTAATAACAATTTCAGACTTTGCAGAAAATAACATCACGATGCAATGTTTAGAGCTATCAAACAACATGTTACAGGAACTTATAATCGCAAACAAAGGCATGGCATGATTCTACTCAAAGCATAGATCAAATGTCCCTTACTGACCATAAGCCAAAAAGGACCAGAAAATATGATGGCACCCATGTAAACATGGCAAGTTATTATACAGATTCATACATGGCAGGAACAGAATTATGAAGGCATGTAGATGAGCTTGTGCAACTCACTACAGAGAAAAACATGGCATGGAAAGGCACCCAACAGTAAGAAGGCATGTTTGTGAAGCTAAGCATGGCAATAGCAAGTCCATAGGGTACATGGATCACTAGGAAAACATATGACAACAACTGAACTTAATGTTAACAGGCTGACAACAACATTTTCAAGCAACTTTGGAGCAAGATATGAGCAAGCTACAGCAAGCTATAATTGCAACCAGGGGCATGAATGGATAGACAATAACCTATTGTTCAAAAGACCCTTACTGAAGTATCTCAAAATATGCATGGATCTCTTTGTAGCAACAAGTTTACATGGCATCAAAATAACAACAGAACAGGGACTAAAATCAGCAACATCACGATGCCTAGTTTGCATGCTTGTGCTAGTCACCACATTGATCACAAAAATACATGGCAAACACCACTGTAAAGATGGCATGGCATAGTTCAAAACACATGTAGACATCAACCTCATAAGATGCACACATCAATCATGGCAAAAATGACAAAAGAGCTCGTTCTGTTAAGAAGCAACAGAAAACATTATGAAGCACTCTTTCAATGATGATTCGGGCATCTAGATGACCTCAAATGAAAATGATGAAATGGAATTAAATTATGTACTCGTCGAGGCGAACAATTTGACATATTACACGCACGAAACGGAGCTACGGATGCAGAGATACGATGCGATGAACATGGCATGAAAATGACAAAAATCTAGGACTTGGTGAAAATATACCCTCCGAAAAGTCAACTGGGACGGAGATATCCGGGACGCGGGGATCCCGTTTGGTTCAACTCCTGGTGGATCTCGTCCATCTTCTCCGGATCCGACCGGAGATGAACTCCGGCGAGCTCCGGCGACGTCAGGGAGACGCGGTGGCGCGGGATCCGCGGAGGAGGCGAGGGGACGGCGCGGGGATGCGGTGGTGAGGCAGCGAGGCGCGACTGGAGGCGGCGCGGCGCCGGCGGAAGGCGGGGCGCGCGGCACCGGCAGCGGAGGACGGCGGGCACGCTGGCGAGGCCGCGGGGCACCGGCGCGGGCCGGTCGGGGCGGCGCAGGCGCGGGGCAGCGGAGGGAGGCGAGGGGACGCGGGAAAGCAGGGGTGCCGAAGGCGCCGGCGCGGCACTGGTGAAGTTCGGCCGGCGGCGGCGAAAGAACCGGCCGGCGGCGGCGGCGCGAGGAGATCGGGCACGGGCGATGGGGACGCGGGCGCGGTCAGGCCCGGCGCGGCCCGGGCCGGGCGGGCCGTGGGCCGGGCGGGCCGCGGCGGCGGAGAGCGGCGCTGGGACACGTGGCCGCAGCGGATTGGGCGCGGGATGGCAGCGCGACGTGTCCGGCCATCGGCGGACATGTCCGGCGCGGCGCGGAGGGAAGTTTTAGGGTTAGGGGCGATTTGATCCGCGAATTTCGGGGGAGGGGGCTATAAATAGATTTCTGGGAGCTAGGAGAGTCCAAATGAGGAGCGGTTTTCACCCACACGATCGTGATCGAACGACCGAGAGCATGGATGGGAGTTAGATGGGTTTTGGGCCACTTTGGAAGGGTGTTGGGCTGCAAAGAGAAAGGAGGGGTTACGGTTACCCGGTTAACCGTTGGAGTATCAAACGACCTCCAAATGGCACGAAACTTGACAGACGGTCTACCGGTGGTATACCAAGGCCACTTGGCAAGGCTCGGGTCATTCCAAGAAAGTTTAACACCCACTCACAACGACAGACAAAAGGGGAACGCCGGAGGACATAGGAGCGCCGGATTGCAAAACGGACAACGGGGAAAAGGCTCGGATGCATGATACGAACACGTATGCAACATGAGATGCACATGATGACATGAAAAAATGCAACACGCAAGCAAATGACATGGCAATGACGATGAATAACTGGCAGACACCTGGCGCATCAGATCCGGGGCGTTACATCAGCTTAGTATATGGCCAAGTGGAGCTGGCTGCAAAGTATTCCCAACAGGACTGTAAATTAGACCTCCTGTTTGATGGTATTGAAGCAGAATATGCCGAGCCGGATTGACTCTGTAATTTAAAATGACATGAAAAATGCCTTCTAGCCGGATTGTAGATCGTTTGTCATTGCGGACCTTTTCGCTTCGACCTCTGGATCCTATAGTCCGGAGTGTGTCCGAATACCCTCTCGATTATGTAAGAACCGGGGCATGCATGGAGACAAGGCGTAGGGGTCTTGAGTGCTTTAGCAGACAAGTGCCCAACTAGTTATGTTATATTACATGGTTAGTAAGAAACATCTTCCAGGGAGAATAGTTCCGTTAGGGGTTCCTTTCCCTGGGAGGCATGCCCTAAAGTGCATGTCCGAACTGCTAGAAAGAGCAGAAAAGCATGTGGGGGCAGATGAATAAATACGAAAGATCATCTTTCAGTTCACCGACCGAATATTCCCTTAAGAATGCTAGCTTTCGGCTTCACCCAGTCTGAGGTACACATCCGGCTGACCCGGCAGTAACAATCGCAGAGGTGCTCCCTTTACCACCTAGCCGAACGAACGGGAACGTAGGGGTAAGCACAGGAGCCAGGCAACCCAGCTTGGCCAAAACATAAGTCATATCGATGCATATAATGGTGTATAAAAGGTTCATGCGGAAGTGTCACACATGTTTCGGGCATGAGGCCCATTTTATATAAACTTCTTGGTAAAGAAGCCCCCAGGTATGATGAGCGCGGGTGGCGTGTCGGGTATGTGCGAACAATGCACAGGCAAGCCCCTAAGGGCTTGGGAGACGAAAAAAGGTAGGGAGAAGGAACGAAATCCCGGACAGCTAATGCGAAAAAATAAGAAAAAATAAAAAGGGGACAGAGGAAGGAAACGAACACAGAGTCTGGCGCTAGGCGTAGAATCTTCGTAGGCATGCTGCATTCCATGGGATCGGCTCGAGTCGGTTGTCCGATGCGTTTCGCAGACGGTACGCTCCACCGGTCAGTACTTGGTCGATTATGAAGGGACCTTCCCATTTGGGCTTTAATTTATCCTTTTTCTTGTCCGGCAGGCGTAGAACTAGTTCGCCAATGTTATAAGTTTTGGCCCGTACTTCTCTGCTTTGGTATCTTCGAGTCTGCTGTTGATAGAATGCGGAACGAGCTTTTGCCACATCGCGCTCCTCTTCCAATGCGTCCAAGCTGTCCTGCCGATCGAGCTCGGCTTCTCTTTCTTTGTACATGCGCACTCGAGGTGAGTCAAGGATTATGTCGCATGGCAGGACTGCCTCTACGCCGTATACCATAAAAAATGGTGTGAATCCGGTGGTGCGATTCGGCGTGGTCCGCAGCCCCCAGAGTACGGAGTCAAGCTCCTCTACCTAGTGCGTGTTAGATTCCTTGAGGGATTGCACTAGTCTGGGTTTGATGCCGCTCATAATGAGACCGTTGGCCCGTTCGACTTGACTGTTAGTTTGAGGGTGATAGACTGAAGCGTAGTCGAGCTTAATGCCCATGTTTTTGCACCAAAGTTTGACTTCATCGGCCTTGAAGTTTGTGACATTGTTGGTTATGATGCTATGGGGGATACCGTAACGGTGTACCACCCCGGATATGAAGTCAATCACTGGTCCGGATTCGGCCGTCTTTACAGGCTTGGCTTCTATCCATTTGGTGAATTTGTCCACCATGACCAGTAGATATTTTTGCTTGTGGGTTCCTCCTTTAAGGGGTCCAACCATGTCAAGCCCCCAGACCGCAAAAGGCTAGGTAATGGGTATAGTTTGTAGGGCGGTAGGCGGCATGTGGCTTTGGTTGGCGAATAACTGGCAACCAACACATCGCTGCACTAAGTCCTGAGCGTCTGCCCGGGCCGTTGGCCAATAAAATTCGGTACGGAAGGCCTTGCTTACAAGGGCCCGGGCTGCGGCGTGGTGCCCGCCGAGTCCGGCATGAATTTCAGCTAGAAGGTCCCGCCCTTCCTCTTCGGAGATACACCTTTGAAGGACTCCGTTTGTGCATTTCTTGTAAAGCTCTCCCTCGTGGACTTTGTAGGCTTTAGATCGCCGCACTATGCAGCGGGCCTCGTTTTTGTCCTCGGGAAGTTCCTGCCTAGTTAGGTAGGCTAGGAGTGGTTCTGTCCATGGGGCAATGACTGCCATTATTGTGTGGGCTGACGACGTTGTTTCGTTGGCGGAGCCACCAACTGTGTCGGAGTGTTCGGTGAGGGGCAGTGTGGTTGTGTCCGGACTATTGTTTCCGGACTCTCCTTCCCATGATACGGATGGCTTGAACAGCCTCTCTAGGAAGATGTTGGGAGGGACAGTCTCGCGCTTGGCGCCAATGCGTGCCAACACGTCTGTTGCCTGGTTATTTTCCCGGGCTATGTGATGAAATTCGAGCCCCTCAAACCAAGCTGACATCTTTAAGATGGCATTGCGGTAAGCTGCCATTTTCGGATCCTTGGCGTCGAAGTGTCCATTTATTTGGGATATTGCGAGGTTTGAGTCCCCACGGACCTCTAGGAGCTGAATGCCCATGGAGACTGCCATCCAGAGACCATGTAAAAGGGCCTCATATTCGGCTACGTTGTTGAAATCCGTGTACATTATCTGAAGTACGTATTGGACTGTATCTCCGGTTGGGGACGTCAGAACGACGCCAGCCCCCAGGCCAGCCAACATTTTGGAGCTGTCGAAGTGCATGATCTAGTTGGAGTATGCGCTGTACTCTTTAGGGAGTTCGACTTCAGTCCATTCGGCGATGAAGTCGGCCAAAACCTGCGACTTAATAGCTCGCCTTAGCTTGTAAGTTATGTCGAATGGGAGGAGCTCGATGGCCCATTTGGCAATCTGGCCCGTTGCATCACGGTTGTTTATAATATCATTAAGGGGTACTTCGGATGCCACTGTTATTGAACACTCTTGAAAATAGTGTCGCAGCTTCCGGGATGCCATGAACACCGCGTATGCTATCTTTTGATAATGCGGGTACCATGACTTGCATGGAGTTAGGACAGTGGACACGTAGTACACTGGTTTTTGGAGGGGGAACTTGTGCCCGTCCGTTTCTCGTTCGACGACGAGCACCGCACTTACAACTTGATGGGTTGCCGTGATGTATAACAACATTGGTTCGCCTGTGTTGGGCGTGCCCAGGACCGGATTTGTTGCCAGTATGGCTTTTATTTCTTCCAGTCCGGCCGTGGCGGCATCTGTCCACTCGAAGTGTTTGGTGCGCCGTAGGAGGCGATAAAGGGGTAATGCCTTTTCTCCTAAGCGGGAGATAAAGAGGCTTAGAGCCGCCACGCATCCTGTCAATTTTTGTATTTGTTTGAGGTCTTTTGGGGTATCCAATTGTGACAGAGCTCGGATCTTGGCTGGGTTTGCTTCAATTCCTCTACCGGATACGATGAAGCCCAAGAGCTTTCCGGCTGGTACGCCGAAAACGCATTTTTCCAGGTTGAGCTTAATGTCATATGTTCGGAGATTGTCGAACGTGAGCCTCAAGTCGTCTACTAGAGTATCTACGTGTTTGGTTTTGACGACAACATCGTCTACATACGCTTCAACTGTTTTGCCGATCTGGTTGGCCAGACATGTCTGAATCATGCGCTGATATGTTGCGCCGGTGTTTTTGGGCCCGAAGGGCATCGTGTTGAAGCAGAATGGGCCGTATGGGGTGATGAATGCCGTTGCGGCTTGGTCTGACTCTGCCATCTTGATTTGGTGGTAGCCAGTATGCGTCGAGGAAACACAATGAGTCGTGTCCTATGGTAGCATCAATGATTTGATCAATTCGGGGGAGTGGGAAAGGGTCCTTTGGGCAGGCCTTATTTAGGTCTTTGAAATCGACACATAGGCGCCAGGATTTGTCCTTCTTTGGTACCATCACCAGGTTTGCTAGCCAGTCCGGATGTTTTATGTCTCTGATGAATCCGGCTTCCAGCAGTTTTGCTAGCTCCTCTCCCATGGCTTGTCTCTTGGGTTCGGAAAAACGCCGTAGAGTTTGCTTGACGGGTTTAAACCCTTTTAGGATGTTCAGGCTGTGCTCAGCCAGCCTGCGTGGGATTCCTGGCATATCTGAGGGGTGCCAGGCGAAAATGTCCCAATTTTCTCGCAGGAATTCTCTGAGTGTGGTGTCTACATCGGGTTTCAGTTGTGCCCCGATGGAGGCCGTTTTTGTGGGGTCCGTTGGATGGACTTGGAATTTGACTATTTCGTCCACTAGTTTGAAAGAGGTGGACTTGGATCTCCTGTCTAGTATCACATCGTCCCTATCCATCGTGGAGCGCAACGCAGTTAGTTCCTCGGCCGCTAGGGCTTCGGATAATTCCTCCAGGGCCAGTGCGGCTGTCTTGTTTTCGGTGCGGAGCGCTATGTCCGGATCACTTACGAGAGTGATGATTCTGTTGGCTCCAGGCATTTTGAGCTTCATGTACCCGTAATGGGGTATGGCTTGGAAAATTGTAAATGCTTCTCGCCCTAGCAGAGCATGGTATCCGCTGCTGAACGGGGCCACTTGGAACGTAACCTCCTCGGATATGTAATTATCCGGCATGCCGAACACCACATCCAGTGTGATTTTTCCTGAACGGCACGCTTCCCGGCTTGGAATTATTCCTCTAAAGGTTGCGTTGCTTCGCTTAATGCGGCTCCAGTCAATTTCCATTTTTCGCAGGGTTTCCTCGTAGATGAGGTTAAGTCCGCTGCCACCGTCCATGAGTACCTTTGTAAGTCGGAAGCCGTCCACTATCGGACTGAGGACCAATGCGGTTGGTGCTCGGGCTGTCCGGAATTTAGGTTCGTCACTGGCATTAAAGGTAATAGCCGTGTCACTCCATGGGTTTATTGTTGCTACTTGATAGACTTCGGTAAGGTTGCGGAGCGTTCGTTTCCTTGCATTGTTTGATGTGAAGGTCTCAAAGACTGTCGACACCGTACTGGCGTTTCTGGGGAGGTGTTCTTCGGGTGCTGGAGTTAGAAGCTTCTTGCCACTTTGGGCCACCTGCCGGAGTATCCAACATGCTCTAAGACTGTGAGTTGGTGTGGCTTCCCCTGAATTATGAATTTTACAGGGTCCATCGAGCCATCCTCCAGTACGGTTCCATACCCTATAGAGGGTTTTTGTTTTTTGATGTTTGGCTCAGATGCCTGGCGATAATGCGCCCTTTTGTTTCGGACTCGTGTTGTATTCAGGGCCGGATTGTCCCAGAATTTATCTTCGGTTTTCCGAACGCTTTCTGTCGCACAGTACTTTCGTACTATGGATGTCAAGTCGGCGAATCATGTAATTTCGCGCGACTTATGGCGTTGAGGATTCCGATGTCCGTGCAGTTGTTACAGAAGAATGAAATTGCTTCTTTCTCACGGCAGTCCTTTATCCTGTTCATAACCAGGAGGAATCTGGCCCAATAGTGGTGTACTGTTTCCCCGGGCTCTTGCCGTATTTGGGATAAATCCCTAATAGTTGGGTGGGCGGGTGGATTTAAATCCGGAACCTTGCCCGATGTAAGATTCAGGGGCCAAGAAGTTTCCGAATTTGGAAGCTTGCTTTCTTGGACATTATTCAATGAATCAGGCCTGCTGCCTGACTTTAGGTTCAGGGCTTGGGTGATGTCCTCCCCTCCGCGGTTATCCAGCTTGGAGGGGTCGGGAATCCGGACACATCTGGTCCTTAGGGCGGGCGAAGAGTCGCCGCATTGTTCTTCCACCACTTCGACATGATGGGTGACCTGGGGGGAGTCGATCTCTCTGTGATCGGGTTTAAGCCCAATCTGGCCATAATCTGTAGCGACTCCCAGGGCCGCATTGCGATCCAAGAGCTCGTTCAGGGAGAAGAGCTCCGTCGGATCTAACTGCTCGGCAAACTCCGAGCTGATGTGAAGATTGCTTTCGATGGCCCGAGAGGTCATCGTTGGCACGGCGGCCGAACATGCGGTCATCAAAAACCTGCCTAGCCGGAGAGTTTGGCTGACAGCCAAAGCTCCTTTAGCAACAGCGCCATCTTTAAAGACGGGGTGCGGCATCCTTCCTGACGGTGACGACATAGAGGAACTCTCAATGAAAGCACCAATGTCGGTGTCAAAACCGACGGATCTCGGGTAGGGGGTCCCGAACTGTGCATCTAGGCGGATGGTAACAAGAGACAAGGGACACGATGTTTTTACCCAGGTTCGGGCCCTCTCGATGGAGGTAAAACCCTACTCCTGCTTGATTAATATTGATGATATGGGTAGTACAAGAGTAGATCTACCACGAGATCTGAGAGGCTAAACCCTAGAAGCTAGCCTATGGTATGATTGTTGTTCGTCCTACGGACTAAAACTCTCCGGTTTATATAGACACCGGAGAGGGCTAGGGTTACACAGAGTCGGTTACAGTGGGAGGAGATCTTCATATCGTATCGCCAAGCTTGCCTTCCACGCCAAGGAAAGTCCCATCCGGACACGGGACGGAGTCTTCAATCTTGTATCTTCATAGTCCGGGAGTCCGGCCAAAGGTCTTAGTTCGGCCATCCGGACTCCCCCTAATCCAGGACTCCCTCAGTCCCCTAAACATAAGTAAGTAAATAAATAAATAAAGCTAAATGCTCATGCACAAGTTCTTTAAATTCATGATTTAACAGGAGGATATTATTTCCTATGATAGTGCCATTACATTCAGTCGATATTATTCTTAGGCAAAGATAGCGACCAGTCTTCTTTCTCCCAGCATTTTCTTCCTGCAACCAGCGAACCCATGCAAATCGTAGTCAACATTGTAAATAGTTCCGGTCCATTTTTATTTTTCAATAAGAATGTCCAACCCAGCCCAGCACATTGGCGACATCACTTTATCCTCCGGCTTGGTGCGCTCGCCACGGCGCCGCCGTCCGGCCCTGTCAACATAGTTTTTTTCGAAACGGTCCGTGTCAACATAGTGAATCGGGAGAGAACTGTAGTTGTGGGTATGACAGTATGGACCCACCAGGTCCACTCCCGAACACAAGCGAGCGCCTCTTTTACTACTCAGATGCACCCCTCGTTTTTTACTCTAATCGATCGTGCTCATATCTGGGACCCACATCATTTTTAACGTATAGTCCATTAACGACAGAATTGCACAACTTTTTTTTGAGTAGTAATTCGGAGGAGTAGGCTATAAACTGGGTTGTGCGGTCTCTGTGGCCCGTCTAACAACATGACCAGCCCAACAGGTTTTTCTTTGGGAAAATAGGTAGCCCAATATTTATTTTTGAAGAATACCCAAGCTAGGCCTATTTTTTTTCTTCGACTTACTGGGCTGCAAATCTTTCAAGACGAGGAGGAATGCAATCCGGCCTGGCCAAAGAGTATGGTCAGTGTATGTTAAAAGTAATATCAAAGGGGTTGAAAATTCCAAAAAAATTATAGCAAATGGGACATTAGTTTCTTTTTTTGTTTTTGTTCTTCACTGATATTATATAGTATTTCATTGGATTTAACATGACATAGTACTAATTTATTTTTAAATTTGTTCTAGTATGGCTACTAATTTTTGGATTAAAAATATTTTGTTCCCCAGCAAAAATTTGCGAATTTTCAAAATTTCGCACATATTTAGTTAATTTTTTTAACTCTAGAAAATGGGCAGCAATCCTAAAAATGGAAAACAGGCTGCAATAAATTCCATATGAATTAGAAAATGAGTAAAAATTATAAAAATAATAGCAAATGGGTTGTACACATGATGACCCACAAGTATAGGGGATCTATCATAGTCCTTTCGATAAGTAAGAGTGTCGAACCCAACGAGGAGCAGAAGGAAATGACAAGCAGTTTTCAGTAAGGTATTCTCTACAAGCACTCAAATTGTAGGTAACAGATAGTTTTTGATAAGATAATTTGTGATGGGTAACAAGAAATGAAAGTAAATAAGGTGCAGCAAGGTGGCCAATCCTTTTTGTAGCAAAGGACAAGCCTGGACAAATTCTTATAATGAGAAAAGCGCTCCCGAGAACACATGGGAATTATCGTCAAGCTAGTTTTCATCACGCGCATATGATTCACGTTCGTTACTTTGATAATTTGATATGTGGGTGGAGCGGTGCTTGGGTACTGCCCTTTCTTGGACAAGCATCCCACTTATGATTAACCCTTATTGCAAGCATCCGCAACTACAAAAGAAGCATTAAGGTAAACCTAACCATAGCATGAAACTAGTGGATCCAAATCAACCCCTTACGAAGCAACGCATAAACTAGGGTTTAAGCTTCTGTCACTCTAGCAACCCATCATCTAATTATTACTTCCCAATGCCTTCCTCTAGGCCCAAATAATGGTGAAGTGTCATGTAGTCGACGTTCACATAACACCACTAGAGGAGAGACAACATACATCTCATCAAAATATCGAACGAATACAAAATTCACATGACTACTAATAGCAAGACTTCACCCATGTCCTCGGGAACAAACGTAACTACTCACAAAGCATATTCATGTGCATGATCAGGGGACTATTAATATGCATTAAGGATCTGAACATATGATCTTCCACCAAGTAAACCAATTAGCATCAACTACAAGGAGTAATCAACACTACTAGCAACCCACATGTACCAATTTGTGGTTTTGAATACAAGATTGGATACAAGAGATGAACTAGGGTTTGAGAGGAGATGGTGCTGGTCAAGATGTTGATGGAGATTGACCCCCTCCCGATGAGAGGATCGTTGGCGATGACGATGGTGATGATTTCCTCCTCCTGGAGGGAAGTTTCCCCGGCAGAATAGCTCCGCCGGAGCCCTAGATTGGTTCCGCCAAGGTTCCGCCTCGTGGCGGCGGAGTTTCGTCCCGTAAGCTTGCTAATGATTTTTTCCAGGGTAAAAGACTTCATATAGCAGAAGATGGGAACCGGAGGGCCACTAGGGGCCCTAGGAGACAGGGGGCACCCAGTACGAGTGGGCGCGCCCCCCACCCTCCTGGCCAAGGTGTGGGCCCCCTCTGGTACTTTCTTTGCTCAATAATTCTCATTAAATCTAAAAATGACTTTCGTGGAGTTTTAGGACTTTTGGAGCTGTGCAGAATAGGTTTCCAATATTTGCTCCCTTTTTAGCCAGAATCCCAGTTGTCGACATTCCCCCTCTTCATGATAAACCTTGTAAAATAAGAGAGAATAGCCATAAGTATTGTGACATAACGTGTAATAACAGCCCATAATGCAATAAATATCGATATAAAAGCATGATGCAAAATGGATGAATCAACTCCCCCAAGCTTAGACCTCGCTTGTCCTCAAGCGGAAGCCGATATCAAAAAATATGTCCACATGTTTAGAGATAGAGGTGTCGATAAAAGTAAAATACGAACATGAGGGCTTCATGATCATTCTTATAATAGCAACATATATAGATTTTGTCATATGATTTCTTGTGCTCAAGTAACAATTTGTTCACAATGTCAAGTATGGATCATAAACTTCATTGAGAACTAACAAACTATAATCTCAGTCATTGAAGCAATTTGCAATTTATCATAACATCAGAAAGAGTCAAGAATAGAGCTTTTCAGCAAGTCTACATACTCAACCATATAGTCTTCTACAATTGCTAACACTCACGCAATACTTATGGTTATGGAGTTTTAATCGGACACTGAGAAAGATAGGGGCTTATAATTCCGCCTCCCAACGTATTCACCTTTGGGTGATGTCAACAATAATAGATCATACTAACTTACATCCAGTTGTATATATATATCACAATCTTTCCAACACGAGGTGCTTGCCAAAGGATAAAATGTAAAAGGGAAAGGTGAAGATCACCTTGACTCTTGCATAAAATAAAAGACATAAAGTAAAAGATAGGCCCTTCAAAGAGGGAAGCAGAGGTTGTCATGTTCTTTTGGGGTTGGATGCACAAAATCTTAATGCAAAATAACGTCACTTTATATTGCCACTTGTGATATGAACCTTTATTATGCAGTTCATCGCTTTTATTACTTCCATATCACACGATTGTATAAAGCTTATTTTCTCCGCACTAATAAGTCATACATAGAGCAATTTTTATTGCTTGCAACATGACAACTTACTTGAAGGATCTTACTCAATCCATAGGTAGGTATGGTGGACTCTCATGGCAAAACTGGGTTTAAGGATATTTGGAAGCACAAGTAGTATCTCTACTTGGTGCAAGGAATTTGGCTAGCATGAGGGATAAAGGCAAGCTCAACATGTTGGACGATCCATGACAATATACTTTAACTAAGATGTGAGAAAACAGAACCCATTACGTTGTCTTCCTTGTCCAACATCAACTCTTTAGCATGTCATACTTCATGAGTGCTCACAATTATAAAAGATGTCCAAGATAATATATTTATATGTGAAAACCTCTCTTTCTTTATTACTTACTATTAATTGCAACGATGACCAAAACTCCGTTTGTCAACTCTCAACAACTTTTATGCCTCATACTCTTTATATGTGAAGTCATTACTATCCATAAGATCAATATGAACTCTTTTATTTTTTTATTCTTTCTATTTTCTCAAGATGACAGCAAGATAGCAAAGCCCTTGACTCAACACTAATCTTTATTATAGATAGCTCATGGAGTCGATTACACAAAGGATCGCAAAGCAAAACTCAAAACTACTTTAGACGAAACATTATTCTACTAGATCAAGATATTACTAAAAGGGTCGAACTAATTAAAATGGTAAAGATAGGAGTGTGATGGTGATACGATACCGGGGCACCTCCCCCAAGCTTGGCAGTTGCCAAGGGGAGTGCCCATACCCATGTGATCATGTCCTCGGAGGTGATGAAGGTGGTGTTGTTGATGATGTAGGTTTCTTCCTTAATTTGCGCTTGAGAATAGAATTTTGCTCCTTTAGGTCATCGATCTCCCGCCCAAGGATTAATATCCTTTTTCATAGTTCCTGTTTGTTTTCCTGCAAGATACGAAAAGGGATAAACTCGATTTTGGGCTTCTTTGCCCTGTCAGGGAGGCTTGACTTTTTAAACTCCACATGCATGTCCTCGGGTTGAGGTAATGGGACTTCATCTTCATTTGAGCTCATTTCATCCTTTCTCTTAGGCTCATAGTATTCTTCTTCCTCAGTGGTCCAGCCATAATGATCCAAGTCCCCGTAGACCTTAGGGTCTGCAAGGTAATCAGCCACATAGCTTTCTCCTTCCAAAACCTGAGATGACATATTGCTCTAATCTGCGGCAGAAACATCTCGAAGCAAAGACAGAAGATTTTTGCATGATACGGCGGTCAAAACCTTCGGGAGATTATATAATGAATTTTTACCGACCAAACAAAGTATCGTCCAAGTAAACAGAGTCCGGGAGGCACACGAGGTGTCCACGAGACAGGGGGCGCGCCCAGTAAGGGTGGGCGCGCCCTCCACCCTCGTGGAGGCCTCGTGTCCTTCCCGGATTACTTCTTGCTTTCCAAAATTCTTAAATAGTCCAAAACGGAGAAAAAATGCCATTAGAGCTGTTTTGGAGTCGGTTTACTTACCGTACCACATACCTATTCCTTTTTGGAGTCTGAAACGTTCTGGAAAGTGTCCCTTATGTATTCCTCCGGGGTTACGGTTTCAATAATATTAGTTTCAACATTGATAGGATTACCTGAGATATAATGTTTGATTCTCTAACCGTTCACCACCTTCAAATTTGTGCCTTCGAAGTTGTTGATTTTTATGGCACCGGAATGATAGACCTCCTCGATAACGTAAGGACCTTCCCATTTAGAAAGAAGTTTTCCTGCAAAAAATCTTAAACGAGAGTTGAATAGAAACACATAATCACCTACGTTAAAATCACGCTTTTGTATCCTTTTGTCATGCCATCTTTTAACTTTTTCTTTGAACAACTTGGCATTCTCATAGGCTTGGGTTCTCCATTAATCAAGTGAGCTAATGTCAAATAACCTCTTCTCACCGGCAAGTTTGAAGTCATAGTTGAGCTCTTTAATAGCCCAATATACTTTATGTTCAAGTTCGAGAGGTAAGTGACATGCTTTTCCATATACCATCTTATACGGAGACATACCCATAGGATTTTTATATGCAGTTCCATAGGCCCATAATGCATCATCAAGTTTCTTGGACCAATTCTTTCTAGATCTATTAATAGTCTTTTGCAAAATTAATTTGAGCTCTCTATTACTCAATTCTACTTGACCACTAGACTGTGGGTGATAAGGAGATGCAATTCTGTGATTAACATCATACTTAGCAAACATTCTACGAAAAGCACCATGAATAAAATGTGAACCACCATCAGTCATAAGATATCTAGGGACTCCAAACCTCGGAAAAATAACTTCTTTAAGCATCTTAATAGAGGCGTTATGATCAACACTACTAGTTGGAATAGCTTCTACCCACTTAGTAACGTAATAAACAACAACTAGAATATGTGTATACCCATTAGAGGCAGGAAAAAAGGTCCCATATAATCAAAACCCCAAACATCAAATGGTTCAATAACAAGAGAGTAATTCATAGGCATTTCTTGACGTCTACTAATATTGCAAATTCTTTGACATTCATCACAAGACAAGACAAACTTACAAGCATATTTGAAGAGAGTAGGCCAATAAAAACAGGATTGCAATACCTTATGTGAAGTTATATCTCCAGTGTGGTGTCCTCCATATGGTTCGGAGTGACACTTGCGTAGGATCTGTTCATGTTCATGCTCAGGTACACAACATCTAATAACACCATCTACTCCTTCTTTATAAAGGTGTGGGTCATCCCTGAAATAATATCTTAAATCATAAAAGAACTTTTTATTTTGCTGGTATGTGAAGCTAGGAGGTATACATTTAGCAACAATGTAATTAGCATAATCAACATACCATGGAGCCGTATGAGAAGCATTAATGACCGCTAATTGTTCATCAGGAAAGCTATCATCAATAGGTAGTGGGTCATCAAGAACATTCTCTAATCTAGACAAGTTGTCTGCAACGGGGTTCTCAGCTCCCTTTCTATCAATAATATGCAAATCAGATTCTTGAAGCAAGAGAACCCATCTAATAAGTCTAGGTTTAGCATCTTTCTTTTCCATAAGATATTTAATAGCAGCATGATCAATGTGAATAGTTACTTTAGAATCAACAATATAAGGTCTGAACTTATAACATGCAAATACAACTGCTAAGAATTCTTTTTCAATAGTAGCATAATTTCTCTGGGCAGTATCAAGAGTTTTACTAGCATACTGGATAACATTTAATTGCTTATCAACTCTTTGCCCTAGAATAGCACCTACAGCATAATCGCTAGCATCACACATAATTTCAAAGGGTAAATTCCAATCAGGTGGCTGAACAATAGGTGCAGTGATCAAAGCTTTCTTAAGTATTTCAAATGCTTCTACACAATCATCATCAAAGGCAAAATGAATATCTTTTTGCAATAAATTAGTCAGAGGGCTAGAGATTTTAGAAAAGTCCTTAATGAACCTCCTATAAAAACCGGCATGACCAAGGAAACTTCTTATACCTTTAATGTCATTGGGGCATGGCATCTTTTCAATAGCATCAACTTTAGCTTTATCAACTTCAATACCTCTTTCAGAAATTTTATGCCCCAAGACAATGCCTTCATTAACCATAAAGTGACACTTTTCCCAATTCAAGACGAGACTAGTGTCTTCACATCTCTGCAAAACTCGATCAAGGTTGCTCAAGCAATCATCAAAAGAGGATCCGTAAACGGAGAAGTCATCCATGAATACCTCACAAATCTTTTCACAAAAATCAGAGAATATAGCCATCATGCATCTTTGAAAGGTAGCAGGTGCATTACATAAACCAAAAGGCATACGCCTATAAGCGAAGGTACTGAAAGGGCAAGTAAAAGTAGTTTTTGATTGATCGTCCGCTGACACAGGTATTTGAGAGAAACCAGAATAACCATCTAGGAAGCAGAAATGTGTATGTTTGGATAGTCTTTCTAGCATTTGATCTATAAAAGGTAAAGGGTAATGATCTTTCTTAGTAGCTTTATTTCATTTACAGAAATTAATTACCATCCTATAACCTGTAATAATTCTTTGCGGAATCAATTCATCTTTATCATTAGAAACAACTGTAATACATCCCTTCTTAGGAACGCAATGGACAGGACTTACCCAATCACTATTAGCAACTGGATAAATTATACCTGCCTCAAGGAGCTTTAGTATCTCCTTTCTTACCACTTCTTTCATCTTAGGATTTAACCATCGTTGATGATCTCTAACTGATTTGGAGCCTTCGTCCAATTTAATTTTGTGTTGGCATAGAGTGGGACTAATGCCCTTAAGATCATCCAGAGTATATCCAATAGCAGCATGGTGCTTCTTCAGAGATTTCAATAATCTTTCGTCTTCTTGCTCTGAAAGGTTAGCACTAATAATAACAGGATATATCTTCTTTTCATCAAGATAAGCATATTTAAGATTATCAGGTAAAGGTTTAAGCTCAAACACGGGATCACCCTTGGGTGGAGGAGGATCCCCTAGGATTTCAACAGGCAATTTGTGTTTCAGAATAGGGCCCTGTTTAAGGAATACTTCATCTATCTCCCTTCTTTCATTCATAAACATATCATTTTCATGGTCTAGCAAATATTGTTCTAACGGATCAGTAGGAGGTACGGCAATAGATGCAAGACCAATTATTTCATACTTACTAGGCAATTCTTTATCATGGGGTTGTCTATGAAATTTGGCAAAGTTAAACTCATGTTTCATATCACCCAAGCCAATTGTAACAACATCCTTTTGAAGTCAATCCTAGCATTGACAGTATTCAAGAAGGGTCTACCAAATATAATGGGACAAAAGCTATCTTGTGGGGAACCAAGAACAAGAAAATCAGCTGGATATTTAGCCTTCCACACAAGACTTCAACATCTCTAAGAATCCCAACTGGTGAAATGGTATCTCTATTGGCAAGCTTAATTGTAACATCAATACCTTCTATTTCAGCGGGTGCAATATCATGCATAATTTCTTCATATAAGGAATGAGGTATTGCACTAGCACTAGCTCCCATATCACATAAGCCATGATAACAATGATCTCCTATTTTAACAGAAATAACAGGCATGCCTACAACGGGTCTATGTATCTTAGCATCGGGTTTAGCAATGTTAGTAGCTTCACCACAGTAGTAAATAGCATGCCCATCTATATTATCATCCAAGAGATCTTTAACCATAGCAATACTAGGTTCAACTTTAATTTGCTCAGGAGGTGTATATGTTCTAGTATTACTCTTACGAACCACAGTTGAAGCTTTAGCATGATCCTTTATCCTAACAGGAAAAGGTGGTTTCTCAACATAAGTAGTAGGGAAAATAGGATCATTATAAGTGATAGTCTTTTCTTCAACTGTAACAGGTGCAACTACTTTTACTTCAATGGGAGGATTATATTGAAACCACTTCTCCTTAGGGAGATCAATGTGAGTAGCAAAAGATTCACAGAAAGAAGCTACTATCTCAGAGTCAAGTCCATATTTAGCGCTAAATCCACGAAAAGCATCGGCATCCATAAAAGATTTAACACAATCAAACTTAGGTGTCATACCTGATTCCTTACCATCGTCGGAACCCAATCGTCAGAGTTGCGTTTAATTCTTTCCAATAAATCCCACTTGAATTCAGTAGTCTTCAGCATATAAGAACCAACACAGGAAGTATCAAGCATGGTGGATCATTGAGAGAAAGCCGAGCATAAATTTTTTGAATAATCATTTCTCTTGAGAGCTCATGATTGGGGCATGAATATAACATTGACTTAAGCCTCCCCCAAGATTGAGCGATGCTTTCTCCTTCGCGAGGCTAGAAATTATATATGTAATGACGATCACGATGAACAAGATGCATATGATAGAACATCTGGTGAAATTCCAACTTCAATCGTCTATAGTTCCAAGATCCCATATCATCACATAGCCTATACCATGTCAATGCATCTCCCTTCAAAGATAAAAGGAAGACCTTCCTCTTAACAACATCATTGGGAATACCTGCAAGCTTAAATAATCCACAAACTTCATCCACATAGAGAAGGTGTAAGTCGGGATGCAATGTTCCATCTCCTGCAAAGGGATTAGCTAGCAGTTTCTCTATCATACCTGAAGGAATTTCAAAGTAAACATTTTCAGTAGGTTCAGTAGGTTGAGGAGCAATTCTTTGCTCTACTGGTCGGGGCGAAGATACCCCGAACAAGCCCCTCAAAGGATTAGTTTCCATAGTAACAAGTGATAGAAAATTTCAGCACACTATATAAATGTTTCCTTACCAAGTTCCACTCACCAAAGGCGCTTCACTCCCAGGCAACGGCGCCAGAAAAGAGTCTCAATGACAAGTATAGGGGATCTATCGTAGTCCTTTCGATAAGTAAAAGTGTCGAACCCAATGAGGAGCAGAAGGAAATGACAAGCGGTTTTCAGTAAGGTATTCTCTGCAAGCACTGAAATTGTAGGTAACAAATAGTTTTGTGATAAGATAATTTGTGACGGGTAACAAGCAATGAGAGTAAATAAGGTGCAGCAAGGTGGCCCAATCCTTTTGGTAGCAAAGGACAAGCCTGGACAAATTCTTACAATGAGAAAAGCGCTCCCGAGGACACATGGGAATTATCGTCAAGCTAGTTTTCATCACGCTCATATGATTCGCGTTCGTTACTTTGATAATTTGATATGTGGGTGGACCGGTGCTTGGGTACTGACCTTTCTTAGACAAGCATCCCACTTATGATTAAACCCTATTGCAAGCATCCGCAACTACAAAAAAATTATTAAGGTAAACCTAACCATAGCATGAAACTAGTGGATCCAAATCAGCCCCTTACGAAGCAACACATAAACTAGGGTTTAAGCTTCTATCACTCTAGCAACCCATCATCTACTTATTACTTCCCAATGCCTTCCTCTAGGCCCAAATAATGGTGAAGTGTCATGTAGTCGATGTTCACATAACACCACTAGAGGAGAGACAACATACATCTCATCAAAATATCGAACGAATACCAAATTCACATGACTACTAATAGGAAGACTTCACCCATGTCCTCAGGAATAAACGTAACAACTCACAAAGCATATTCATGTTCATGATCAGAGGAGTATTAATATGCATTAAGGATCTGAACATATGATCTTTCACCAAGTAAACCAATTAGCATCAACTACAAGGAGTAATCAACACTACTAGCAACCCACAGGTACCAATTTGTGGTTTTGAATACAAGATTGGATACAAGAGATGAACTAGGGTTTGAGAGGAGATGGTGCTGGTGAAGATGTTGTTGGAGATTGACCCCCTCCCGATGAGAGGATCATTGGCGATGACGATGGTGATGATTTCCCCCTCCCGGAGGGAAGTTTACCCGGTAGAACAGCTCCGCTGGAGCCCTAGATTGGTTTCGCCTCGTGGCGGCGGAGTTTCTCCCGTAAGCTTGCTTATGATTTTTTCCAGGGTAAAAGACTTCATATAGCAGAAGATGGGCACCGGAGGGCCACCAGGGGGGCCAGGAGACAGGGAGGCGCGCCCAGTAGGGGTGGGCGCACCCCCCACCCTCCTGGCCAGGGTGTGGGCCCCCTATGGTACTTTCTTTGCTCAATAGTTCTCATTAAATCTAAAAATGACTTTCGTGGAGTTTTCAGACTTTTGGAGCTGTGGAGAATAGGTTCCCAATATTTGCTCCCTTTTCAGCCAGAATCCCAGCTGCCGACATTCTCCCTCTTCATGATAAACCTTGTAAAATAAGAGAGAATATCCATAAGTATTGTGACATAACGTGTAATAACAGCCCATAATGCATTAAATATCGATATAAAAGCATGATGCAAAATGGACGTATCAACTCCCCCAAGCTTAGACCTCGCTTGTGGTATGAACCTTTATTGTGCAGTCCGTCGCTTTTATTACTTCCATATCACACGATCATATAAAGCTTATTTTCTCCGCACTAATAAGTCATACATATTTAGAGAGCAATTTTTATTGCTTGCAACATGACAACTTACTTGAAGGATCTTACTCAATCCATAGGTAGGTATGGTGGACTCTCATGGCAAAACTGGGTTTAAGGATATTTGGAAGCACAAGTAGTATCTCTACTTGGTGCAAGGAATTTGGCTAGCATGAGGGATAAAGGCAAGCTCAACATGTTGGACGATCCATGACAATATACTTTAACTAAGATATGAGAAATCATAACCCGTTACGTTGTCTTCCTTGTCCAACATCAACTCTTTAGCATGTCATACTTAATGAGTGCTCACAATTATAAAAGATGTCCAAGATAATATATTTATATGTGAAAACCTCTCTTTCTTTATTACTTCCTATTAATTGCAACAATGAGCAAAACTATGTTTGTCAGCTCTCAACAACTTTTATGCCTCATACTCTTTATATGTGAAGTCATTACTATCCATAAGATCAATATGAACTCTTTTATTCTTTTTATTCTTTCTACTATCTCAAGATCATAGCAAGATAGCAAAGCCCTTGACTCAAAACTAATCTTTATTATAGATAGCTCATGGACTCGATTACATAAAGGATCACAAAGCAAAACTCAAAACTACTTTATACAAAACTTTATTCTACTAGATCAAGATATTACTAAAAGGGTCGAACTAAGTAAAACGGTAAAGATAGGAGTGTGATGGTGATACGATACCGGGGCACCTCCCCCAAGCCTGGCAGTTGCCAAGGGGAGTGCCCATACCCATGTGATTATGTCCTCGGCGGTGATGATGGTGGTGTTGTTGATGATGTAGGTTTCTTCCTTAATTTGTTCTTGAGAATAGAATTTTGCTCCTTGAGGTCATCGACCTCCTGCTCAAGGCTTAATATCCTTTTGCATCGTTCCTGTTTGTTTTCCTGCAAGAGACGAAAAGGGATAAACTTAATTTTGGGCTTCTTTGCCCTATCAGGGAGGCTTGACTTTTTAAACTCCACATGCATGTCCCCGGGTTGAGGTAATGGGACTACATCTTCATCTGAGCTCGTTTCCTCCTTTCTGTTAAGCTCATAGTCTTGTTCTTCCTTAGTGGTCCAGCCACAATGATCCAAGTCCCTGTAGACCTTAGGGTCTGCAAGGTAATCAGCCACATAGCTTTCTCCTTCCGAATCCTGAGATGAAATATTGCTCTAATTTGTGGCAGCAACAACTCAAAACAAAGGCAGAAGATTTTTGCGTGATACGATAGTCAAAACCTTTGGGAGATTATATAATGAATTTTTACCGACCAAACAAAGTATCATCTAAGAAAACGGAGTCCGGGAGGCACACGAGGTGTCTATGAGACAGGGGTGCGCCCAGTTAGGGTGGGCGCGCCCTCCACCCTCATGGAGGCCTCGTGTCCTTCCCGGATTACTTATTGCTTTCCAAAATTCTTAAATATTCCAAAACAGAGAAAAAATGCCATTAGAACTGTTTTGGAGTCGGTTTAGTTACAGTACCACATACCTAGTCCTTTTCGGAGTCTGAAACGTTCTGGAAAGTGTCCCTTATGTATTCCTCCGGGGTTACGGTTTCAATAATATTAGTTTCAATATTGATAGGATTACCTGAGATATAATGTTTGATTCTCTCACCGTTCACCATGTTCGGATTTGTGCCTTCGAAGTTGTTGATTTTTATGGCACCAGAACGATAGACCTCCTCGATAACGTAAGGACCTTCCCATTTAGAAAGAAGTTTTCCTGCAAAAAATCTTAAATGAGAGTTGAACAGCAACACATAATCACCTACGTTAAACTCACGCTTTTGTATCCTTTTGTCATGCCATCTTTTAACTTTTTCTTTGAACAACTTAGCATTCTCATAGGCTTGGGTTCTCCATTCATCAAGTGAGCTAATGTCAAATAACCTCTTCTCACCGGCAAGTTTGAGGTCATAGTTGAGCTCTTTAATAGCCCAATATGCTTTATATTCAAGTTCGAGAGGTAAGTGACATGCTTTTCCATATACCATCTTTTACGGAGACATACCCATAGGATTTTTATAAGCACTTCTATAGGCCCATAATGCATCATAAAGTTTCTTGGACCAATTCTTTCTAGATCTATTAACAGTCTTTTGCAAAATTAATTTGAGCTCTCTATTACTTAATTCTACTTGACCACTAGACTGTGGGTGATAAGGAGATGCAATTCTGTGATTAACATCATACTTAGCAAGCATTTTACGAAAAGCACCATGAAAATTATGTGAACCACCATCAGTCATAAGATATCTAGGGGCTCCAAACCTCGGAAAAATAACTTCTTTAAGCATCTTAATAGAGGTGTTATGATCAGCACTACTAGTTGGAATAGCTTCTACCCACTTAGTAACGTAATCAACACCAACTAGAATATGTGTAAGAGTGTCGAACCCAACAAGGAGCAGAAGGAAATGACAAGCGGTTTTCAGTAAGGTATTCTCCGCAAGCACTGAAACTGTAGGTAACAGATAGTTTTGTGATAAGATAATTTTTGACGAGTAACAAGCAATGAAAGTAAATAAGGTGCATCAAGGTGGCCTAATCCTTTTTGTAGCAGAGGACAAGCCTGGACAAATTCTTATAATGAGAAAAGCGCTCCCTAGGACACATGGGAATTATCGTCAAGCTAGTTTTCATCACGCTCATATGATTCGCGTTCGTTACTTTGATAATTTGATATGTGGGTGGACCGGTGCTTGGGTACTGCCCTTTCTTGGACAAGCATCCCACTTATGATTAACCCCTATTGCAAGCATCTGCAACTACAAAAGAAGTATTAAGGTAAACCTAACCATAGCATGAAACTTGTGGATCCAAATCAGCCCCTTACGAAGCAACGCATAAACTAGGGTTTATGCTTCTATCACTCTAGCAACCCATCATCTACTTATTACTTCCCAATGCCTTCCTCTAGTCCCAAATAATGGTGAATTATCATATAGTCGACGTTCACATAACACCACTAGAGGAGAGACAACATACATCTCATCAAAATATCGAACAAATACCAAATTCACATGACTACTAATAGCAAGACTTCACCCATGTCCTCAGGAACAAACGTAACTACTCACAAAGCGTATTCATGTTCATGATCAGAGGAGTATTAATATGCATTAAGGATTTGAACATATGATCTTCCACCAAGTAAACCAATTAGCATCAACTACAAGGAGTAATCAACACTACTAGCAACCCACATGTACCAATTTGTGGTTTTGAATACAAGATTGGATACAAGAGATGAACTAGGGTTTGAGAGGAGATGGTGTTGGTGAAGATGTTGATGGATATTGACCCCCTCCCGATGAGAGGATCATTGGCGATGACGATGGTGATGATTTCCCCCTCCCGGAGGGAAGTTTCCCCGGCAGAATAGTTCCGCCGGAGCGCTAGATTGGTTCCACCAAGGTTCCGCCTTGTGGCGGCGGAGTTTCATCCTGTAAGCTTGCTTATGATTTTTTCCAGGGTAAAAGACTTCATATAGCAGAAGATGGGCACCGGAGGGCCACCAGGGGGCCTAGGAGACAGGGGGCGCGCCCAGTAGGGGTGGGCGCGCCCCCACCCTCCTGGCCAGGGTGTGGGCCCCCTCTGGTACTTTCTTTGCTCAATAATTCTCATTAAATCCAAAAATGACTTTCGTGGAGTTTCAGGACTTTTGGAGCTGTGCAGAATAGGTTTCCAATATTTGCTCCCTTTTTAGCCAGAATCCCAGCTGCCGGCATTCTCCCTCTTCATGATAAACCTTGTAAAATAAGAGAGAATAGCCATAAGTATTGTGACATAACATGTAATAACAGCCCATAATGCAATAAATATTGATATAAAAGCATGATGCAAAATGGACGTATCAACACGCCACAGATTTCGAGGCTGACTTGTTTACGCAAGGCTTTGTCAGTCAACACCCGATTCTAGTAGTTACTATTGGATGTCCATCCAATGGCCGACATGCTTCTTCAATCTCTGATCTTCCTCCTCCAACCGCCTAAACTAGCGCCGGCGGGACTGCCTGCTCCCTCCTCTTGTGGCCCGCTGTGATGCCGCATAGGCTTCCCCGGCCCACCCTACTCCCTCCGCTGGCATGGCCGCACGCAATCAACTGTCTCCTTATTACACGGAAAAGTGATTCCTCCCACTGACATCTGGAGCGCACCAGTTGGGAGGCTGACCTGTGGGCCTACTAAGTTGACGCGTATGCAGGGCTTGTCAACTTAGTCAACAAATGATTGTAGCAATAGTAGCCGTTGGATTTGAATCGAACGGTCCTGTTGCTTCTTCAAGTGCTGCTCTTCTTGCACCAGCCGCCCAAAACAGCGCCGGTGAGACCGCCTGCTCCTGCCTCGAGTGGCCGGCAGTGCTGCCGTTGAGGCCTCACCACCCCCTACTACTCCCACCGCTAGCCAGGCCCTGCGGCGGCGGCAGCCTCACACCGCAGCCGAACCAGTGAACCCTCGTACTCCTCTCCGCGTGGGCGTCCACTTCCGCGTCTCCCCGGGCTCCGCGTCATCCCCTTCCTAGGCCTCGCCGTCGTCTACCGCCCTGGTGCTCTCGGCGCGGCGTGGTCAACGTGGTCATGGAACGACTTCCGTCGGACGTGGACTGTACGTGGAGAGGCTGACAGCTGGGTCCACGGCCGCACACAAGGAAATGCCTCCTTATTAAGCGCAAAATAATGATTCCTCCAGATGACATCTGGGACCCACCGGAAGGCCCTCTGTATTTCGTGAAAAAATGTTACCCCCGCTGGCAGGTCGGACCCACCAGCTATATCTTCGCATGCAAGGAAGTGCCTCCTTATTACACACAAAAAATGAATACCCCCTGCTAGTTGGGACCCACCATAGTGGGTGGCTGACTTGTGGGCTTACTAAGTTGACGGGGACGGAGGGCTTTGTCAACTTAGTCAATACTCCAGTGACCATATGATGTCCATCCAATGGCCATAGTGCTTCTTCAACATATGGTCTTCTTGCTCCAGCCGCCCAAAGTAGCGCCGGTCGTGCCGCCTGCTCCTGCCTCCCGTGGCCGGCTGTGCTGCCGCGGAGGCCTCACCGCCCCCATACTACTCCCACCGCTAGCCAGGCCATCCCTCTACTCACTCACACCTCCTGTTATTCTGCGGTGACGACAGCCTCACACTACAGCCGAACCAGTCAACCCTCGTACTCCTCTCTGCATGGGCATCCACTGCCACATCTTCCCCGGCTCCGTGTTGTCCCCTTCCTAGGTGTCGCCGTCCTCCACCGTCGTGGTGCTCTCGGCACGGTGTGGTCAACGTGGTCAAGGAATGACTTCCATCGGACGTGGACTGTACATGGAGAGGCTGACGGCTGGGTCCATGGCCGCAGCAAGGAAGTGCCTCCTTACTATGTGGAAAATAATGATACCTTCACCTGACAGCAGGGACCCACCAGATGGGCCACTGTATTTCACGAAAAAACATTTCCCCCTGACTGCTGGGACCCACCAGCTACATCTTCGCATGCAAGGAAGTGCGTCCGAAAAAAAAAACGATTCGCCCCCGTGACTGCTGGGACCCACCAGCTACATCTTCGCACGCAAGGAAGTGCCTGACAGTCGGGACCCACCTGGTCGAAGCGTATGTAGCGTTGTCGTTCTGGTCGCGAACGTGTACGTGCATACTGGTCGATGTAGAGGCGCACATGTGTCGTAATAGAGGCACGCACGTGTCGTAGTAGAGGCACGCACGTAATATGTACACGTACGTACAACGGCCAGGGTGCAAGAAAGTAAATACGACCACGTACGTACATACAGGTGGGGTCTCGAACGCCTACTCGTGCATACGTATGACCAGGGCTCGTGTACATGGCTGGGTCGGAACGGAGAAACAACGTCGCCGTCATGTTCATGGGGAGCCAACCGGCTGGGTCAGAATGGAATGCGTCGTCGTGTTCATTAGGAGGGCTTGGATGGAACAGGCGATGGAAATGAGGCCTGGCGTACCGCAAAACAGAGGAAACGGCCTTGTGTTCAACCGGCCACGTTCGAAACGGGATCCTGTTCATCGGGAGGGGTCTGGCGTATCGCAAAACGGAGGAAACAGACTTGTGTTGGACCTCCTACGGTCGAAACGGAGTCCTGTTGATCGGGAGGGGTGTGGCATACCGCAAAACGGATGAAATGGACTTATGTTGGAGCGCTACGGCCGAAACAGGGGTCCTGTTCATCGGGAGTGGTGTGGCGTACCGCAAAACGGGACTCCACGGGATACTGTTCATCTCCACCGTCGACCTCCTCCAGCCTCCATGGGCTACTATTCATCCACCATCGACCTCCTCCAGCCTCCACCTGCGACTGTTCATCCACGGGCTCCTGTTCATCCAGCCTCCACCGCGTGCTACTCCACCGGCTACTGTTCAACCACCCCTCTCCACGGGCTCCTGTTCAACCACCCCTCCACGGGCTACTGTTCATCCACCCCTCCACCATATACTATTCATCCAGCCCTCCACGGGATCGTCCTGTTCATCCAGCCCTCCACGGGGTCCTGTTCATCCAGCCCCAACCGGCTCGATCGATCGGGGTCTTGTTCATCCAGAGGCAACACCACGGGGTCCTGTTCATCGACCCCCACCGCTCATTGTTCATCCAACCCCCCTCCCCCCCGCAAAGCTCACTCTTCATCCAGAGGCAACATCGATCAACTTCAGTTAGCAGCAGTAGCAAAGGAATCGCTCGATCGAGTTCAGTTAACAGTCATCGATCGATCGCTCGGGTTCAGTAACGCGTAGCATGCAGTATAATCGCTCGGGTTCAGTTAGAGCCCAACGCCTCGCACACACGCGCATATGTGTACGACAGAAACACGCATCACTCGGCCCCGACCACCCACCGTAATCGGGAACCCCCCAATATTTTCCTCGCCATCTCTTCTACCACGGTTTTTTTCGTCATGGATGGCCCAAAGAATGTCATGCAGCTGCGTCTCCGGCCCGCCCATGACAAAAAGCCCATTTTCTGTCATGATTTTTTGTCATAGAAGTAGGAGCCCACCACATCTATGATGATACCGGGTTTTGTCACAATTATCGTCATAGAAGTGTCATAAGTATGACAGAAAAAAATTCGTTCGGCCGAAAATGTCACGGATGTGTCTTTTTTTTGTAGTGAGCCCCTTAATTTTTTGTGACATGCATGAACATTTGGTTAGTTAAATTTATAGTCAAAATTTCGCAAGGTGCATCAAATCAACACATGCAAGTATCAAAATGAAAGTCACGGCATGCATGCATGCGTTGTACTCCCTCTGTTTCCAAATATAAGTCTGTTTAGAGATTGCAACAAGTGACTACATACGAAACAAAATGAGTGGATCAACACCCTAAAATATGTCTACATACATCCGTATGTTGTAGTCCATTTGAAATGTCTAAAAAGATTTATATCGAGTGCAGTGCTTTGATGTGTTGCGTAATTAATGCATCGGTAAACGCAAATTATTGAAATATATCGAGTGCAGTGCTTTGATCTGTCGTATCAACTCGTAAAAGACCGAGAAGTTTGATTACCACAACACCCTCTCCCTCGCGGACTGAGCTCGGGTGACTTAACTACACCTGCCTTTGGCTGCATGACAGGTGGGCAACCCACCTGTTGGGCCTGCCTATCATAGATGCAAAGGCAGGAGCAGTAAGTCAATGAAGCTGCGTCCCTCCCTCGCGCATGAGCGTGGTGGCCGGCAGGACTAGTAGAAGCTTTCTCTACACGCTATCCCTCCCGCACGAGGTGGACGGACATGCAGCAGTGGATTCTATACTATAGAAGTAGTAGTAACATCATTGTTCGTCTTGTCGAAGAGGCAAAGAGCCAAGCGCAACCCAAACGTGGCAGTTGCAAACGCTCGCGTGGCAGTCTTTGTGTAGGGGTGGGGTGTGGTGCGGTGCCTTGGAGCACGCATATAGCCAGGCTCTTGCATGAGACAAAATTGCTATTTGAGCCCACTATTGTAGTACTAGTACTTGCTAGTATAGCCCTGTAAACCGGAAAGTAGTATTTGCCTTTCTAGAGATTTCAACAAGTGGCTAGACTACATCGCGTGTAGTACTCCCTCCCTTCTGGTTTATAGGGCTCAAATCTCAAATCTCATCAACCAAGGCATTTTGTGATTGGAGGAATGTATCTCGTACTTTACAAAACTACCCTAATTAAACTCATGCATTAATTACGTAGTTCTCTCGTTTTCCTCTCCGCCTTGGTCGCGGTGCACAATATTGAGCACTCCTATATGACTAGCCACTCTATCTACATGCGGGACATCAAAGCATCCGGGCCCGCGTGCCATCCACCAAATCACAGCGAGGTGCTACAGTCGAGACTCACCGGTCACCCCGGTGTGGCCGTCATGACCCGTCATATCACAAAACCCACACATTTACCAGTAGTGGTAAAGTGGCCTCGAAGTTGGACTGGACGAAGCAATCATAATTTCACTAGAACGCTCATTGAAGCCCTTTCTCCCCTTTCTTGAAGAATACCTCACTCCAGGCTACTCCCTTCCGCCATTTTTCTTTTGTACCAACGAAGGAAAGGTGGGAAAATCAGTGATGCTGCTATATTTTCATTCCAAGAATCTTCTTTTTGCGAAGCACCGACCAATTCTCACAGCCCATTCTTTTCCCGTTTCCATTGCGATTGTGGTTTCCTTTCGATTGCGTTTTGTTTGTCAGTTCATTGATGGATCCTGGAGCACTAGGCAAAGAGTTGCCGGCGGACAACCCACTGGAGACAACGATCTCTAGGAAGTGAGCACCGACAAATGAGTTGACCATGTTGGCGGGCCAACCCATGGAGACAACAAGCACTGGCCAAAGAGTTGACGATGTTGGCGGACGAACTCTCAAAGAATATTGGAAGAACAGTAAGGGCCGCACCGTGCCTACACCGGAAACTCTAATGGCCACCTATGCAAGGCTCAAGGCCGAGTTTGAGGAGATAGTCGCTGTTGAGAAGTAGTATTCCCCTGGCAAAGTGATCCCCCCCATCGAGGATGAGGAGATCCGCCGGAGGGATGGGATCCCCCGGTGAGTTGAACAAGGTAAAAAATAATGGCTTGCCATAGTTGTGGTTTTTGATTATTTGCAATGTGCTTGCTAATATGTTAGGGTTGTGCAGGTGCCGGTGGATGTCCTTGATGATTACGATGTCGCGGCCCGTCCTGTGGACAACGCCCTAGAGATCATTCTCAATGTCGCGGTCCGTCCTGTTGACATCGCCCCGGAGATCGATTCCGATGCCGCTGTCCATCCGTGGACATCGCCCTAGAGATCGATTCCGATGACGCGGTCAATCCTGTGGACATCGTCCCAGAGATCGATTCCCATGCCGCTGTCTGTGCTGTGGTCATTGCCCGAGAGATCGATGACAAGAAATAGTTGGTCGCGCTAATCCTTCAGGGTAGTTTGCATCGCCCTGTGTTTAATTACCAGAACGATGCATGTTATCAAACCATCTTAGGGCTAGTGCACTGTCTTGTGTGGGCGGTACTTGCTACTTTTGTTTGATAGTGAATCGTGCTAACCCTCTCCGAGTTATGGAAACAGATGTATCCTCACCAGCTTTTGATGTAATATATGCATGCTTAGATGTAAGTTTGAACTGTTTATCATATCAGCAGGGCTTGTTTGATGATCCTTGGTGTTAGTAGGCTAGCTACTGTGCGAGCTATAGTACTTGCAAAACACTCACCGAAGAGAAACGTTGGGGCTGATGAGCTCATGGTACGCTTATACTTATCCATCATCGATCAGCCAATAGCCCAAGCTCCTAAAATTGTAGGCTTAGTCGACACAGATACATTCATGCCTCATTTGGTTCATAGGGTAGAAAATCGTAGTAAAAGTACAGAGACGTACAACACAAAATCATAGCAGTACAGAGACGTACAAGGCTGTTTGGTTCCTAGCCACACCTTGCCACACTTTTCCACACCTAACCTTAGGCAAGTTTGACCAAGTTAGGTAGGTGTTTGGTTCTAGCCACACCTAAAGCAAGGATTTTTTATGAGCAGTGAGCCCCACATGTCATAGACACAAAAAGTGTGGCAAGATTCCCTTAGGCAAGCCAAAGTGTGGCTAACAATTTGAGCAACTCAACTAAGGCAAGTGTGGCAAAAAAACATGTGGCAATATATAGCAAAGATAGTCACAATCCAAACAGCCCCATACTCCCTCCATTCCAAAATAGATGACCTAGGTGGGCTAGTTTGGCCTAGTGGGTTTCAGTGATATGACGTGGTACAGTGCCGTTAAGTCTTCATGTGTGGTAGCAGTATTGCGGGTATAGTAAGTTTTCTTGAAGAAGCGGAATTCAATGAAGTCATGATGGTTCCTTCATCCGACCAACTTACAGTGGGAAAGATTGGGCCTGCGATACGACCGGGGTAGACCAGGATAATTTTGTGCATGGCAGGTGGACCAGGATGGCCGACGTCCCACATGTCGGTGAATGAAAGTATTCTTTTCGATATAGAGGACGAGCAACGAGTATTCATTCTTTATTTTTTATCAAAGCTATTGTCTCCACTGTTACTACGAAGGAGTGTGAAACACGGCAGCCCAGTGAACTTGGCATGTGCACCACTCCCTCCTTCCTCTTGTAATACTACCATACTATTGACTGTAAGGTTAGCTATAAAGCTACAACTTTTTCTCACTTTCTCTCTATCTATTTCCTCTCAAATGTTTTTTACCTTTCTTTTTTAGACACAATTGTTTTTTATGCCTCTTTTTTAGAATTAGTTTTTTATACCTAGGAGCACGTATAGAGACGGGCTCTTGCAGAGCCCACTCTTTGACTTTGTCAATGCCTCTCTCTCCTCCACATAAGCAGGCTTATAGACCAGTATATTATTGGTACTACTTGCTATGCATGCATGCGGCGGGCAGCTGGCGTCTGAGGGGGGAGCGCGCACGGGGAGGTGGGGGGTGAGGGAGTCCTGGATAAGGGGGTATCCGGACAGCCGGACTGTTGGACTGTGAAGATACAAGATGGAAGACTTCGTCTCGTGTCCGGATGGGACTCTCCTTGGCGTGGAAGGCAAGCTTGGCGATTCGGATATATATCTCCTTCTCTGTAAACCGACTCTGTGTAACCCTCGCCTGCTCCAGTGTCTATATAAACCGGAGGGTTTAGTCTGTAGGAGTCATCATCATAATCATCAACAATCATACCATAGGCTAGCTTCTAGGGTTTAGCCTCTCTGATCTCGTGGTAGATCAAGTCTTGTAATACTGATATCATCAAGATCAATCAAGCAGGAGGTAGGGTATTACCTCCATCGAGAGGGCCCGAACCTGGGTAAACATCGTGTCCCCAGCCTCCTGTTACCATTAGCCTTAGACGCACAGTTCGGGACCCCCTACCGAGATCCGCCGGTTTTGACACCGACATTGGTGCTTTCATTGAGAGTTCCTCTGTGTCGTCGCTACAAGGCTATATGGCTTCTCCAACCTTCAACCACGCTGCCCTGGGTGAGACTTTTCTCCTCGGACAGATCTTCGTGCTCGGCGGCTTCATGCTGCGGGCCAACTCGCTTGGCCATCTAGAGCAGACCGATAGCTTCGCCCCTGGCCGTCAGGTCAGGTTCGGGAACCTAAACTACACTGCCGATGTCCGCGGATATTTGATCTTCGATGGATTCGAGCCCATGTCAGGAGGGCTGAACAGTCGCGAAGTGCATGACCTAGATCTGCAGTCAGACAGTATTCGGAATATCGCACCTGCCACTGCTCCGGACTTTGTTCCCGAGTAGGTCGTGCCTTCCGAGGACGGTTGCATGGACCCCACCCTGAAGGCCGCACACTCATCGTCTTTGGAGCCGAACACAGACTGCACTCCTAAAGGGACCTGTGTCTCCGGACCCCCGGACTCACCTCCGTTCGCGTGTTCCGGACCGCGCGCATCCACGCCCACCGAACTTTACAGGGCTTCGGTTATGGAATTCACCGCCGCGGATATCTTCCAGCACTCACCCTTCGGAGATGTGCTAAATTCATTAAGGTCTCTCTCTCTGTCAGAAAACTCCTGGCCGAACTATGTCCGTCCCGTGTGGGATATGGAGGACGAAGAAAATCACGACCCACCCACCACCCACTTTATAGCCACTATCGATGACCTAATAGACATGTTTGACGTCGACCCCGACAACATCGATGGTATGGACGTCGATGTAGGGGAAGACCTGGAACCACCGCCCATAGGGTGCTGGACTGCCACTTCATCATACGACATCTACCTGGTGGACGCACCTAAAGAAGACAATGGTGACAAAAAGGACACGACGGAGGATAAACCCCCCGAACAAAAGCAAAAACGACGACGCAGGCGCCGCTCTAAGTCCAGTCACAGTAAAAATAGCAACACAAAACAGGATGACACTCCGGCCGACTCCAAAGGCATCAGTGACCATAGGGACCCAGCGATGGAGCCGGACAATCCAGGTCACGCCGAATACAACCCGGAGCAGACGCCCGATCACAGCGATCCAGAAGGCCAAACTCATCACACAACCTCCAAAGAGGAGGACAGTCCGATCGATGATGCATTCATCATCCCGGAAAAACATCTGGAACAAGACAACCTCCGCAGAAAGCTCCTGGCCACGGCAAGGAACTTGAAGAAGCAGAAGCAAAGGCTTAAAGCCGCGCAGGATACGCTCAACCGAAGATGGAATAAGGTGCTGGACACCGAAGGAAAATGTGGCGACGATCGCCACACGAAGAGCTACCCAAAGCACAAACTGCTACCCAAATTCGATGACGAAGCCGCAGCGCCCATTCCGCCAAAAAACAATACGTCCACTAGGCCGGACCAAGCACCTCATGGCCGCGGTAGAGCAGCCACCGATACCGCACACGATTTACGAGAGCTCCTGGATAAAAAGGCCAGTGCAGCCAGACCCATCTATGGGTCCAGAGGACGTGCTCCGATGCAGGATTATGGTCACCATAATGATCATACTGATCAAATACAAGTCCGGAATTAACACCGGGAGCAATAACAGCCGATAGCATGCTGCGACACGGCTAGATACAGAGGGGCTCTGCACCCCCTGTGCTTCACCGATGAGGTGCTGGATCATGAATTTCCACAGGGATTCAAACCCGTGAATAGAGAGTCATACGACGGAACGACGGACCCTGGGGTCTGGATCGAAGATTTAATCCTTCACATACACATGGCCTGTGGGGATGACCTCCACGCCATCAAATACCTCCCCCTCAAGCTAAAAGGACCAGCTCGTCACTAGCTGAAAACCTCCCCGAAAACTCAATTGGAAGTTGGGAGGAACTTGAGGATGCTTTCAGGGCCAACTTTCAAGGAACCTATGTCCGGCCTCCGGATGCGGACGACTTAAGTCACATAATACAGCAGCCCGGAGAGTCAGCCCGCAAGCTTTGGAATAGATTCCTCACTAAGAAGAATCAAATTGTCGACTATCCGGATGCCGAAGCCTTAGCGACCTTCAAACACAGTATCCAAGACGAGTGGCTTGCCAGACACCTCGGCTAAGAAAAGACAAGAACGATGGCAGCCTTAACAAGCCTCATGACCCGATTGTGTGCGATCGAGGACAACTGGCTGGCCCGCAGAGGCACCAGCAACCCGGGTACATCCGAAATTCGAGATGACAACGGGAAGCCACGGTGCACTAAGCACAAGCGTCGGAGTGGCGATAGTCCGAACAACACGATGGTCAACGCCGGTTCAGGGGCTCTCGACCTGGTCAAGGAAAGAAGCCATTTAAGGGCAGTAAAGAGGGACCATCCGGCCTGAATAAAGTCCTGGACAGATTGTGTCAAATCCATGGCACCCCTGACAAACCTCCAAATCATACCCACCGAGAATGTTGGGTCTTCAAGCAGGCCGACAAGTTAAATGCCGAACACAAGGGAAGTGACACACCAAGCCAAGACGAGGGCGAACCTCGCCAACTGAACACCGGGGGACAGAAAAAATTTCCACCGGAAGTCAAAATGGTAAACATGGTACACGTAACTCATTCAGAGTTCGTAGCCCCCCAATTCAACCCCTGGGCGACTTGCCCGATCACTTTTGATTGCAGGGACTACACGGACAGTATCCGGCACGGAGGATCGACTGCCTTGGTGCTCGACCCAATAATTGATGGATACCATCTTACTCGCGTCCTAATGGACGGTGGCAGTAGTCTTAATTTGATATATCAAGACACCATCCGCAGGATGGGGATAGACCCATCCAGAATAAGTCAAAATAACGCCACCCTCAATGGAGTGATTCCAGGCGTCGCGGTCCATTGCTGGGGCTCCCTCGTATTAGAAGTGACATTCGGTTCTCCCGACAACTTTCGAAGCGAGAACTTACTCTTTAACATCGCTCCCTTCAGCAGCGATTATCATGCATTGCTTGGAAGGACGGCCTTCGCTCGCTTTAACGCAGTACCGAACTACGCCTGCCTTAAACTTAAGATGCCCAGTCCACGCGGCGTCATAACGGTTAGCGGAAACACAGAGCAGTATGCGGCAGCTCCCACTGCTGGACTCTAGGCGGCGTCTCCCACCAGAACGCATGACCGGTCGTCAAGACCACGGACACTGTTAGACGAGTACAACACACCATTTTTTACAATGGCTCGGATAAACCCGAGCTAGGTGCTATACATGTGCCACCATAAAATAATATGAGGGGCTGCAAACATGTAACAAAAGCCCACAATTCGGCTTGCTTCATTAATAGGCAAATACCTCAGAAACCCATCGAGCATAACTAACTTTTCTCACACTTACTCTTTTTCCTTTCATGAGTTTTCGTCCCTACAGACACTACCAGTGCGACACCCTTCCAGGATACGGCACAACGGAGACACAGGCGCAGACGTGCAGCAGGGCCCCGCCCACAGGTTTCTCTTTAGATTAAGCCCCCGCGTAAACCTTCTTTACTGTCTCTTGTTGCTCGACATCCTATGGGTATTTCATAAACCTACAAGGGATACTGGTGTTATAGGCTTTTTTTGCCACGACAGACCAATGCACGTACCTGGAATCACAGGGCCAAGGGCGTTATTCAGCCCAATATATGTTATAAAGTCTGAATACCTTCGGGAGTGTTCGGCATCACGAGTTTGGCCTTATATGCATCAGCTCCGAATCATGTCTTTGGTCAAATGTTGGGTTCGCCCGGCTCCTGGGTTTGCTGCCTTACGTTCCGTTCTATCGGCTAAGGCGGCCAAAGGAGAACTACTGCGATTGTGCCCAGGTTATTCTGGATGAGCACCTCAGTAGAGAAAGCCAAAAAACTGACTGTCATGATATAGCGAGAGACTGGTCAACCACTCGAGGACTCATCGGAATCTATAGGATTCCTCTGCATTAACGAAGGACCGGTCTACCGGTCAAGTACGCGCACCGTATCCGGATGCACGCGGAAGTACCAGGGCTATATAGTAGCCCCACCTTTCAACTCGTATGGCTAAGCGAAAGTGTTACAACTATATAGTCCGGTTGCCTGGTTCGAAGTGCGATCACCTCCTTAATGGACCAAGATGTTGGATCAAGTGTGTTTACGCCTATCTTCTCGAACACCCCTGCATTATATGCGTGGGGGCTAAAGCCAACGACTGATAACTTTCACGCTATATGCATACATAAATAGCCACACAGGAGACATTATAATACTTTCTGGCAGAAGCATAAAACATAGCCTCCATAGTTAAAAACATAATTGTTTATAACTAATAAGATCGTCATTCAAACATGACATTCTTCGAACACTGAGCCTCTATTCTACGGGCACCTTCTATGACCTGCTCAAAGTAGTGCTCAGCTGGGTCTGGGCTCCCTGCCGTACCCCGGGTTGCAATTCTGATGGTCTCCATATCAGCCCAGTATGTCTTCACACGGGTAAGAGCCATCCACGCACCCTCTATGCATGCCGACCTCTTCACGGCATCGATTTGCGCTCTGGCACCAAATAATTCTTGCACCAAACCAAAGTAACTGTCCGGCTTCGCCCCCCTCGGCCACAGATGGTCTATTATAGACCTCGTTGCAAGGCCAGATAACCTATGGAGCTCAGCTATGGCGGCCATATTCTCACTCAATGGTAATCATCACGCCGGAGCATTAAACTGTGACCAGAACAGTCTTTCTATTTTATTATCTTCATTGTCCTTGAACAACTTGGTCGCATCAGTCGCACTCTTCGTCAAGTCCGCATACTCATCGACAGCACTCCATAGCTTATCCAATGGAGCATACTTTGGATCCAAAAACTTCAGCCACAACAAGTAAGGACTTCCAGCCGCGATTTTCCCGGCTTGTCGAAGTTCCTCCCAGGCGTCTCTAATCTGAGAGCACGTCTCTTCCGCCGATTCCAGCGCCTTCTTCAGGTCAGCCGCCTTCGCCTGATTCTCCTTCTCGAGAAGCTCATACCGGGTGGCGGTGTCCCTCAGCTCCACAACCGTCTTGGCTATCTTTTCTTCGCTTCGGAGATGAGCGGCCTGTTCGGCTTTCAATTCTTCGGCTGCCTTTAAAGTAGCCGCATTGCTAACCCGGGCTTGTTCCTTGGCCAGGACAAGCTCCGCCCTCAGGGCCTCAACGGCAGCAGCACCGCCTGCAACTACATCACATCACATCAATATTACAACCTTCTTGTAATTTCCCAAAATAGATGTGGATATAGGAAAGCATACTCTGCGACTCCTCGAATCCCTTATTCACAAGTGTGATGTCGGTTTCCACCACGTTAATCTGCCGCCTTAATTCGGCGCACTCAGCGGTCTGGTCTATTGCCGAACCCTTAGCAACCTGCACATCAATACAAGTGCAATCATTCTCTGGGAGTGTGATCCTCCGTTTGCCGCCATGGGCTGGCACCCACATTCTCAGGGGTTACTATCTATACAGAGCGCATGTATCACGTGCGGTACAACTAAAAGCTGCGTATTTTTGCGGCTTACCTCAAAGACTTTGAGCAGGCTCCTGAAAGCTTCGTTTAAACCGCTTGTGGCGGAGGAGATTTTCTCCAACACCGTACCCATTAGTGTACGATGATCCTCCAAGAGAGAAGCTGACTCCAGGAGACCCGTCAGCATGTTCGGCAGTACACCGGACTCTTCCGAACCCTTTTCATTGTCCGCCACGGGAGCCGAACGCGCCGGTCTCGGGGCGGCCGAAGTGTTAGCTTCCGGTCCCAGTGGATCCGGACTCCTCCATGACGATACCTCAGGGTCACTAGCTTCACGGGACGGGGAGGCAGGAGGGGTTTCACTCTCCATCATCTCCAGAAGAAGATCCCCCGAGGACGAGCCCTGTTGAGATGAACTACTGACCGGACTACAAAAAACAGGTACTGGTTATTACTCTCAGAATACAAAGCAATAACTTCTTTGTTTAATTAAACTTACAACTCGGTGGAGGGCTGGCCCGTCTGAGGGCACTATGTGGTGAGGACGCCCTTCAGGGCAGGGCCCTTTGGTGAAGTTCTTTTCCATTGTTTAGGCGCCCCCGTCTCCAAATCTTCGGAGGCGGCCCTCTTCTTCCCGCCGGGGGAGGAAACCTCAGATTCGCCTCCCCGATTCTCCTCCTCCGTGGAGACCTTAATTCCCCCGGTTCAGATGCGCAATGTGTGAGGCCCACTCTTGGCCTGCCCACTCTTTCCTTCCTCTTTCCTCGATGGCACTTGACTTAACGTCCGCTCGAGCATCTTGGCTATGGCCGAACTGGGCGAGCCTTCGGGAAGTGGGGCCGGACACCTGATTCTCTCCGCCATGCTAAGCCAATCCTGGTTGCGAACAGTATTCAGAATAATGCTATGACAAATATAAGCAAAGTGTTCGGTTATAAGGTCACTTACTTAGGTATCTAGGCGATTGCAGCTCAGGCCCGCATCCTCGATGGTGTCCGGACACTTTATTCGTGGTCCAAAGAACAACTTATACATCCCTTCGGGCGTCATGCCGAAGAAATACTGAATGGTTCACGGACCTTCTGGATTGAATTCCCACATCCGGAGAGGCCGCCGTTTGCACGGCAGGATCCGCCGAACTAGCATCACCTGGATTATTTTGACGAGACTAATGTCCCTCTCGAGAAGCTCCCTAATGCGGCTCTGCAACATTGGTACATCATTTGGAGGGCCCCAGTTCAGTCCCACGTTGGCCCATGACGCCAGTTGAGGTGGAGGGCCCGAGCGGAAGGCGGGTGCGGCCGCCCACTTCGAGCCTTGAGGAGCTGTGACATAGAACCACCTCCGTTGCCATAAATCAGATGTCTCCGGGAAGAAGCCTTCGGGCCACAAGGCATCAATGTTCCTGCTTATTATGGCCCCTCCGCACTCTGCGTGTTGCCCCTCGATCATCTTCGGCTTCACATTAAAAGTCCTTAGCCATAAGCCGAAGTGGGGGATAATGTGGAGAAAGGCTTCACACACGACGATAAATGACAAGATGTGGAGGATGGAATCCGGAGCTAGATCATGGAAATCTAGCCCGTAGTAGAACATAATCCCCCTCACGAAGGGGTCCAGAGTAAGACCCATGCCCCAGAGGAAGTGGGAGACGAATATGACGCTCTCGTTGGGCTCGGGAGTGGGGATAACATGTTCGGGAGCAGGAAGCCTATGCTTGACATCGGCGGTCAAATACCCGACCTCCCTGAGCTTCGCAATATCCTCCTCTATGACAGAGGAAGCCATCCACTGGCCTTGATGGTCGGATCCGGACGTGATTGAAGGTCCGAGGTGCTTTGGCTCGAGCTTTGGGTGTTGGAACTCATGGTGCGAGATGTGCGAGCGTGGAGATAGAGGGATAGGTCTCAGCTCCTTTATAAAGGAGGGAAGAATATCAAGCGTCCCCGAACATGGTCGTTCGGGACTTGCCTAGAAACAGGGGGTCATGCCAACAAGCACGGTTGGATTACCCATATCTATATTGATGAGAATCCCGTAATAAGGGGGATACGATCTCTGCTCTGACAAGACGTGCCAAGGAAACCGCCTCGTGGTGTGTGCGGTAACAAGTTGAAAAACGGTTCGAGTAAAAACCGGACCATGGCGTGATGTCACTTTTCAAAGAGTTGTCAGCAGATTAGATTCATGGGTTATTATTCTCTCTACGGTGGTATATGGAATTTATCTTGCAGAGCCGGACATGGTCCTTGTGTTCGGAATTTATCTTGGAGTATTCGGAGATGGAACCCACCTCGCAATGCCGAAGACAATCTACGCGCCGGACTCATCGTCATTGAAGCCTGGTTCAGGGGCTACTGAGGGAGTCCTGGATAAGGGGGTATCCGGACAGCCGGACTATGAACTTTGGCCGGACTGTTGGACTGTGAAGATACAAGATGGAAGATTTCGTCCGGTGTCCCGATGGGACTCTCCTTGGCATGGAAGGCAAGCTTGGCGATTCGGGTGTAGATCTCCTTCTCTGTAAACCGACTCTGTGTAACCCTCGCCCCCTCCGGTGTCTATATAAACCGGAGGGTTTAGTCCATAGGACTCATCATCATAATGATCAACATCATACCATAGGCTAGCCTCTAGGGTTTAGCCTCTCTGATCTCGTGGTAGATCAACTCTTGTAATACTCATATCATCAAGATCAATCAAGAAGGAAGTAGGGTATTACCTCCATAGAGAGGGCCCGAACCTGGGTAAACATCGTGTCCCGAGCCTCCTGTTACCATTAGCCTTAGACGCACAGTTCGGGACCCCCTACGCGAGATCTGCCGGTTTTGACACCGACAGGGGGGTTCTGGTGGGCCAGGGCGGTCAGAAGCGGGCTTGGAAGCGGTCCGGACTCCCACATGGCCCACCTCACATTATCAACATATATTACTTTGAGTCCATGCGCGGTGGGCGGGCGATCTCTTCTCCCTCCCCCATCTCTCTCTTCTCAGCCGACGCCCGCCGAGCGATTAGATTTCGGCTATCAACGGTTTATTCAATTGTAGTCCCACATGTCAGTGAAATTGCAAGACAACGCATGTCCCCTATGGTGAGCGGCGTGCGAGCCGGACTATCAGGGGTGTGACGCATGTCGGTGTCCTAGATATGGGGTTATCCAGACTTGCCTGCCTTCGGCCTGCGGCGTGGCTCACCAGTGGCCCAGTTCAGCCCGTCTTCACCAACCCAAGCTCAAGACCCTCGCGAGGGGCCAAGCCTCTCGGGGCGGAGGACGCAAGGCTTCCTCAGGAGCGGCCTCACCAGGCAGGCTCGCGAGGAGGCAGACACATCAAGGCGAGGAGCACCTCGCGAGGTGCACATGACGCAAGCCAAGACGATCGAGACCAGGCGGGCGCGAGGAGGGCGCCGGCCAGCGCAGTGTCCTTATTTCCCCTTTGGTGCTAAGGGGGCAAGCGCAGGCGCGGAGTACCAAGGCATCAGGCAAAGGTTTCCCTATCAGTGCAACGAGACCAGGACCAGGAGGATGGCAAGATGGAGGTCACTATGGAGCCCAAGACGGCGTCATCGCTAGCACTTTTGACAGTCGAAGACCACCTTTAGTCAGGATAGCTTGTACTAGTTGTCCCCCTTCAAATCCCACCATTGTGGAATGCCTTCCCGCTCAATATTTCGGAAGAGGACCAAGGCCTCTATAAATAGGACTAGCCACTCCCAAGGCAAGGGGATCGACGAATCGAAACTTGGCCAGAACCACCCACACGAGCACAAGAACTCCTCCCCTCGCGAGGCTGTTCTTCCCCTGTACTGTTCCTCATCAGCCCAAGAGGCAATCCACACACCACACACTGGAGTAGGGTGTTACACCACAATGGTTGCCTGAACCAGTATAAATCTCGCGTCCCTTTTGTTGTTCATCTTGCTAACTAGAATCCCAACGAAGCGAGGGAGTAGATCGGTAGGGGAAAGATCTCCGCGCGCACCCCAGAGTTTGAACCTTAAGGGTCTGCCGGAACCCGAAATCCGACATTTGGCGCGCCGGGTAGGGGTGCTCTGGAGCTCTCCTTCCCGTCGCCTTCTTCTTTCGCCACCGCGGCCTTTTCTTCGCTGCCGCAACCCTCGTCACGTGCGCAGTTTCCCCCTGAACCCCTTGCCGCGGCTCGGCCCTACCAGACCGGACCGGCTCGCCAGAGCTGGCCCCATGCAGGACCCATCTTTTCTTCATAGCCGAGGGGTCGTCGGCCTCGGGCTCCTCCTCGGACGATTCCTTGACCACATCCTCGACATGGGGGGGGGGGCCTCGGTGGTGACGCTGCCCGCCTCCCTGGCAGACTTCACCCACTAAGCGAGCTCCTTCTCTTCTCCAGCCATGGCGGCCTCGTTCTCCATGCCGCCGCCGTCGTGGCCGCCCTGGCAAGCTCTGCCTCTGCTACTCTAGCGGCGATGTAGTTCAACTCCTCCTGGGTGGTGTCCTGGATGAGCAGTGGCTCGTCATGATCGAGTTCTTCAACTAAGTTGTCAAATTACTCCTCCACCTTGCATGCCGGGGGCTCGACCCAGGCTGGGTCAAGACCGTGCGCCTTGAAGACCAGCATCATGGCAAGGATGTCGACCTGTCAGGAGTTGTTGCTCAGCGGGACCACTCCTGGCGGCAGCCCAAACAAGGGCCCCTTGATGGCCTTGCCGAACTTCGCGGCCTTGCCGGTCCTCTCCACCCTGCCGTCGGCGAACAAGTCGAGTTGGAAGAGCCTCCGGCAATACCAAGAGTGCCCCATCACCGTGAAGTTGTGCTTCAGGCCGGTGCGGAGCCTCATGATGTCGGCCGCGTTCCTGAAATCCCAGGCCGGCCTCCCCTTGTTGTGCAGCGGAGCAATTCGGTGGCGGATGAAATCCGCCACAATCATCTCGAGGGTTAGCCTGGCCTCGGTGAGGCGGCAAATCCTGGTGGTGGCAATCGAAAACTTCTTGTCATCGGGGTCGAGGTCGCTCTAGTCCGCGCCACGGGTCGGCGGCTCCCGACAAACGCCACGGCAGAACTCCGGTGGGTTCTCCTCCAAGATCCAGCACCACCGGCCCCGCCACTCCTCCCACCTCTCCTTCACGGCACCCTCTGGGTATGAGCCTTTCCCCTGCGCCCTCGGGATCCAAGCGACGCTTCCAGAAAGGGTGCCCCCGGGTTCGATGCGGGGGGAGAAGTAGTGGCGAAAAAGTGTCGTGCTGGGAAACACCCAGGTGAAGCCCTCATAGAGGTGGGCAAAGCACGCCAAGCACGCCACGACATTCGGCGTGAGGTCCAACAGATGGAAGCCAAAAGTGCGCATGACATCATTGAAGAAGTTGGAAAAAGGGGGGCAGAGCGTGCAAAAGAAGAAGTCAACGAAGAATGGGTACCATTTTGAGCCACCCTTGTTGCAATCAATGGGGATGACGCGCGTGGCAGGGTGCCCCGTTGTCTCTGTCCCCCACAAAGTCTTAAAGTAGTCCTTGAGGTCGAAGACGTCGATTGATGACGGGGTGAAATAGGCGAACTAAGCCCGCCGCGCCACCACCTCGCTCTATGGCGTCTCCTTCTCCTTTGTGTCCTTGGCTACACCCTTGCCCTTGCCAGATTTAGGCACCATGGCGGCTAGGAAAATGGCGAGGCGGGTCGAAAGCAGTGGGGGGCGCAGCAGCAACGAGTAGGAGTGAAAGCTCGAGGAGGAAGAAGATGGGGACGGCGATGCCGAGGCAGGGAAAAGCACAGAGGGTAAATGAGCCACGCGCCCGCGGTTTGTTCCTTTTTATGGGGAAGGCGCGAGACGCCTCTTCACCATTTATTACGACATGACACATGCCCGCAGCAACCGCCCCACGCATGCCCCCCACGTCACGCACGACCCCCACGTCACGCATTCAACGCAGGTCGTGGGGAAGCGCCGCGGACGAAAAAAGTTACCACAGTAAAAACCGCCCCGCCTGCCCGTGCACCGTTTTGGGCCTAGCCCAACAATGTGTTGCGCTTATGTGTGGCCCAGGCCCGGGGGCTCCTGTCGGTGTACATAAGTAGGGGCACTCCTTTGTACCCCTTTACCTGTTCACGGGCAGTAAAAGTCGCGTATGTGGCCATGCTTAGCAGGGCACATGGAGGAGTCAAAGCCGCAAGATGGTCAAAGCAACGCGAGAGACATGAAGAGCAAGAGGGCAAGGTGGGTTCCCCTGGCAAAACCCTTGCCGGGCAGCCTCCACACCCTTGTCGGGGCAGCTTGCCCAACCCCAACGAAGCGCGTCACCCTCAAGCCCAAGGTTTCCGATGACCATGCTGAAACCAAGGCTTGGGAGGCACCTCCATGATGGCATGCAGATCTTTGTGAAGATCATGAACACTCCAAGTGAGATGAGGATTAGAAGACGACGAACCTTGGCGAGATCCTTGCCGAGAAAACCCACAAGACCTCGAACAAGATCCTTGCCGGCGCCCGGCAAGGCCCTTGCCGAGGACATCCGTGGGGCCACAGCCAGGCCCATGCCCACCAAGTTTGCACCGCCGCTCCCATGCAGCTGCCAGCCCACCAGCAAGGCAGGCACCTGCGTGTTGACGTGAGGCTTCCAAGCCAACTCAACGCATGCCTACGTGGTGGCATGCAAATCTTCGTGAAGGCCCTACCACTGTGCCACCTCAGCAGCCTGCCAACCTAAATGGCGCTGACCGCCTCGCTGGCCTGGGCGCATGTCGAAGCAGGGCGAGGCGGTGGCAAAGTAAGGGGGGCACCTAAGGGGCGCATTAAATGCGTCTTGTCCCGTAATGGCTAAGCGATAAGCTTAGCCTCTGTACTCTGATGCCACCTCCTGTGAGCCACTGTGGGGATGCCCTTGACTATAAAAGGAGGCCCGAGGCATCCATGAGAAGGATTCGGACCCTTTTTACAAGTTACGCTCATCGTAGCTAGCTCAAGAACTCTAAGAACACATATATACACACCAAAGCAGGACTAGGATATTACGCATCCTCGCGGCCCGAACCTGGGTAAACGACCCGTTTGCTTGTGCTGACTGCTGATCCCGCTCTTCTCACGACCCTGCGCCCCGCAACCGTAGTAGGGATTCCCGTGATCCCATAGGTGTCGTTTCCACCAACACTTTAGAACTTGCAAAGCGTAACACTTTTGTGCAACTGATCGATAGAAATCCAGAACAAAATGACGAGGGAGGTGCTTTCCCGCGCGTTAAGCGGGCTAGTTTGAGTGGTATGACGTGCTACAGTGCCGTCCACTTGCTCCATTTTTATGTAAGCAAGAGTTTACACTCTTACATGGAAGGAGTGCGAAACACGGTAGATCTGATTTTGATCGAGGGATAACTGTTCCCTGCCAAATAATGGATCATTGTTAGCGATTATAGCATGATAGTAAGGGCATCTCCAGCGCTGGCCCACAAATTTACAACGGCAGTGTCCGAGGACACTGATGGATGCCATCCGGTGTTGCTCGCATACCTTTTGACAACTATATGAACTAACTGGATGAAATTCGTGCAAACAAAGCAAATTTCATATTAACCGGATGAAATTCATTACATTTTGAAAACTTTTCCTACAAACTGGACGAAATTCATTACATATTTCGCACAAACCGTACTAAAACCTATTATAAACCTAATCTAAGCGATCGCCGGTGCCCGACCACCATGTCCAGCCATGAACCCGAGAAAGCTGGCCATTGCCTTTGCCTCCTCCACATCCGCCTCGATAACCTCCTCCTCCGGAGCACAAGGTTCTGAAGATTTCCGCCTCCACGTCGCCGTCAAGAGGCTACTCGGCCGCCGGTGTTTACCCCACCAAGCTTGGTGTCGACTGAGTGGAGTAGTGGTGGCCTTCCTGGGACCAGAGCAGCGGCGACCTACCGTCTACTAATCTTTCTCACTGTCGGCTGTGCCCGCGCACGCGCGCCAGCTTCGTGGTCATGGCAGCGGAGGGCGGCCGGGGGG
>NC_041393.1:214831830-214834134 GCF_002162155.2 Triticum dicoccoides | reverse complement strand
CGATCTCCTTCGTCTACTCTTGCGACAATACGTCGAAGAGAGCTTTGGAGTGCGCCTGGAGCGGAGCCACCAATGTCCTTCGTCTGCTCCTGCGACAGTACGTCCAAGAGAGCTTTGGAGCGCCAGGAGGCCATGGTTGGAGTGGTGCCAACAGAAGGAATGGACCGGAGGAGAATGAGTGTGGGTCTTTGGCTATGGCTGGGAGATGGGGCTCAAGTTAATATAGCGGGCGAATGGCAATGAGCCGCGGCAGACGGATGGACGGCTGGCGCCGGAGTAGGTTCATCGGGCATGAATATGGACACTGCTTCAGTGACTTAACTGCAGGTGCGTTGTGTTACTGACATGTGGTCCCAACGGGCATCTGGCCGCATGTCAGTGACACCAACTACACTAACAGTTAAGTCCGGTGAATGCGGCATTGACGTTCTGGAGAGATGGTGACCGTTTCACGCGGGAAGCGTGCACTAGCAATAGAAAGGGTTTCGGTAGGCCAGGGCGGTCAGACGCTGGCGTGGTGGTAAAATGTGAACTCATGGATGACGAGCCTTTGAAGAATATGCGGCACATATTGACAACCATCCGTCCATGCAACCGCTCTTGTCACCAGCTAGCCTTTGACGACCACCATTAGACACCACACAACCATGCAAAACTTACGAATAATGGACGAATCGATTAGACACACACTCTTGTGCAGTGGCACTATGATCGGTCGCTCACGATAGTACATACTCCGTACCATAGTACCCTCTCTAGCTAGGTTGTTTTATAGATTGTCATTGTGATGGACGATATACATGAGCAAGCGCTCCCGAGTATGACCATTGGTGTTGAGCCAGGTGAATACATGCTCGGCGTTCGCGTAGGCCACCATCAAACGTCTAAACAGTAATGTCAGGCACCGCCAGGGCGCGCAGGTGATGGGCTCGCCATTTGCGTTGTGCCATGGGCAGGACTTTGATTGAGAGGGCGAGGTGCATGCTTTAGCATGGGTTGACAGCGTGAGCGTGAGTGTCTGACGCAAAGTATTTCATTTTCATTTGGCTGACGAGTGTCCATTGCAGTGACGAGTTCGTGGTTTGATTCCCCACATACGTATAATTTTTGTTTTTATTTCTTCCTCCGCTGATAGGTAGGCCCGCATAGATAGATAAAGAACACGAGCAGATGAGGCGCATGTGGACTATTTGACTGGTCAACCAGACAAATATGGAGCTATACACTGAGCCAGTGACCGTATAATCACCATATCTCATATACAATGATCAAAGTGAGCTATCAAGACAAGTTCGATGACTGCCAATGCAGTTTACTCGGTAATAAATGACCAGGATTGAAGGGGAATCCAAATTTCCTTCATCTTCTGTCCTTGAGCTCTTGACAAACCAATGCACTACGGTTGTTCGACCACTCCACCCTAGAGCTCTCACCAAGCATCGTTCATGCCACCGCGCCGCACACTAATCAGTAAGGAAGCGATGGCATCCCGCCGCGCCGAGTTCCTCGCCGCCCACGACCGCACACAAAATGGTAGGGGAGCGATGGCATCCCGCCGTGCCGAGTTCATTGCCGCTTGCGACCTCACACCTATGTGGGCGGAATTTGAAGCTGCCAAGGCCGAATGGGTGGTAGAGCAAGAGGTGGCCAAAACCGCACAAAGGGAGCGGAAAAGTCAGAAAGCACTCAAGAAAAGAGAGGCCCGCTGCCGCAAGAAAGAAGAGGATGCACACGCTGCTGCGGAGAGGTCGGCAGAGATCCAAGCACGATGGAGTGTCGCCGACAAAGCCAGGAAGGAGAACGACGACGTCTGAGCAGCATGTGACAAGTAGTAGTACTAGTAGTTAGTGTGTGTGTCTATGTCTGAGTATGAGAATGTACCAGTACTACTAGTTACTACTATAGTTTTTAGAGGAAATTACCAATACATTAGCCTAGACTCAATGGAAAAATTCCTATCCTATGCATCAAATGGCATCTCTTTCTCTATAGGAATTGAGATGCATGTCATCTCACTTCCTATGATTTTCAATTTCATATAAAATTCCTTTCCTATGAACGAAAGGAGGCCTCTATTGGAGTAACTACTGTAGCTAGCAGTATTGCTGGTACAGTAGTTTTCTTCAAGAAGCAGAATTCAATGAAGTCATGATGGTTGCTTCGTCGGAGCAACTTCATAGTGGGAAAGGTTGGGCTTTGTCGGTGTTCTGGGAACGGGGGTCCCCAGACTTGCCTGCCTGCGGCGTGGCTCGAGTGGTGGCCCAGCACGGCCCATCTTCATTGACTCAAACTCAAGACCCTCGC
>NC_041393.1:214752538-214831631 GCF_002162155.2 Triticum dicoccoides | reverse complement strand
CCAGGCAGGCTCGCGAGGAGGCGGAGAGATCAAGGCAAGGGTACCTCGCGAGGTGCTCATGACACATGCCATGACAATCGAGCCCAGGCGGGTGCCAGGCGGGCGCCGGGCTGGGCAGTGTCCTTGTTTCCTCTTTGGTGCAAAGGGGGCAAGCGCCGGCGCAGAGTACCAAGGCATCAAGTAAAGGTTGCCATTTCTGTGCAACAAGACCAACACCAGCAGAGCGGCAGGATAGAGGTCACCGTGGAGCCCAAGATGGTGTCATCGTCAGGGCCTTTGGCAGTCGAAGACCAACTTTAGTCACGATAAGTTGTACTTGATGTTCCCCTTCAAAATGGTCGCTGTTGGCACCCTTCCCGCTCAATATTTGGGAAGAGGGCTAAGGCCTCTATATATAGGGCTAACCACCAGAGTAGAAAGGAGGATATCTCCGAAGCAGAACACCACTGCAAGAACATCCCTCGCGAGGCTATTCTTCCACTGTACTATTCATCATCAGCCCCTGAGGCAATCCACACACCACACAATGGAGTAGGGTATTACACCACAATGGTGGCCTGAACCAGTATAAACCCCGTGTCCCTTGTGTTGTTCATCTTGCTAGTCTAGGTCCTCAGCGAGGCGTTGGGACATGGGTTGGTAGAGGAGAGATCTTCGCGCGCACCCCAGAGTCCGAACCTTAAGGGTCTGTCGGAACCCAACATCCGACATTTGGCGCGCTAGGTAGGGGTGTGCCGGAATCTTTTCCTCCACCGTCTCGCGTCCAATCGTCCGTCGCATCCATGGGGGACGCTCGCCGGGCTCGTGCCGAGCGTCGGGCTGCTCTCACTGCCCACGTCACCCAGACGGCTCCCGTCGGTGGGCCTCGTCGTCGTTCCCCGTTGCCTACCGCCCATGCTGCCACCGACCCGGCGGGGAACGAGCAGCAGGCATCATCGCTGCATCCCTCGGTGCGGCGAGAAGGCCGCACTGCCACCCCGTCGCTGACTCCCGCAGGCTCGTCGTCGCACGCACGTCGCGCTCCTGCGGACGCGCACGCCGCGTTGCTCCTGGCGCGTGAGCTCCTGCACTACTGTCCCGTCGACGAAGTCTATGAAGAGTGGCTCGCCCGCATCACCGAGCTCATCAGCGCCGCAGGGGGCTCCCCCGCGCCGTCCCTCTTGCTGCATCGCCCTCCGTTCTGCGCGGGTAACGCAGATCCGAAGGCGCCTCTGCCGCCTCCTCCCCAAGAGGGCGCCCTGGCTCCGAGGCATGCGGCCCCTGAGCGTGACCCACCGCGCCCAGTGCCCGCGCAGCAAGAAAGGAGCTGCCAAGAAGTCCCTCGCCCTCAAGAAGGCGCTCGCGTGCTCCCTGCACCGGTGCGCCGTGATCTCATTCCTGCTCCAGTGCGCCAAGACCCCGCGCTGCTCCTGGCAGCAGCGCGCGGAGATCCCCAGGATCAAGCCCTGCGTCAGCAAAGGCCCCTAGTGGCTACCATAGGCTACCGCGCCTTCACCGCCGAGCTGCGCAGCATGGCCTGGCTGGGTAAGTTCAACCCGGATCTGCCTTGTAACACCCACGATGCGGCTATATCTCCCACGTGTCGAAGCACGACTTAGAGGCATAACCGCATGGTGGTTTTGTCGCAAGAAGGGTCATCTTCACACAATCCCATGTAATGAATAAGAATGGGATAAAGAGTTGGCTTACAATCACCACTTCACACAATGAACATATAATAATTCATACATCATTCAGAGTACACACATATATAGTCCGACTGCGGCCGAAGCCAAAAGAAAAGAAGATAACCCAACTGCTAGATCCCTGATCGTCCCGACTGGGCTCCACTACTGATCAACATGAAACGAAACATAGAAACAACTAAGATCTTCGTTGAGCTCCCATCTGAGCTCGGTTGCATCACCTGCACTGGTATCATCAGCACCTGCAACTGTTGTGATAGTATCTGGTGAGTCACGAGGACTTAGCAATCTCAAAACCCGCGAGATCAAGACTATTTAAGCTTATGGGTAGGAAGGGGTAAAGTGGTGAGGTTGCAGCAGCGACTAAGCATATATGGTGGCTAACATACGCAAATAAGAGTGAGAAGAGAGCAAACAGAACGGTCGTGAAGCTAGCAATGATCAAGAAGTGATCCTGAACTCCTACTTACATCAAACATACCCAAAACCGTGTTCACTTCCCGTACTCCGCCGAAAAGAGACCATCACGGCTACACACGCGGTTGATGCGTTTTAATTCGGATCTGGTGTCAAGTTATCTACAACCGGACATTAACAAATTCCCATCTGCCTCATAACCGCGGGCACGGCTTTCGAAAGATTATATACCCTGCAGGGGTGTCCCAACTTAGCCCATCACAAGCTCTCACGATCAACGAAGGATATACCTTCTCCCGGGAAGACCCGGTCAGCCTCGGAATCCCGGTTCGCAAGACATTTCGACAATGGTAAAACAAGACCAGCAAGACCACCCGATGTGCCGACAAATCCCGATTGGAGCTGCACATATCTCGTTCTCAGGGCACACCGGATAAGCTAAGCGTACAGGTACCGACGTAATCCAAGTTGCCAAGGAATGGTCCCGCACGGTGCTCTAGTTTGGACCAACACTCGGAGGAGCACTGGCCCGGGGGTTAAAATAAAGATGACCCTTGAGTCTGCAGAACCCAAGGGAAAAGGGCTTAGGTGGCAAATGGTAAAACCAAGGTTAGGCCTTGCTGGAGGAGTTTTATTCAAAGCGAACTGTCAAGGGGGTCCCATAAATCACCCAACCGCGTAAGGAACGCAAAATCTGGGAACATAACACCGGTATGACGGAAACTAGGGCGGCAAGAGTGGAACAAAACACCAGGCATAAGGCCGAGTCTTCCACCCTTTACCAAGTATATAGATGCATTAATTAAATAAGCGATATTGTGATATCCCAACATAATCCTGTTCATCATGGAGCAATCTTCAACTTCACCTGAAACTAACAATGCTATAAGAGGGGCTGAGCAAAGCCGTAACATAGCCAAGCAACGATTTGCTAGGAAGGGTGAAAAGGTTAGAGGCTGACATGGCAATTTGGGAGGCATGGCAAACAAGTGATAGGTAACACAGCATAGCGATAGAACGAAGCAACTAGCAAGCAAAGATAGAAGTGATATCGAGGGTAATAATCATCTTGCCTTAGATCCCGCAACGAAGAAGAACGAGTCCATGAAGAAGACAAACGAACGTAGTCGAACGAATCCTCACAACTCCGGAACGAAACCAAAGCTAACGAGAGAAGCAAACTGGAAAGAAGCAAACAACGCGGTAAACAACCATCACATAAGCTTGGCATGATGCACAAACAAGTATGATGCATGTCCGGTTCAATGAGGATGGCATGGCAAAGTGAAGCAAACAACACTACAATTTAAGTGGAGCTCAATATGCAACAAGTTGCATATTGACAAAACACCACACCAATTATTTAGTTCTCTCTCGTTTAGGTACTCAACAATATTAAATGTTATTAAACATGGCAAGAGGTGGAGCATAAATAAACTAACTATTTAGGCAAGTTTAAGTGAGGCCGGAAACAACAAACAACAATTCTGGAAAATCCCCATATGTCATTTAGCAATTTAAAGCAAACACAATTTTAACCATTTTAATTGTTGTTATCATGATGCGGATGACATATGCAAGTTTTATGCAATTTTATGAAAATGTTAACATGAGCATGTAGAAACGAGGCATTTGTCGCCATGGCGGAAGGAAAAAGGTGCCACGGCGGTGAAACGGAAATGGTGCCACGACAACATTCCGAAAATGATGCCGCGACAGCATATCCGAAAATGGTGCCACGGCAACATATCGGTTCCGATAGCTCATGGAGGTACCGGTGCAAAAGGAAGTGAGCGTGAGCGAGTCATGCAAGATGGTGGGGTGATCCCGGCTTCCGGGTTCCCACGGGACGGCGGCATGGAAACGAGTGACAACTCGGACACGGTGCAAACATATCGTACATCTCATACATGCAAGGGCATCTCATCGCGGTCGTCTCGGGTTATACCTTTGAAGCGAGCGTTTTCGGGCGGAACGAGTTCGGAGCGGTGTAGAGGAAGTAGGCGTTCACGGGACGTCGTGGAAGTAGTCATTCTCGCGGCGGCGGTAGTGGAAGTAGTTGTTCTCGGACGTCGTGGAAGTAGTCGTTCGCGGCGACGGCAGAGGTACTCGCGATCTTGGCGACGGTAGTGGTACTTCTCGTAGTGGAAGTAGTTGTTCATGTCCCGTGGATGTTCGGGGTCCACGGGGTCTTCGAGGGTCGACGGTAGTGGTACACGGTTCGAAGTCGTACATATACGGTAGATGTTCAGGGTCGCCGTGAGGAACCTGTCGAAACCAGGGTCTCGGTCGTCCGTAGAGGTACTTGGTGAAATCCACGGGTGTCCGTAGTTGTACATGGCGAATCCACGCTCAGTGACTGTTGGCCTTGGCGTTAACCGCAACAGGGGCGCGAAGCAGGGACTTGGAGGTCTTGGGGTCCCTCGAACGAGGACATTGGCAACAACAAAAGGGGCAGCAAGGTCTGGATGACGTCGGAAGGCGCGATGGTGGCGGCAGGCCGGCTCAATCCGGACGGATCCGGGCGCGAAGGTGGCGGGGAGGCAACCGACGAGACTGAAGAAGCTCATGTGCCTCACGAAGAGCACGCCTCCTAGTGGCTTGCGGGGCGCACGATGCAGGAGGAGAAAGGGCGAGGCCGCGGCGCTGACAGAAGGGGGCGCGACAGCAGCGAGGAACTCAGGGGCCGAGGGCGAGCTCGCTCGGGGAGCTCCTCGGGCGCATCTGGTCGGAGTCGAAGCCGACGAGGCGAGGGGCGACACAAAGCATGGCGGCACAGCGGCCGGACTTGGCGCAGGGGGGAAGGATGGCGCGGGGCTCCTCTGCTGGGCTGCTCGACGGTGGAGGGAGCCCCGGTGTGGAGTTGGAGGCGCGAGGCAGAGAGCTCGGCAGCGGGGCCAGCAGCGGCAGCCGCGGGAGGCCGAGGCCGGCGGAGGTGCGGGCGTCAAGGAAGGGCGACGGGAGGAGGAGGCGACGCGAGGAGAGGAGGGGGATCGAGGGCTACGCGCGGAGGGAGATGGGGGTCGGGCGCGAGGAGAGGGAGAGATGGGGATCGGGCTCCTGGGGTTGCGGCGCTGGAGGGAGTCGAGGGAGAGGAGAAGGGATCAGGGAGAGAGCGCTGCGGGCTGGATCGGTTGGGGGATAGGGTTAGAAGGGTTAGGTGGGCTGGCTGGGCCGGCTAGGCTTTAGGAGGTTAGGAAGGCTGGCCTGGTCATTGGGCCAAAATTAGGCTGCTGGGCTCTCTTCTCTCACTAATGAAAAATAAAACAGAACAGAGAAAAGAAAGAAAAGAAAGAGAGGTTAGGGCAAAGATTTGCGCATGGGGATAATTTTCCCGGACTCGCAAAAATGAGCTCGATCCAGGAAAAATAGAAAAGAGGCACGAATGCAAGATTTAAATTCAAACTCATTTGAATTTAATTCAAATGGGTTTGAACGGAAGTGAGGGTTTGGGAAGGTCCAAAAATGTTCGGATTTTTGGTGGAGCTCCGAAAAATGATGAAATAATTATTGGCAAGGTTGGAGACCAAACTTGAAGCAGAAAAGGAACAAAATTATTTTGCAAGTGTGTTTTGGTGATTTCCGAAATAAAGAAATATTTAATATAGACCCCTAATATTGGAGGATATGTTATAAAGAGAAGTCACCATGTGAGTTCCCTCGGTTTAAATAGATCAAAAGATCTATGCAATTTATTTAGTTGAGTTTTAAAAATTAAATGGCATGATGGCATGATGACATGATGCAATGCAAAAATAAAAGAGCAAGCACTAAAGAAACACACGGCGAAACTCGGAATAGCTGGAAGTCTTCTGGAGCGTCGGTCTCGGGGCGTTACAACACTCCACCACTACAAGAGGATCTCGTCCCGAGATCTAGAATGGCATCGGAGAGAAACGGAGAGGAAGAGAGGAGGTAAAACTAAGTTGCTTCTTCGCCCAATGAGTGAAACCAAAGAACCTTGAGAGGTTGAAAAGTTGAAAGAGAGAACACAATGGAGTTGAACACAATTGAGAGCACTGTGGTAGAAAATAGAAACAAGGAACACCAGGTGAACCTTGGAGGTTGCAAAGCTATGAATGACGAGTACAATGGACAAGAAGGAATTGAAATCACTCTGGTTGAAACGAGATAAACAAGGAACAAGGAAGATCAAAATTGGACATCACTCCAGTTGAAAAGAGATGCAAGACTTGATAAGATGACAAGAACTTAGCAGAGAACATAACACTCCGGTTAAATGGACAAGCACAAAAAGAATACTATCCTCACAATTCGAGATGATGAGTGAAAAGAGCAACATCACAATGCCTCCGAAAGAATAATAGAAGATAGATCATTGCAATAACAGAATGGAGAAGAAAATGCCAACTTCTGCCACAAATGAGCTTGGAAAGCATCCTTGCAAAGAAGAATTGAACGGAGTTGTTGGAAAATCAACAACGAAAAGCACAAGCTTGTTGTGGGCTTATGGCAAACATCTCAAATTATGAGGTGACAACCGGCCACTAATGGAAACAATTGATTGCTTGAGATCAATGAAGAGATGAAAACTGCTTTCGCCGAGAGGATAGGAGAAAACTTGGATCATTGATAAGCACCACGATACAACATTCCTTAAGGAAGGCTTTAGGTGAAATCTATACCAAGATAACTCCAACGAAGAGATTGATGGATTTAAAATACCTCGTTCTTGACAACATATGAATCATGAAACATAAAGGAAAATTGTCAAGAGTGACATAACACCATCTCAAAAGATAATGTAGGAGAATTGCACTTTGGAATGCAAGATGAAGAATGCTTGAACTCCTCTGAAAAGATTCTCGATCAACACTTCGAGAAGGAATTAAATCCTTGATGAACCATCATGTAGAGCCTCCATGAAGAACTCCGGTAACAAAAGGATGATAGAAAGAAAGAGAAGTTGAAAATACAAGGTGAAGCCTTGCAATGATTTAGATGGAGCTTCGCGACGAGATAACCGAGAGAACATGGAACTCCAAAAAGAAAAGATGAACATCTTAGAACCGAGAATTACTTCATCAGGAACAATCTCCGGAAGAAAAGAATTGAATCACCTAGAGGAAATAAGAATAAGATTTATTGTATGCTTATCCTTCATCAAATTAAATTGATGACAAGCAATGGATTTGGCATACTACTTATTCTCGTAGAAAGGATTAAGAGGGATATAGCGCGAACTCAAAGTGCCACCGGTAGGATTGGAAAGAACGAATGAATTGATACGATAACGAAGGAAGAGAAATCTTGAACGAACCACCGTAAGAATTGAAAATGAAAGTAGCAAAGGCACAATTCACCAGGAAGAGTTGGAAAACGAATGAAGATACTTGAGGGGATTTAGATACAAGAGAACAAAGAGATCATGAACTGATTAGAGGGTATTTGGACGATGCACCGGTTAGATTTGGAGAATGATGGCTACACGCTGAGAATGAAGAATTTTGACATGATGGCCTTTGGAGGAAAGAAATGGAAACAACTCATGAAATACTCCGGATGGTGAAAAGACTTCTCACAATTGAAAACAATTATGAGAGGATGGCATCAAGCTAGAACCACGAATCTTGAAGAGAATGGAGCAAGATTTAGGAGAAATCCTTCTTCAGTCTTCAAATGCTGAGAATGATGACGAGAAACACCACCATGAATAGTTGAGACACTCCAGAATGAAAATTAGAAAGGCTGAACCAACGACGAAATAATTTGAAAGATCTTGGAGAAAGACATTTGACTGATGATAATTCATTCTTACATCAAACTTTGAAATGAAGGAATTGCTCCGAAATAATTAGAAGAGTCAGGTAAGATCCTGGGAAAAGACCTGTGGGTTAGGGCCCACTCAAAAGGAAAACACCGTTGAACAATTGATTGAAAGGGAAGGATTGCGCCGGTTGAAATAAATGACTTGAATGAGATAATAATCTCCAAATAGTTTGGATGGATTGAGAATGGAAAGACGGGCCTTCTGAGATATATTCAACACTCGAGAACGAAGGAATAGCGAGAATTGAATGATTAAGAGATACACCGGCATAAGAAAGCACTTGAAATGAGAAAAAAATATGATCAACACCGAAAGCTTGAGTTAAATCCACCGGAGAAGAAAACGATAATGAAGAATGATGAACTCAAAGCTCCGTTAGTATCTTCTTGAGAATCACCGGATAAGAACATTGAAAGAAAACGAATGAAGAGACTTCTCACCAATAAAAGGGATACATGATTAAGAAATCTGAGTCCTTGAAGAAAAAAGGGTGGGAGGGTGGGAAAACAAAGGCAACTTGGGACTGATGAAAAAACACCGTTGAGAAAACTTAGAAATGATCTTGCGGATGGGGAGAATGACCGAATCCACTTGAAGAGAAGCACACCGGTTGGAAAAGAATTAACATGACGATCTCGATGATCAAGAAGAATTAGTATTCACATAGCAATATGAGAACACCGTTTAGGGAAGGTATGGATTCAACACTTGACTTCGAAGCAACTCGAATAACACAAAGAAAACAAAAGAAAGGATTTGGCTTGCAGAATAAGCCGGAACAAACATATGATAGAGATTTCGTCCGAAGTTTTCGTGGTGGGGCCCACACGGGCTCGATTGTACAACACCATCATGTACAAGGCAGTGCACATGACATACGAAGTGTCCCCAAACCAGCATAGCCAAGGGTTCTTTAAGACACAACGAGACCACTGTAAAAACGACCGTGGAAAGGCGGACCACTAGACGTCAAACCCCAATCTCATATCATGCATCTGTCGAAAAGATATTCTAGGAGCTACTTGAATTCCCACCTATAAAACTCCCGAAACTTTCTGGTTATGCAATCTGGTGTTGGGGATACAGGGGAAGCAATATATATCTCACCCAAAACTAACAATACCTACATCCAAGCTGTATCCATCCGTCAACACATAACCAAGAAAACCTTCGGAAATCGTGTACCTCAACCTTCGAAAAGCATCCGTTATACAAGCTATGGCAATACTCCCGAACTCCCGCCCCAGTACTGGGTGGCGTCGAGGTTATCTCACCAACAACTGCATAAAAGAGATTTTCGATGTCGGCAAAACTCAGGTATTCCAGAACTGCAACGATAAAATTATGACGACAACACCTCGAAGCTCAACTCCCCGGGTCAAAGCCACATAATAGACAGGAGGCACCAAGAACAATGTTCTCGTCACAAAACCATTGGAACGATTCCAAGATACCCGTGTGATCCTAAAAAAAATTAGTGAAATTTGAGGAGAGGAAAGACAAAACATCTACGTCAGGAGACCTCACCAGAGCGACGAAGGGACTGAGGAGTAAAAAGAATCCTACTCTCTGATATATATAATCCTAAGACTCAAAACATTTTTGATCTAGACTCAACAACGCCAGCAAACAATCAAGCAGGGGGCTCCTAAGTCGGGGATGGCTCTGATTACCAACTTGTAACACCCACGATGCGGCTATATCTCCCACGTGTCGAAGCACGACTTAGAGGCATAACCACATGGTGGTTTTGTCGCAAGAAGGGTCATCTTCACACAATCCCATGTAATGAATAAGAATGGGATAAAGAGTTGGCTTACAATCGCCACTTCACACAATGAACATATAATAATTCATACATCATTCAGAGTACACACATATATAGTCCGACTACGGCCGAAGCCAAAAGAAAAGAAGATAACCCAACTGCTAGATCCCTGATCGTCCCGACTGGGCTCCACTACTGATCAACATTAAACAAAACATAGCAACAACTAAGATCTTCGTTGAGCTCCCATCCGAGCTCGGTTGCATCACCTGCACTGGTATCATCGGCACCTGCAACTGTTGTGATAGTATCTGGTGAGTCACGAGGACTCAGCAATCTCAAAACCCGCGAGATCAAGACTATTTAAGCTTATGGGTAGGAAGGGGTAAAGTGGTGAGGTTGCAGCAGCGACTAAGCATATATGGTGGCTAACATACGCAACTAAGAGCGAGAAGAGAGCAAACGGAACGGTCGTGAAGCTAGCAATGATCAAGAAGTGATCCTGAACTCCTATTGACGTCAAACATACCCAAAACCGTGTTCACTTCCCGGACTCCGCCGAAAAGAGACCATCACGGCTACACACGCGGTTGATGCGTTTTAATTCGGATCTGGTGTCAAGTTATCTACAACCGGACATTAACAAATTCCCATCTGCCTCATAACCGCGGGCACGGCTTTCGAAAGATTATATACCCTGCAGGGGTGTCCCAACTTAGCCCATCACAAGCTCTCACAGTCAACGAAGGATATACCTTCTCCCGCGAAGACCCGATCAGCCTCGGAATCCCGGTTCGCAAGACATTTCAACAATGGTAAAACAAGACCAGCAAGACCACCCGCTGTGCCGACAAATCCCGATAGGAGCTGCACATATCTCGTTCTCAGGGCACACCGGATAAGCTAAGCATACAGGTACCGACGTAATCCAAGTTGCCAAGGAATGGTCCCGCACGGTGCTCTAGTTTGGACCAACACTCGGAGGAGCACTGGCCCGGGGGTTAAAATAAAGATGACCCTTGAGTCTGCAGAACCCAAGGGAAAAAGGCTTAGGTGGCAAATGGTAAAACCAAGGTTGGGCCTTGCTGGAGGAGTTTTATTCAAAGCGAATTGTCAAGGGGGTCCCATAAATCACCCAACCGCGTAAGGAACGCAAAATCCGGGAACATAACACCGGTATGACGGAAACTAGGGCGGCAAGAGTGGAACAAAACACCAGGCATAAGGCCGAGTCTTCCACCCTTCACCAAGTATATAGATGCATTAATTAAATAAGAGATATTTTGTGATATCCCAACATAATCCTGTCCATCATGGAGCAATCTTCAACTTCACCTGCAACTAACAATGCTATAAGAGGGGCTGAGAAAAGCGGTAACATAGCCAAGCAACGGTTTGCTAGGAAGGGTGAAAAGGTTAGAGGCTGACATGGCAATTTGGGAGGCATGGCAAACAAGTGATAGGTAATGCAGCATAGCGATAGAACGAAGCAACTAGCAAGCAAAGATAGAAGTGATATCGAGGGTAATGGTCATCTTGCTTGAGATCCCGCAACGAAGAGAACGAGTCCATGAAGAAGACAAACGAACGTAGTCGAACGAATCCTCACAACTCCGGAACGAAACCGAAGCTAACGAGAGAAGCAAACCGGAAAGAAGCAAACAACGCCGTAAACAACCATCACATAAGCATGGCATGATGCACAAACAAGTATGATGCATGTCCGATTTAATGAGGATGGCATGGCAAAGTGAAGCAAACAACACTACAATTTAAGTGGAGCTCAATATGCAACGAGTTGCATATTGACAAAACACCACATCAATTATTTAGTTCTCTCTCGTTTAGGTACTCAACAATATTAAATGTTATTAAACATGGCAAGAGGTGGAGCATAAATAAACTAACTATTTAGGCAAGTTTAAGTGAGGCCGGAAACAACAAACAACAATTCCGAAAAATCCCCATATGTCATTTAGCAATTTAAAGCAAACACAATTTTAACCATTTTAATTGTTGTTATCATGATGCGGATGACATATGCAAGTTTTATGCAATTTTATGAAAATGTTGACATGAGCATGTAGAAACGAGGCATTTGTCGCCATGGCGGAAGGAAAAACGTGCCACGGCGGTGAAACGGAAATGGTGCCACGGCAACATTCCGAAAATGATGCCGCGGCAACATATCGGTTCCGATAGCTCATGGAGGTACCGGTGCAAAGGGAAGTGAGCGTGAGAGAGTCATGCAAGATGGTGGGGTGATCCCGGCTTCCGGGTTCCCACGGGACGATGACATGGAAACGAGTGATAATTCAGACATGGTGCAAACATATCGTACATCTCATACATGCAAGGGCATCTCATCGCGGTCGTCTCGGGTTATACCTTTGAAGCGAGCATTTCCGGGCGGAACGAGTTTGGAGCGGTGTAGAGGAAGTAAGCGTTCACGGGACGTCGTGGAAGTAGTCGTTCTCGCGGCGGCGGTAGTGGAAGTAGTTGTTCTCGGACGTCGTGGAAGTAGTCGTTCGCGGCGACGGTAGAGGTACTCGCTATCTTGGCGACGACAGTGGTACTTCTTGTAGTGGAAGTAGTTGTTCATGTCCCATGGATGTTCGCGGTCCACGGGGTCTTCGAGGGTCGACGGTAGTGGTACACGGTTCGAAGTCGTACATATACGGTAGATGTTCAGGGTCGCCATGAGGAACCTGTCAAAACTAGGGTCTCGGTCGTCCGTAGAGGTACTTGGTGAAATACACGGATGTCCGTAGTTGTACATGGCGAATCCACACTCGGTGACTGTTGGCCTTGGTGTTAACCGCAACAGGGGCGTGAAGCAGGGACTTGGCGGTATTGGGGTCCCTCGAACAAGGACATTGGCAACAACAAAAGGGGCAGCAAGGTCTGGACGACGTCGGAAGGCGCGATGGTGGCGGCAGGCCGGCTCAATCGGGACGGATCCGGGCGCGAAGGTGGCGGGGAGGCAACCGGTGAGACTGAAGAAGCTCCTGTGCCTCATGAGGAGCACGCCTCCTAGTGGCTTGCGGGGCGCACGATGCAGGAGGAGAAAGGGCGAGGCCGCGGCGCTGACGGAAGGGGGCGCGACGGCGGCGAGGAACTCAGGGGCCGCGGGCGAGCTCGCTCGGGGAGCTCCTCGGGCGCATCTGGTCGGAGTCGAAGCCGACGAGGCGAGGGGCGACACAAAGCATGGCGGCACGGCGGCCGGACTTGGCGCAGGGGGGAAGGATGGCGCGGGGCTCCTCTGCTGGGCTACTCAATGGCGGAGGGAGCCCTAGTGTGGAGGTGGAGGCGCGAGGCGGAGAGCTCGGCAGCGGGGCCAGCAGCGGCAGCCACGGGAGGCCGAGGCCGGCGGAGGTGCGATCATCGAGGCAGGGCGACGGGAGGAGGAGGCGACGTGAGGAGAGGAGGGGGATCGAGGGTTGCGCGTGGAGGGAGATGGGGGTCGGGCGCGAGGAGAGGGAGAGATGGGGATCCGGCTCTTGGGGTTGCGGCGCTGGAGGGAGTCGAGGGAGAGGAGAAGGGATCAGGGAGAGAGCACTGCGGGCTGGATCGGTTGGGGGCTAGGGTTAGAAGGGTTAGGTGGGCTGGCTGGGCCGGCTAGGCTTTAGGAGGTTAGGAAGGCTGGCCTGGTCATTGGGCCAAAATTAGGCTGCTGGGCTCTCTTCTCTCACTAAGGAAAAATAAAACAGAACAGAGAAAAGAAAGAAAAGAAAGAGAGGTTAGGGGAAATATTTGCGCATGGGGATAATTTTCCCGGACTCGCAAAAATGAGCTCGATCCAGGAAAAATAGAAAAGAGGCACGAATGTAAGATTTAAATTCAAACTCTTTTGAATTTAATTCAAATGGGTTTGAACGGAAGTGAGGGTTTGGGAAGGTCCAAAAATGTTCGGATTTTTGGTGGAGCTCCGGAAAATGATGAAATAATTATTGGCAAGGTTGGAGACCAAACTTGAAGCAGAAAAAGAACGAAATTATTTTGCAAGTGTGTTTTGGTGATTTCCGAAATAAAGAAATATTTAATATAGCTCCCTAATATTGGAGGATATGTTATAAAGAGAAGTCACCATGTGAGTTCCCTCGGTTTAAATAGATCAAAAGATCTATGCAATTTATTTAGTTGAGTTTTAAAAATTAAATGGCATGATGGCATGATGACATGATGCAATGCAAAAATAAAAGAGCAAGCACAAAAGAAACACATGGCGAAACTCGGAATAGCTGGAAGTCTTCTGGAGTGTCGGTCTCGGGGCGTTACATGCCTCCTCGCAATGACGACACTGCCGACCCCGCGGAGTTCCTCCAGCTCTACGAGCTGGGCATCGAAGCGGCCAACGGAGACGAAAAAGTCATGGAGAATTGGTTCCCCATGGCACTCAAGGACGATGCCCGCACCTGGCTCCTGAACCTGCCTCCCAGCACGATCTCCTCTTGGGACGAGATGCGCACACGCTTCATCGCCAACTTCCAGGGCACACGCGACCAGCCCCCTGCCATGAGTGACCTGCGCCGCATCAAGCAGCAACCATGAGAGACCCTGCAGAAGTACATCCAGCAATTCAACAACGCTCGCCTCAAGATCCCCAGGGTGACTGAGGAGGCCATCATCTCAGCCTTCTCTGATGGCGTCCGTGACATCAAGATGAAGGAGGAACTCCCGATCCACGAAGATCTGTGCACATAACTAGAGCTGTTCAACTTGGCGACCAAGTGCGCCAGGGCTGAGGAGGGACGCCTCTCCCTCCTCGAGCTTCCAGCCACTGATCCTGAAGAGAAGAAGTCCAAGGGCAAGGATGTGAAGCGCAAGGGAGCAGTTGTACTCGCAGCTGAGCCAGACACCAAGAATGGTAGAGATCAGCCGGAGTCGTCCAAGGGCAGCCGGTATTGCATGTACCACGACCTTCACACCCACAACACCAGCGAATGTCAAGAGCTCAGGCCTATACGAGAAGGACGTGTCGGCCGATGCCAAGAGCGTAGTGATCGGGGCTATGGCCGAGGAGGAGGAAGAGGTGGAGGACGATGGGAAGATCGTGTCCCTCGCCAAGGGTGGCGCGACCGGCCTCGCGAGGACCGCTCGCAGGACCAGCCTTGCGAGGGGGCTTGGAGGGATCAGCCTCGTGAGGATCGTCCATAAGGCAACACAGGCCTCCCTCCTCTACCACCACCACCAAGGAGGAATGAAGACCAGCACCAAGACGAGGGGGCTGGGGGCTTCCAGGAACCGCGTGCTATCGCTTGCATCTTGGGCGGAGCTCAGGCCCCAGCCTCTCAGCGCATCTTCAAGCAGTTTGCTCGTGACGTGAACGTAGTCCTCCCAAAGCTCGAAGCCTCGCGCCCTCTCAGGTGGTCCACGTGCGCCATCACGTTCAGCTCAGCTGACCAGCTCATGTGCGCAGCAACAACTAGGGTCCTCTCGATGCTCTGTTCCCCAGTCATCAGCAATGTGCAGGTCACCAGGACCCTCATCGATGGTGGTGCAGGGCTCAACGTTATGTCCGTCGAGACATTGAACAATCTCCAAGTGCCTTACGATCAGCTTCAGCCAACCAAGCCTTTCTCAGGAGTCACTGATGGTTCTACCACCCCGATAGGGCAGGTCCGCCTCCCTGTCACCTTCGGGCAGCACAAAAACTATCGTATTGAGCTCATCGACTTCGACGTTGCCCACATTCGCCTGCCGTATAACGCCATCCTCGGGTATCCAGCCCTGGCCAAGTTCATGGCAGTGACTCACCATGGCTACAATGTCCTCAAGATGCCAGGAAGCGGTGGAGTCATCACAGTCCCCTGTGAAGAGAAGGATGCAGTGTGTTCTCTCGAGCGTGCCTTCCAGGCCGCATCAATCGAAGATCCAGATCGCAAAAGCGGGAGCCTTCCCAAGGCAGTCCCTAATAAGAAGAAGACATCACCTGGCCCGAGACCTCAGGAGGCAGGCGCCTCCGGCGGCACGGCACCAGGATCCTTGCCCGTTCAAGGGGCGCCTCCCTCCGTCGCATAGGAAGGTGCGCCCGGCGCCCTCCTCGAACAAGGCTCAGGGGCTCTCTCCTAGAGGGCCACTGACTTTGTCAAGGTCACGAGGGAGGCGCTCGGGCATCACTTGGAGGCATGCTTCGCGGCACGTTTCCCTCAGGAAGGTACGAGGCAAGGAGGGTCCAACCCTCAGGAGTTCATCACCAAAGTCACTCAGGAGCTACAGGAGTCAAGAGTCATGCGTGGCAACCGCCGCCTACCCGCCATAGCTCCCCATCGAGGTGAGGATGGTGGGCTGCACGTCTGCATCGACGTACCAGGGCTCAACCGAGCCGCGTCTCAGGAGCACCTCTGGCCTTCGCGCGTGGGATGTTGCGAGGGTCTGCCTCACAGCTACGTTCGCATGCCTCTCGGCCTGCCAAACGCGGCCGCTGCTCATCAGTGACTGGTGCGGAGCATTCTGGAGGCTCATGAAGCCAGGCACTGCATGGTCTTGGCAGAGATGGAGATGGTCCCCGAGGAGCCGCCCAGGCCCCCGGAGCCTCCCGAGGCTCAGGGCCTTGGGGGCTCGTGAGGATCGGCCTCCTCACCAGCATTGTCAGCTACTCCAACATTCCTTCATCTCCAACGGTATCAGGTGACATCTTTCAAGTTCCATTTCAGCTGGGAGTGCCCCCAGGGCTGCATCATTCCCAGGTCGTGTGGGTCCGTCCCTGCGGCGTGTATCTCTTTTGCTAATATCGCTAGTTTACCTTGCTGGGGGTGCCCCTCGGGCTGCATCATCCCCAAGACGCTCGGTCCTGACCCAGTGGCGTGTATCTTTCTCACATCTATCTAAATTGGTTTGCTCTTTCATGCTCAACCTGCCTATCATAATCGCCTGCTCAATTGACACCAACCCTTGGAGATGCTTGCTCCGGCACGACGCTTGTGCATGGGTCCGTCCCTACAACGTCGATAAACCTGAGTGGTTGAGCTCTGGCCGTGGCAGCCCCGCAGGGCGCCACCTCACTAGGCCCTCAGTGCCCTCATTACTCCCTCGGAGCAACCAGTGGCTGGCTGGCAATCGTAATGGCAATCCTTGTTTTCCTCATGATTGGTTTACAGGGGCTCCCTAGGGAATAACGTCGGGGGAGTCCATTGCTCTCTCTCTCTCTCTCTCTCTCTCGCCCGCGCGAGCCGCTTGCACGTTAAAGGGGTGGCGCCTGAGCATCGCTACTCATGGGCTCTTACTAGCTCTCTAGCCCTCACCTCCTGGCCTTGTCAACAGCATCGCGACCTGGCATACCAGCGACGACTGGGCTCGGTCGAGAGCCGGGACCCGAGGACGTAGAGCACAAAGGGGAGTGCGGAGGAGAGGGAAGGAGCTCCCAAGGGCCTCACCCGACAGCTTCCTGGGAACTTACTAGCCGCCGACGCGCAGGACCGGCGCCTCGCTAAGGAATGGCCCCAAGCTCCTGAGATAAGTCACATCTCTGGAACTGCTAGCTAACGCAACACCAAATCTGCACCTAAAATGCGGCCCTGTGACGGCGACGTTGCTCTCCTTTCTCACCTGGCGATGGCCGCTTGAGCGCTAAAGGGGACCTCTTGAGCATCGCGCCTTGGGGGCTCTTACTGGACCTCGAGCCGCTCGCCTCCTAGCCTTGACCACGGCATCACGACCTGGCATACCAGCAACGACTGAAGCCTGCCTGGGGACCGGGACCTGTCAGCGCAGAGCACCAAGCCCTCGTGGGTTTAGAAAGGAGGAACCAAGCTGAGACAGGACGATCATCTCACACCACTTCGCGATAGGGATCATATTGACAAAAGAGACTACACACGCTTTACATGCCCCCTCGGGGTACTTCCTTGATTCCTCGCAGGGAACAAAAGGTGTTAAACCTAATAGACTCTAACCACGCACTCCTCCATGGTCGACGCCATCATCAAAGTGGGCCACGTGAGGCCGGCACCAAGCCCATCTGAAAGTGCAACTATCCCTAGGTGGTTTTGGTAATTCATAACAACATATAGCTCATTGAGCTAATGCTATTCCAAGACTATTATTTCAGGAAAGCTCAATGAATGGCATGGCATGGATGATGAAAGTGGATCCCTCAAAATACTAAGGACATACGATTGGCTCAAGCTCAAAGGCTCAAGACTCTTCATTTTATATTTTAGTGATCCAAGATCACATTGAGTCTATAGGAAAAGCCAATACTCTCAAGGAGGGATGAGGTGTTGCTTAATGAGCCTCTTGCTTCATGTGCTTTGTGATATGCTCCAAAACCCTCAGCTACTTTCCCACATCCACAAATGACCTAAACCCAAAGCCAAAATCGGTCACACCGATTCTTCCAATCCGGCGCCACCGATTCCAAAAGTCATAGCCACTGCCACAAACCCTAAGCAAATCGGTCCTACCGATAGGGATCTCGGTCTCACCGAGATGGGATTGCAATCTCTCTATTTCCATTCGTAACGTTTCGGTCTAACCGAAGTGAGCGATCGGTCCCACCGAGATTGCAATGTAAACTCTCTGTTTCCCTTTTGTAACATTTCGGTCTCACCGAAAAGAGCAAATCGGTCCCACCGAGTTTACCTGACCAACTCTCTGGAAAGCTTATTACCAAAATCGATTTCACCGAGTTTGTGTAATCGGTTTTACCGAGATTACATTATGCCCTAACCCTAACCGAATCGGTCTCACCGAGTTGCATGTCAGTCCCACCGAAAATCACTAACGGTCACTAGGTTTACTAAATCGGTCCGACCGAGTATGTTGAATCGGTCCCACCGAGTTTGGTAAATTGTGTGTAACGGTTAGATTTTGTGTGGAGGCTATATATACCCCTCCACCTCCTCTTCATTCGTGGAGAGAGCCATCGGACTAAACCTACACTTCCGACTTACTATTTCTGAGAGAGAACCACCTACTCATGTGTTGAGGCCAAGATATTCCATTCCTACCATATGAATCTTGATCTCTAGCCTTCCCCAAGTTGCTTTCCACTCAAATCCTCTTTCCACCAGATCCAAATCCTATGAGAGAGAGAGTTGAGTGTTGGGGAGACTATCATTTGAAGCACAAGAGCAAGGATTTCATCATCAACGCACCATTTGTTACTTCTTGGAGAGTGGTGTCTCCTAGATTGGCTAGGTGTCACTTGGGAGCCTCCAACAAGATTGTGGAGTTGAACCAAGGAGTTTGTAAGGGCAAGGAGATCGCCTACTTCGTGAAGATCTACCGCTAGTGAGGCAAGTCCTTCGTGGGCGACGGCCATGGTGGGATAGACAAGGTTGCTTCTTCGTGGACCCTTCGTGGGTGGAGCCCTCCGTGGACTCGCGCAACCGTTACCCTTCGTGGGTTGAAGTCTCCATCAACGTGGATGTACGGTAGCACCACCTATCGGAACCACGCCAAAAACATCCGTGTCTCCAATTGCGTTTGAATTTTCCAAACCCTTCCCTTTACTTTCTTGCAAGTTGCATGCTTTAATTTCCACTGCCTATATACTCTTTGCATGCTTGCTTGAATTGTGTGATGATTGCTTGACTTGTCCTAAGATAGCTAAAATCTGCCAAACTCTAAAATTGGGAAAAGGTTAAATTTTTAATTGGTCAACTAGTCTAATCACCCCCACTCTAGACATACTTCAAGGTCCTACAAGTGTTATCAGAGCTTTGGTCTCCATTTGCTTTGATTTCCATAGCTTTTGGTGTTCATAGCCTTGGTTTCACAACCTAGGAGAGTATGGCGTCTAGCGAGGGAAATTATCACCGTAGAGGTCCTTACTTTGATGGTACTAATTTTGCTAGTTGGAAGCATACGATGAAAATGCATATTCTCGGACATAACCCCGCCGTTTGGGCAATTATTTGCATTGGCTTGCAAGGTGAATTCTTTGATGGGAGAGAACCAAATCGTGAAGCGAATGCGGAAGAATTGAAGATGCTGCAATACAACGCTCAAGCTTGTGATATCATCTTCAACGGATTGTGCCTCGAAGAATTCAACAAAATCAGCCGTCTTGAGAATGCAAAGGAAATTTGGGATACTTTGATTGATATGCACGAAGGTACCGAATCCATCAAGGAATCCAAGTTGGATGTGCTGCAAAGTCAGCTTGACAAGTTCAAAATGAAGGATGGTGAAGGTGTCGCTGAAATGTACTCTAGGCTTGCACTTATCACAAATGAGATTGCCGGCTTAGGGAGTGAAGAGATGACCGAAAGATTCATCATCAAGAAGATCTTAAGAGCATTGTATGGAAAGTATGATACCGTGTGCACATTAATTCAAATGATGCCCAACTACGAAGATCTCAAGCCAACGGAAGTCATTGGGAGGATTGTTGCTCATGAGATGTCACTCAAGGATAAGGAGGAACTTCACAACAAGTCAAGTGGTGCTTACAAAGCCTCAAGTGAAGCCCTCACATCATCAAGTGAGAAACAAACCTTCAATGAAGAATTGAGCTTAATGGTGAAGAACTTCAACAAATTCTACAAGAGTAGAAGCAAAGAAAGAAGCTCCAAGTCAAGGTCTTATCATGACAAAAGATCTTCTAGTCGAGAGTGCAATTGCTACAATTGTGGGAGGCCTGGACACTACTCCAATGAGTGTACGGCACCCTACGAAAGAAGAGAAGATTCTCCAAAAAGAAGAAGCAAAAGAGAGGAATCACCACCAAGAGAGAGGAGGAGTAGAGATGATCGTTATGAACGAAGACCCTCACGGAGAAGCAAGGATTCGGAAAGGAAGGACAAGTCATCAAGGAGCTACACAAAACGAAGACATCAAGCTCATGTTGGTGAATGGGTATCCGGCTCTGACTCCGACAATCACTTCGAGAGAAGCTATCACTCCGACTGTGAACATACTCAAGATGAAGGTGTTGCCGGTCTAGCACTTTTGTCAACCAACTCCTACGACATATTTGATTCACCAAATGAAGGAATTGGAAGATGCTTCATGGCCAAAGGTCCAAAGGTAACACATCCTGAGTATGTTGATTTCAATAGTGATGAAGATGACTTGCTTGTGGATGATGATTTACTTGTTGACAACTCTAGTGATGAATACTATGATGAAATGTCAATTAATCATGCTAATCAAACGAATGACAATGATAAGGAGAAAATTGAGCTTCTAACTAAAGAACTAAACACTCTAAAGTTGGCTCATGAAACTATCTTCGAAGATCATCGAGAACTTTTAAGGGCTCATGAGAAGTTACGCTTTGAAAAGCTCAATCTTGAGCAAGAGCATGAGTTCTTAAAGGCAATCAATGATGATCTCCGTAAGAAAAGTTCTTCTTACATTGCCAAGCGTTTACTCTTATCTACTTACATGCCTCAAGTCAAGTCTGGTAACTAGTACAAGAAAGATACTTCCTCTAGTAGTAACAATAATAATGTTAAATCCAATATTGTTGCTTCTAGTAGTTCTCTTGATTCCACTAATGATTCTCTTAGCCAAGTTACACTTGAGCAAGAAAATAGCTTATTGAAGGGAATTATAGAGAAAGGTGTTTACAAGAGCCTTGCCGGGAGTAAGCAATTCGAGGAAATTGTACGCAAGCAAGCAAGACACCGGAAGAATCAAGGTGAAGAAGATCAATACCCCAAGACGAAGTTTGTTCCTCAACAAGAGAAGTATGATCCTACTTCCTTCAAGGGAACACAAGCTCAAGATGATCTTCCTCCACAAGACCACAAGAACAAAGGCAAGGATAAGCTTCAAGAAGAGATTGATGCATTTGAAGAAGCACCTAAGGTCTCGGTCAAGTGGATTCCCAAGACTACGTCAAGTTCTACTTCATCAAGTACAACTACAACTCCAAGGATTCCCATCAAGATGATGTGGATCCCGAAGACGAAGAACTAGAGAGTTCTTGAGGGTGACTCTGCCAACATTCTTCACTCATATCATTATGGCAAGGACAAGTGCAATCAACTTCCACATCTTGCACTAGTTCAAGGAGTCACAAACCCTCATGATGGTAAGGCAAGGGACAAGGTAACCAAATAGTTTCATGGACATCATCTTGTGTGTGCATCACTCTATGTCTATGGATATTCTTGTTTGTTCCTTGTGGGACTAACCCATGTAGGCAAGTTGAAAGTGCAACTCACTCCAAAGGATTGCTCCAAATGATCTACTTCAACATTGAGCATCCACATCTTCAACACCTACATGAAGTCATCATCGACAAAACCCAAGGTTAGTTCATCCCTCTAAAGGGGGATCTCACATCTAGGGGGAGCTTAACTCAAACATTGAGTCAAAGCAACTCTAATGGTGTGAACACATCAATGCATTATGTAAAAGTGGTAACCCCACTTGAGCTTAAACGATGAGTATGACCTATGATCAAATGTTATCATTTGACTCCTAAGTCAATATACTCATATATAGATGACCTAGTCATCGCCAATTGTTTGATAGATGCTAGAATTGGTTGTGCATGCTTTGCCACATATTTCATTTGCCATTTTATTGTGTGAGCATGTTGGAGCATATTTTACTCATTCGAGGACATCCACTTGTTGTTTTGACTGTTTGGTTCTTTCTTCTTTTGGCCAAGTGGATGGACAAGAATGCCTAAGAACCCTCTCTAGCTATCTATGCTTTTCTCGTCTCAAACTCTATTCATGCTACATCACAAAATTTGATCAAGTCAGATTCGAACCACTCTGTGTGAGGAGCACTCGGAGTCCCTGATTCGTCATAGACTTAAACTTCCAAAACCTCTTTGTGATTCTCGGTCTGACCGATTCCTCCATTTCGGTCCTATCGAGATCATTAAGTTGATCGGAGTTTTCAATCTCGGTGCAACCGATTTGAACTTTTCGGTCACACCGAGTTGCTGTAAGTGAACACAGTTATGCATCTCGGTGCCACCGAGTTGTTCCACTCGGTCACACCGACAGGGTCGGGCTATATATAGACACAGGCAAAATTTTGGAAATTTCTCCGAACCCCTTCGCCCGCACAATAGCTCGCTCTGGCATCAAAGGTCTCCGGATTGTCTCCTCATCGCCAGCCGCCTCCTGTCGCTGGTCTCCGCCGCCGTCAACAGAATTCTACCCCACTGTTGCCGCTGTAGCGAGTTCATCGCCGCACTAGGGTATGCACTCGATCTTTGTGCTATCCACATCTGATTCCTAGCACATTGTACTCTTATTGATTCTTGCCACGATTGAAACAATCCTATCCATCCAAAGTAGTCCGTAGAGTAGATTAGATTCAAATTGTTAGGGTTAGGTTTCCGCCGAAACCATCTCGGACCAACCGAGTTGAAAAACTCGGTCTCACCGATTTGGCATATGCCATTGCACAAGTGTCTGACCGATAATTACTAATCGGTGCGACCGATTTTAGGATTCAGTGAAACCCTAGCAGTCTCGGTGCCACCAAGCTATGACTCAGTCCAACCGAGTTCATTAGTTTAGGTTCCAAAAACTGCTTCGGTATCACCGAGTTTGAAAATCGGTTGATCCGAAATGCTTTCTGTGGAAAACTAAAACTGAATTTTTGAATCATTCTTTTGAAAAATCTCTGCATTTTGTGATGCTCATCCACTCTATCTCATCTATAACTCTTCACAGGGTCAGCAGTCAACCTTTGCAGCATGTCAGACCAGAGTGACAGTCAGAACAGGTCAGCAGAGTAGGTTCACATGAGTGAGGGAACTAGTCCCTCCAATACTTCAGATGAAGGGAGCAGAAGCACTCCTAGCAACCTGCCAAAGGCTGCTACCAGGCAAAGGAGAAAGAGAACCTCAGACTCAGAAGATGAGGACTATAAAGCTGAGGAATATGAGGCTACTTCCAAGAAAGTGGTGCTCAAGAAGGAATATGGCTCAGCAAAGGATATAACGCCAGGCATGAAGATTAAAAGGCCTGCAGGAAGACAACCAATGTCCAAGGTCAGAGCATCAACTCAACTGCCTGAAAATCCTGATCCCAAAGAGCCAGCTGCTGAAGGCAAGAAGAGGAAGGAAAGGGTCAAGAAGACCATGGCCAGAGTTGTAGGGCAACCTTCCATGATGGAAGAGGAAGAGCTTACTGCACCAGCACCAAAGGCACGAAAGCTTATGGGCGATGCTATCAAATCTGGGGCTGCAACATCTAAGCCCAAGGAAGCACCCAAAGCTGCCCCCAAGGCCAAGTCTGCACCAAAGAGGAATACCAGGAGTATTCTAGCTGCTGAGAAGAACAAGGCCCCAGTGCCTGAGGTTGCTGAGGAGGAAGATGAAGAAGGACAGGTTCTAAGGAAGCTCAAGCCTAAGATACCAGATCACAATGATGCCCATCCTGTGGCTGAGGACATGAACATCAGAAAAGACTCAGGATTGAGGCTATGGAGGATGGCAGATCCATATGCCACAAGGAGAAGAACTATTGTTGATTATAGGTTCCATACAAAGGAACATCATGACTTCTATGAGACAATCCTATTGGACAAGAAGCCTATAGTTTGTGATATGAGGTGGGTCGACTGGACCTACATGAAGGAGAATGAAGAGCACTATCCTGGAGTGCAAGACAGCTTTGTTGCTTGTGGAGTTGCAGATTTTGTTGGGCAAAAGCTCACAAACTGGAATGATGAACTTATCATGCAATTCTACTCCACAGCACATTTTTACCCAGATGGAAGAATTGTTTGGATGTCTGAAGGTACAAGGTACCAATCCACTGTTGAAGAATGGGCAAAACTGATAAAAGCCCCAAAGGAAAATGATGATGATCTGGATGTATATGCCAAGAATAAAATGGGACACAATACCATGTGTCACACCCTAGCTAGTTCATGCATTAGAGTGTTGCATCATGTCTATCCTTTCATCAGAAACTTGAAATGGGGATGTCAGAACCCCCAGCCCCCTCTGAAACCAACTAGGGTTTACTAAAAACTTTTTCAATGAACCTGAAATGCCCTTCTAAAATGTCCATCATTTTTGTCTTGGTTCAGAACCTCTGCCAAAAGTGTTGCACAATTTTCTAGGTCATCTTAGGGTCTTTGAACTAAATGATAAGTATTTGAATTTGGGCATTTAAAATTATATAAAATATTTCAAATGCTCAAATATTCCTAAACCGAAATGTTTCATGTTGGAAATAATCCAACTATGGACCAGAAGCAGTTTGGTGATTTTAGGAGTTGCCTAGGTATTTTTAATAATTCAACAAAGTTGCAGAAAAATAGAAAAAAAACAGAAAGGAAAACTTACCTGGCGCCTGCAACCCGGCCCACCTGCCGGCCCAGCCCAGCGCCGCGCCAGCGAGCTGCTTGCCCGGCCAGGCAAGCAGGCAGGTGCTCGACGGCGAGCACCGCATGGGTGCCATGCACCTGCTCGCCGCCTCGCCGCTCCACTCGCACGGCTAACGCCGTGAATCGACCCCTCTCTCTCCCCTGAACCCCCCAGACGTCCCCTCTCCTCTCCAGCTCCTCCCCCTCGCGCTCCCCAGTCATGGCCGACGCCACCGCCGCCGCTCCATCGCCGTAGCCGCGCTCCCCGCTGCCCGTGCGTTGTCTCGTCGTGTCCAGGAGCTCCGCCGCCGTCCACTTCGTCGAGCTACCCGAGCCCCGTGTGCTCGCAAGGCCCGAGTCCACCCCACCGACCTCGCCCGAGTTCGCCGTCGCCGGAGATCCCCTTCGACGCCGTCACCGCATCAGCTCGTCCCCGACCCCGCCGGTGGCCTCTACGGGTGCTCTGTGAGCCTAGCTACCCCTCCTACCCTTCCTCTCTCGCCCCCGAGCCGTGTAGCCACCGCACGAAGATCACCCGCATGCACCGCCGTGGATCTCGTCGCCGACGTGCTCCCGGCCATTTTCCGGCCACCTCACGGTGTCCAACGCACTCACCACGTTGCGTTGAGTCCAACCGTGCACTCCCCGCACCTCAGCGCACACCCTAGCTCCGAGTTCGCCTTCACCCGAACTCCGGTGACCGCCTAGGTCGTCGCCAGCGCCAACTCCGGCCACCCCGACCTCAACTCGCTCCACCAAGAGCTGCGGTTCGTCCCCAGCTCCACGTAGATGCCTTCCGCGCCCCATTTGGTGGCCGGAACGGCCAAAACCACTTCCGCCGCCGCGTCGGGCTCGCCGGCGGCTAAACGCCGGTGCAGCCATTTTGACTTTGACCACGGGTGGGCCCTGGTTGACTCTGTTGAGTCAATGACAGGTGGGGCCCCCTTCTGCTAATTATCCAGATTAGTTTAAACTAAATTAAATTAGTTAATTAGCCACTGACACCCTGGACCCACGCGTCAGGTTTGACCTGGACCGGGTCTGTTGACTTGCTGAGGTCAGCATGACCTCATGCTGACGCAGTAAACCTTTTCTGAAATTAAAATAAATCTAAAATGATTTACAAATTCCAGGAAATAACCCAAACTTCAAAAATTCATATAAATTCAACCGTAGCTCCAAATCAAACAAATTATATATGAAAAATGATCAGAAAAATCCAATCTACCCATCTGTACTAGTTTCATGCATGTTTAAACAAGCTAACTTGAGGTTTAGTGCAGAACAAGATAAAACACTTTGAAGGGCCATTTATGAGTTTGAAATTTGAATCTTTGGTTCAAATTGATTCAAACCCATCTGGTTTTAGTTGCATTAGCCCAACACACTCATATTGCCATGTTTGATGCATGCATCATATTGTCGCACATTGTTTGGTGATGGTTGTGTATCGGTGTTCTTTGCGGCAGGTTCTGCCTCCGAGGAGTACCGTGATTACCCTAGCGAAGAACCGTATCCATGCATCGATCCATCAGGCAAGCAACCAACCATTTGATCATATCGATACAATCCCATGTTCTCGCTCTTGCTCTCTTTTACTGCATTAAGACAACGCGTTTTAAACTGCTGTGTGCTATGGTAGTTGAACCCATTTCCTCTGCATGACCTGTCATTGCCACAGTAATTAGATGAAACCCACTAGCATGTGTAGGAATTGATTGAGCCATATGTATGTGTTGTTCCTACCTTGCTATGCCTGCTATGCTTAGAGTCGTGTCAGGTCTGGTTCATCTGGGTGATGGGCTAGAGTGAAATGATCATGTTTGTAATGAGAGTGATGTGGTGAACACGATTTGGTAAAGGTATCGATGAGAGGCCATGTAGGAGTACATGGTGGGTTGTTTCATTGAAGCCGACCTTAAGAACTGAGATCTGTATGCGTGATTTAAGATTCAGCTACTACCATGCATTGGGCCCTGAAATATGACCACACTCGACTTCTTATTCACCCTAGTCCTCTGTCCAGGAGTTGCAAGTAGTTTCTGGTGTTTGTAGCTTACTGGAGGCCGTGGACAGCGCTGACCCGCGGGGTGGGCTGTGATGCGCTAGGTACGTGGCACGGTGTACCGAATACCCGTTAGGTATCTCGGGAACCCTGTACACATCGTTCGAGGCCGTATGGGAAACCTCGGCCGGACTCCCTGCGGATGGAACCTGGATAGGCGATAAACCTGGACTAGAGACTTAGGTGTTTAGGTAGGTCGTGGTCTACACCCACGTCGGTTTTCACTTGAAGTCTGCCGAGCACATGTCGTGTGCAGACGCTAAGTGGTGGAAACATGTATGAAGAAGTACACCCCTGCAGGGTTAACATGATCTATTCGAATAGCCGCGTCTGCGGTAAAGGACTACTTGGTTGCTTATACAGTTCATAGACAAGTGAATGGATACTACTAAAAATCTCAAGATAAGCGTGAGTGCCGAGGATGGCTCTTCCGTAGGATGACGGAGGTGGATCCTCGGTGGTGTATTGAAGTGGTGAGTAGTGGACTCGTGTGCGCAAAACCATTTCAAGTTGGAGTCTCGTAGGATAGTTTAGCCAAGAGTCAAAGCTCGCTTGCTGCAATAACTCCACCGACCCTTCTTGATAATGTGCATGTATGTAGGATCTGACGTAAGTCTTGCTGGGTACCTTTGTACTCATGTTGCTATAATTTACATTTTACAGAAGGCGCTGCAACCCCTTCTGATGGGTTCTTCGTAGATGTTGACATCGACGAGTAGACTAAGGCCCAGGTGGTAATCCTGAGCTTGTGAAGGTCCACGTAGTATAGCTAGGCTTTCCAAGCCTCTTTTATTTTACTAGTTGTCTGTACTCAGACAAGTTACTTCCGCTGCTGGTTTGTATGACTGTATGACTTGAATGTGGGTCGTGTGACCCATACTTGTATGTATGTTATGTGTGGCTCTCTGAGCCTTTAAATAAAGTACTTGTGTCGTAGAGTCATGTTGTGATGCCTTGTTGTATTTGCACATATCGAGCATATTGTGTGTATGATTGAAATGCTTGGTATGTGTGGGATCTGACTATCTAGTTGTTTATCTTTAGTAGCCTCTCTTACCGGGAAATGTCTCCTAGTGTTTCCAATGGTAGCTTGCTACTGCTCCGGAACACTTAGGCTGGCCGGCATGTGTCCTTCTTCGTTCCTGTGTATGTCCCTTCGGGGAAATGTCACGCATTGAGTACCGGAGCCCTGTTAGCCCGCTACAGCCCGGTTTACCGGAGTCCTGCTAGCCTAGTGCTACAGCCCGGACCCACTTGCTGATGACCGACACGTTCGATGCTGGGTCATGGATGCCTGTCCCTGTAAGTCTGTGCCACTTTGGGTTTATGACTAGTCATGTCAGCCCGGGCTCCTTATCATATGGATGCTAGCGACATCATCATATACGTGAGCCAAAAGGCGCAAACGGTCCCGGGCAAAGGTAAGGCGACACCCGTGGGAATACCGTGCGTGAGGCCGCAAAGTGATATGAGCTGTTACAGGCTAGATCGATGTGACATTGAGTCGGGGTCCTGACAGCGTTGGCATCAGAGCCGGACTGCCTGTAGGTTCTCCAAGCCAAACTGGTCGATGTTGAGTCTAGAAATGCTTTAGTTATATGTAGGGGAATTGATTGTGGGATGGTACGTAAGGCTGTTTTTACTTCTTTACCTCATGGCATTCTGATCTGAGTCAGTCCATTCTTCTACCGGGGATTAAGGATTAGGATCTTCTCTCTCTATCAGGTTCACGTGTTACGAATCAGTAGTACCTTATAGGTTTGATGACTACAAGCCTAGTTCAGTTCTACTACCTTGTTATGCTGATAAGTTGAACCCAGAACCTTGATATGATATTGTTGAGTGTCTATGCAATTTTTTTTGATAAATGTCTCAAACCCTTCTTGAGCATTTACAGCCGTTATGCTGTCGAAATTTTGCTAGAAATTCTAATGCCTTTGCATTATGGTCGTGCTTTCAGATGGCCACTCGCGACCAAAATCAAGTGGTTCGCCTGACCCGATGCATTGGTGTGACCGGTCATACGGCCATGTTAGTCCGAGTGATGATCGAGACGGGTTACGGTTGGTATCCCGAATACACGGTCGAAGAGCAGTTTCGAGATTTTAACCAAAGCCAGTATCTTTGCACTGTCCGGATATTTCCCTCTTATCCTGGTTCTACCGAGGCTCTTCACTGTTCCTATGGGCTCGGTGTTACTATTGAGATGGCTGTGCAAGATGCGGCTTATTCTATGATGACCATCATGCGAGTCAGGACTGGCCTGCTTCGCAACACCGACTTCCGGTATATGCCGGCTTCACTTCCTGGAGCGCACGGTTATCTCCGGGCTATCTATGCTGACCCCAGTCAGGAGGACTCACTAACTCGCACCACTGCTGAGTTGCTCGAGGATAAGGATTGAGAGAATCGGGACTTGAGAATGGAGCTTTTCAACACCCGCGCCGATCATTGGGCCACCTTGACTCGTTTTGCACCGGCTGTGCAAGATGGATGCATGGATATGAGAGATCTGTATCCTGTTAGGTCTGCTCTGCCGGACATGATGGATTGGCGTGATGTGGGAGGCATCACCCCACCTCGTGGTCCTCGCAGGCCACCGTTTGTTGGTCCAAGACCTCACCCTAGCCCTTTTGGTCCACAGGCTCCTCAGGACCGTTTGTTTCCGGATGCTCACGTTGAACTTCCAGGCTATGGAGGAGACTTCTATGAGAACTACTACGGAGATGACTGAGATAGTAGTAGATCCACTAGGTATTGTAATAGTTCTATTTCCACCGTCCTGCGTGACTTGTGGAATATGACTTAGTGTGTAGTAATTCCGAGGGTGTAGGAAAAATAATGTATAGGAGCTTGGGATGCATCCGATGATATGTAATCTTCCTCTCACCGTAATAGTACTTGTTGGTCTTGTACTAAACCTCATATGGTGTGTATGACGATGGAATAAAAGAAGTAGTTTCTGTATCTACCATGTCATACGGATGATCATCTTGCATTCTGAGTTGTCCATTACATTCTGCACTCTATGTCGGAATCTTGTCATGTTGGACTAAACCATTGTCTTGTTTTTCCTAGGATGGTCAACACCCGCAACAACCCTGCTCCCCCAGAGCAGGCCGAAGGCAGCAGAGTTGGGGATACAAATCTGCCTCACCCTCCCTCTCTGGCAGAAGTTATGCTAGAGGCTGAGAGAAACAAGCGGGAGACCAACCGTTTGTTGGAGCGTATTGAACAGAACACAGCACACCATCAGAGGACTAACTTGGTGTCACTCAGTGATTTCATCAAGTTACATCCACCCACGTTCCACCACTCCGTCGAGCCTCTCGACGCTGATGACTGGCTTCGCAGTATTTCTCACAAACTGCGTTCTGTGCTAGTAGCTGAGGCTGACAAGGTCACCATTGCTGCATATCATCTTGAAGGCCCCGCCAGTCTCTGGTGGGAGAATTATGAAGCTATGCGCCCAGCGGGCCACGTCACTACTTGGGCTGAATTCAGCGAGGCTTTCGATGAACATCACATTCCGGAGGGTCTCATGGACCGTAAACGTGAGGAGTTCTGTAGTTTCACTCAAGGTCGACTCTCTGTTGACGCTTACAGCAGGGAGTTTGGTAACCTTGCCCGTTATGCAACGAAGGAAGTTTCTACTGATGCCAAGAAGCAGGCAAGGTTCCGTAAGGGGCTTAGTCCTGAGCTTCGCCGCGACCTCCGTCTGCATGAGTGCACATCTTTTCAGAAGCTTGTTAACAAAGCCATCAGTGCTGAGACTGGTCAGACTGATTATGAAGCAACACGCAAGCATGGCCGTGACTTGGGTTCCTCATCCGGTGCTGGTCCTCAGAAGCGCCGCGTGTGGGTGCCTAACACTGCCCTGCCTCCCAGGGTCACACCGAGGCCATCCTTCCAGGCGCCTCGCCCAGCTCAGCCATATGCACCAGCCAAGCCCTATGGTGGTCCAACCAACAATGCTCCTCCACGTACCAGTTCCGTGACTTGTTTCAAGTGTGGGGAATCAGGCCACTATATGCGCGAGTGTCCCCAAACCAACCCCAACCAGACAGCAAAAACTGTTGGCCGCGGCAAGCCGACAGGGAAAGTGTTCTACGCCAAGCCGGCCACCACTGCTCGTGGCCATGTTAATTGTGTTTCTGCGGAAGAGGCTCAAGAAGATCCCAACGTCGTTCTCGGTACGCTCCTTGTTAATTGCCACCCGGCATCTGTTCTTTTCGATATAGGAGCATCTCATTCATTTATATCCGAGAGCTATGCTCGTCTGCATAACACCACATTCTGTGAGATGCCCACCTCTATGGTAATTCAAACTCCGGGATCGAAATGGCAAACTTCTAGAGTAAGCCATGGAAATGAAATTCAAGTCGATAAACTTGTTTTTCTCGCATCTTTGATAGCTCTCAAATCTTCAGATATTAATATCATCTTGGGTATGGACTGGATGTCAGCCCATCATGCCAAAATTGATTGCTTTTCTAGGACTGTTCAACTCACCCATCCTTCGGGGAAGATAGTCAATGTCTTGACCCGAATAGCCAAGCGACAGTTATATTCTCTTAACGCCAGCCCTTTGCCAGACCTTGAGGATGTTCCGGTAGTCCGTGACTTTCCGGATGTCTTCCCAGAGGAATTGCCAGGTGTTCCACCTGACAGAGATGTCGAATTCGTGATAGATCTCATTCCAGGAACTGTCCCGATTTCCAGAAGACCCTACAAGATGGCACCTTTTGAACTAGCCGAGCTTAAGAAACAACTCGATGAGTCCTTGAAAAAGGGTTTCATCCGACCTAGTTCATCTCCTTGGGCTTGCCCCGTCCTCTTCGTCAAGAAGAAGGATGGTACGGACCAGATGGTTGTAGATTATCGACCTGTCAACTTGGTCACAATTAAGAACAAGTATCCGCTCCCCAGGATCAACGACCTGTATGATCAGCTCGCTGGATCCTCAGTCTTCTCTAAAATGGATTTGAGGTTGGGCTACCATCAAATCAAAATCAGAAACGGGGACATTCCGAAAACGGCCTTTGTTACTCGTTATGGCCAATATGAGTACACCGTCATGTCCTTCGGTTTAACCAACGCCCCAGCCACCTTCTCTCGGTTGATGAACTCAATCTTCATGGAGTATTTGGATAAATTCGTCGTGGTTTACCTCGATGATATACTCATCTACTCCATGAACGAGGAAGAACATGCCGAACACCTAAGGCTAGTGTTGAAGAAACTTCGAGAGCATCGCCTTTATGCCAAATTTTCTAAATGTGAATTCTGGTTGTCAGAAGTGACCTATCTTGGACATGTAATTTCTGGTAAAGGTATTGCTGTTAACCCTGAGCGAGTTCAAGCCGTCCTTAATTGGACTCCACCTGAATCGGTCAAGCAAGTTCGGAGTTTCCTTGGCCTAGCGAGCTATTGCCGTCGCTTTGTCGAGAATTTCTCCAAAGTTGCCAAACCTCTAACTGAACTCCTCAAGAAAGATAAAAAGTTCGAGTGGACCCCACAATGTGAGCACAGTTTCCAGGAACTGAAGAGACGTTTAACCTCTGCTCCCGTACTGGTACCACCGGATTTTTCCAAGGATTTTGTTATCTACTGCGACGCCTCGCGACAAGGACTAGGCTGTATTCTCATTCAAGATCGACACGTAATTGCTTATGCTTCACGGCAATTACACCCACATGAGGAAAACTACCCCACTCATGATCTAGAGCTTGCAGCTGTAGTCCATGCACTCAAAACATGGCGACATTACCTTCTCGGTAATCGTTGCGAAATCTACACTGATCACCAAAGTCTGAAGTATATATTCACCCAACCGGATTTAAATCTCAGGTAAAGACGTTGGGTCGAGTTGATCACAGATTTCGACTTAGGAATAACTTACACCCCAGGGAAAGCCAATGTCATGGCTGATGCGCTAAGTCGTAAATCTTATTGTAACAACCTGATGTTACAACAAAGTCAACCGCTTCTCCATGAGGAATTTCGGAAGCTTAACCTTCACATTGTTCCTCAAGGATTTCTTTCCACCTTGGTGGCGAAACCTACTCTTACGGATCAAATCATCGCTGCCCAAAAGCGAGATAAGGGAATATCTAAGATCAAAGAGAACATTGCTAGCGGAGGTGCTAGATGTTTCTCCACAAATGATCATGGTGTTGTGTACTTTGAGAACCATTTAGTGGTTCCCAAGAACCAGCATCTACGGCAGTTGATCCTTAAGGAGGCTCATGAATCTCCTCTCACCATTCATCCCGGTAGTACCAAGATGTATCAGGACCTACGCCAGAGGTTCTGGTGGACTAGGATGAAGAGAGAAATTGCTCAGTATATTGCTAATTGCGACGTCTGCCGTCGTGTAAAAGCAGAGCATCAACGGCCTGCTGGCACCCTTCAACCCCTAGCTATTCCTGAATGGAAATGGGATAAAATTGGTATGGACTTCATTACCGGTTTTCCCAGGACCAAGAGAGGGAATAACGCTATCTTCGTCGTTATCGACCATCTTTCCAAAGTGGCCCATTTCTTACCTGTTCGTGAGAGTATAACTGCTAGTCAGTTAGCAGACTTGTACATCTCTCGAATAGTGTCTCTCCATGGTGTTCCTTTGGAAATTAACTCGGATCGAGGAAGTCTTTTCACCTCTCGATTTTGGGAAAGTTTCCAAAATGCTATGGGAACCCGCCTTTCTTTTAGTACCGCTTTCCACCCTCAATCAAGTGGTCAAGTGGAACGCGTCAACCAGATTCTAGAAGACATGCTTCGAGCCTCTGTTATCTCATTCGGAATGGATTGGGAGAAGTGCCTTCCATTTGCCGAATTCGCTTATAACAACAGCTATCAATCTAGCTTGGGTAAGGCCCCTTTTGAAGTTCTCTATGGACGAAGGTGTCGAACGCCTCTTAACTGGTCAGAAACCGGGGAAAGACAATTCTTTGGCCCGGATATGATTCAGGAAGCAGAAGAGCAAGTTCGCATCGTTCGTGAAAAGTTGAAAACAGCCCAATCTCGTCAAAAGACTCAATATGACCGAAAACATAAGGCTATGACTTTTGGGGTTGACGAGAAGGCTTACCTTCGGGTTACTCCTCTGAAGGGAACCCATCGCTTCGGTATCAAGGGAAAATTGGCTCCTCGTTACATTGGACCCTTTCGCATTCTCGCAAAACGAGGAGAAGTTGCCTACCAATTGGAACTACCTCCACATCTCTCCAGAGTCCACGACGTCTTCCACGTTTCTCAACTCAGGTGTTGCTTCTCGGATCCTATCCGTGGAGTAGACCACGAAACGCTTGATCTCCAAGACAATCTCATGTATCGAGAGTACCCCGTTTGTATCCTTGATCAAGCTGAGCGTACCACTCGACGTCAGAATATCAAGTTTCTCAAGGTTCAATGGTCGCACCATTCTGAGAATGAAGCAACTTGGGAAAGGGAGGATCATCTTCGACTCGAGTATCCTGCCTTCTTCCCGGAGGAACCCAAATCTCGGGACGAGATTCTTTTGAGTGGGGCTGAGTTGTCACACCCTAGCTAGTTCATGCATTAGAGTGTTGCATCATGTCTATCCTTTCATCAGAAACTTGAAATGGGGATGTCAGAACCCCCAGCCCCCTCTGAAACCAACTAGGGTTTACTAAAAACTTTTTCAATGAACCTGAAATGCCCTTCTAAAATGTCCATCATTTTTGTCTTGGTTCAGAACCTCTGCCAAAAGTGCTGCACAATTTTCTAGGTCATCTTAGGGTCTTTGAATTAAATGATAAGTATTTGAATTTGGGCATTTAAAATTATATAAAATATTTCAAATGCTCAAATATTCCTAAACCGAAATGTTTCATGTTGGAAATAATCCAACTATGGACCAGAAGCAGTTTGGTGATTTTAGGAGTTGCCTAGGTATTTTTAATAATTCAACAAAGTTGCAGAAAAATAGAAAAAAAACAGAAAGGAAAACTTACTTGGCGCCTGCAACCCGGCCCACCTGCCGGCCCAGCCCAGCGCCGCGCCAGCGAGCTGCTTGCCCGGCCAGGCAGGCAGGCAGGTGCTCGACGGCGAGCACCGCATGGGTGCCACGCACCTGCTCGCCGCCTCGCTGCTCCACTCGCCCGGCTAACGCCGTGGATCGACCCCTCTCTCTCCCCCGAACCCCCCAGACGTCCCCTCTCCTCTCCAGCTCCTCCCCCTCGCGCTCCCCAGCCATGGCCGACGCCACCTCCGCTGCTCCATCGCCGTAGCCGCGCTCCCCGCCGCCCGTGCGTCGTCTCGTCGTGTCCAGGAGCTCCGCCGCCGTCCACTTCGTCGAGCTACCCGAGCCCCGTGTGCTCGCAAGGCCCGAGTCCACCGCACCGACCTCGCCCGAGTCCGCCGTCGCCGGAGATCCCCTTCGACGCCGTCACCGCATCAGCTCGTCCCCGACCCCGCCGATGGCCTCTACGGGTGCTCTGTGAGCCTAGCTACCCCTCCTACCCTTCCTCTCTCGCCCCCGAGCCGTGTAGCCACCGCACGAAGATCACCCGCATGCACCACCGTGGATCTTGTCGCCGACGTGCTCCCGGCCATTCTCCGGCCACCTCACGGTGTCCAACGCACTCACCACGTTGCGTTGAGTCCAACCGTGCACTCCCCGCATCTCACCGCACACCCTAGCTCCGAGTTCGCCTTCACCCAAACTCCGGTGACCGCCTAGGTCGTCGCCGGCGCCAACTCCGGCCACCCCGACCTCAACTCGCTCCACTAAGAGCTGCGGTTCGTCCCCAGCTCCACGTAGATGCCTTCCGCGCCCCATTTGGTGGCCGGAACGGCCAAAACCACTTCCGCCGCCGCGTCGGGCTTGCCGGCGGCTAAACGCCGGTGCAGCCGTTTTGACTTTGACCACGGGTGGGCCCTGGTTGACTCTGTTGAGTCAATGACAGGTGGGGCCCCCTTCTGCTAATTATCCAGATTAGTTTAAACTAAATTAAATTAGTTAATTAGCCACTGACACCCTGGACCCACGCGTCAGGTTTGACCTGGACCGGGTCTGTTGACTTGCTCAGGTCAGCATGACCTCATGCTGATGCAGTAAACCTTTTCTGAAATTAAAATAAATCTAAAATGATTTATAAATTCCAGGAAATAACCCAAACTTCAAAAATTCATATAAATTCAACCGTAGCTCCAAATCAAACAAATTATATATGAAAAATGATCAGAAAAATCCAATCTATCCATCTGTACTAGTTTCATGCATGTTTAAACAAGCTAACTTGAGGTTTAGTGCAGAACAAGATAAAACACTTTAAAGGGCCATTTATGAGTTTGAAATTTGAATCTTTGGTTCAAATTGATTCAAACCCATCTGGTTTTAGTGGCATTAGCCCAACACACTCATATTGCCATGTTTCATGCATGCATCATATTGTCGCACATTGTTTGGTGATGGTTGTGTACCGGTGTTCTTTGCGGCAGGTTCTACCTCCGAAGAGTACCGTGATTACCCTAGCGAAGAACCGTATCCGTGCATCGATCCATCAGGCAAGCAACCAACCATTTGATCATATCGATACAATCCCATGTTCTCGCTCTTGCTCTCTTTTACTGCATTAAGACAACGCGTTTTAAACTGCTATGTGCTACGGTAGTTGAACCCATTTCCTCTGCATGACCTGTCATTGCCACAGTTATTAGATGAAACCCACTAGCATGTGTAGGAATTGATTGAGCCATATGTATGTGTTGTTCCTACCTTGCTATGCCTGCTATGCTTAGAGTCATGTCAGGTCTGGTTCATCTGGGTAATGGGCTAGAGTGAAATGATCATGTCGGTAATGAGAGTGATGTGGTGAACACGATTTGGTAAAGGTATCGATGAGAGGCCATGTAGGAGTACATGGTGGGTTGTTTCATTGAAGCCGACCTTAAGAACTGAGATCTGTATGCATGATTTAAGATTCAGCTAGTACCATGCATTGGGCCCTGAAATATGACCCCGCTTGACTTCTAATTCACCCTAGTCCTCTGTCCAGGAGTTGCAAGTAGTTTCTGGTGTTTGTAGCTTACTGGAGGCCTTGGACAGCGCTGACCCGCGGGGTGGGCTGTGATGTGGTAGGTACGTGGCACAGTGTACCGAATACCCGTTAGGTATCTCGGGAACCCTGTACACATCGTTCGGGGCCGTATGGGAAACCTCGGCCGGACTCCCTGCGGATGGAACCTGGATAGGCGATAAACCTGGACTAGAGACTTAGGTCTTTAGGTAGGTCGTGGTCTACACCCACGTCGGTTTTCGCTTGAAGTCTGCCGAGCACATGTCGTGTGCAGACGCTAAGTGGTGGAAACATGTATGAAGAAGTACACCCCTGCAGGGTTAACATGATCTATTCGAATAGCCATCCGCGGTAAAGGACTACTTGGTTGCTTATACAGTTCATAGACAAGTGAATGGATACTACTAAAAATCTCAAGATAAGCGTGAGTGCCGAGGATGGCTCTTCCGTAGGATGACGAAGGTGGATCCTCGGTGGTGTATTGAAGTGGTGAGTAGTGGACTCGTGTGCGCAAAACCATTTCAAGTTGGAGTCTCGTAGGATAGTTTAGCCAAGAGTCAAAGCTGGCTTGCTGCAATAACTCCACCAACCCTTCTTGATAATGTGCATGTATGTAGGATCTGACGTAAGTCTTGCTGGGTACCTTTGTACTCATGTTGCTATAATTTACATTTTACAGAAGGCGCTGCAACCCCTTCTGATGGGTTCTTCGTAGACGTTGACATCGACGAGTAGACTAAGGCCCAGGTGGTAATCCTGAGCTTGTGAAGGTCCACGTAGTATAGCTAGGCTTTCCAAGCCTCTTTTATTTTACTAGTTGTCTGTACTCAGACAAGTTACTTCCGCTGCTGGTTTGTATGACTGTATGACTTGAATGTGGGTCGTGTGACCCGTACTTGTATGTATGTTATGTGTGGCTCTCTGAGCCTTTAAATAAAGTACTTGTGTCGTAGAGTCATGTTGTGATGCCTTGTTGTATTTGCACATATCGAGCATATTGTGTGTATGATTGAAATGCTTGGTATGTGTGGGATCTGACTATCTAGTTGTTTATCTTTAGTAGCCTCTCTTACCGGGAAATGTCTCCTAGTGTTTCCAATGGTAGCTTGCTACTGCTCCGGAACACTTAGGCTGGCCGGCATGTGTCCTTCTTCGTCCCTGTGTCTGTCCCTTCGGGGAAATGTCACGCATTGAGTACCGGAGCCCTGTTAGCCCGCTACAGCCCGGTTTACCGGAGTCCTGCTAGCCCAGTGCTACAGCCCGGACCCACTTGCTGATGACCGACACGTTCGATGCTGGGTCATGGATGCCTGTCCCTATAAGTCTGTACCACTTTGGGTTTACGACTAGTCATGTCAGCCCGGGCTCCTTATCATATGGATGCTAGCGACATCATCATATACGTGAGCCAAAAGGCGCAAACGGTCCCGGGCAAAGGTAAGGCGACACCCGTGGGAATACCGTGCGTGAGGCCGCAAAGTGATAGGAGGTGTTACAGGCTAGATCGATGTGACATTGGGTCGGGGTCCTGACACCATGGCACACATGTACAAGGAGATCCTAGACAAAGCACTAGAGACTTTCTCTTTTGGATCAGTCCATTTTCTGTTGTCAGGGCTGCCTACTATCAATTGGATTCTGAGCCACACTTTGTTGCCCAAGTTTGGTGACCACAACATGATCAGAGGGCATGCCATCAATATGTTGCATTTATTTGATGTGCCACAGAAATTCAAAGTCATGAGTCTCATAGTAGAACCAATTAAGAGGACTGCAGCAGATCAAAAGAGGAGCTGTGGATATGCCCCCCAGATTCAGGAATTGATCAACTCAAAGATGGGAACTGGCAAATATCTATTGGATAGGGAACACTTTCCACTCTATCCAGACTTTCAGGACAATGAGGTTGTCATGAATGAGGATGATCCATCATCAGTCCAAGCTCAAGAGAAGAAGGAGAAGGAAAGGAAGGAGAAGGCTACCAAGATGCCAACTCAAGAGGAGGCATCTGAGTATTTCTTGAAAAACAAGCAAGAGTAGCTTGGTTACTTGATAGCATCATCTCTGAGGATTGAGAAGGGGTTGGCCACCTTAACTCAGAATCAAGAGAGCCTGGAGAGAATCATGGAACAAAAATTCTATGATCTAGATGTCAAAGTAACTGAGATTCAGTCAGTTGTGGAGCAACTACAGGATGACATGCAGGAGAGGAAGGGCAAGACAACCACAAATGTACCAGAGTGCCTAGAGCTCAGAGGTCAGCTGCTGTGCCAGTGCCAGACACTAGAACAACATCTTCAGCACCAGCTACTGCCCCTTCAGCTCCAGTGCAACCAGCTTCAACATCAACTCCAGCACCCTCTACATCAACTGAAGCCTTCGTCCAAGGAGCCATCTCTACACCACCAACTTAAGATCAAGCCTGAGAGTCGATCTAGCACTATGCATTTTCTATGAACTTTTTGGTAACTTGTTGGCAAAGGGGGAGAAAAATGTATAGATCATAGGCTTCGAGAGAGAGAGAGAGTGTTGCTTTTGTTCTCTCTTGCTTTGTTGGTTTAAAATTGTTTGCTTTTTGATTGGTTGAGATACTATGCTTGTGAGACATTGATGATCATGTGTTTGATCATAAGCTACACTTATGCATGTTTGATGATATTATCCTATCTATCTTATGTGATCATTCACTTTGCTTGGTGATGAGTGCATGTATTCAATACTTATCATTTTGAGCGCTCCACCAAGATGTATGTGACATGGAAGAGTAACCCATGAGCCTAATTCCTTGTGCATTTGCAGTCCAAAGCAAATTTTAAACTATGCACAAATTTAGGGGGAGCTCTTGCTTATCACATACTTCTCAAAGCGACGATGTTTTTATTCTTATTATCATTTGTCGAAGCTTTGATCTATATGTTGTCACCAATTACCAAAAAGGGGGAGATTGAAAGTGCAACTATCCCTAGGTGGTTTTGGTAATTCATAACAACATATAGCTAATTGAGCTAATGCTATTCCAAGACTATTATTTCAGGAAAGCTCAATGAATGGCATGGCATGGATGATGAAAGTGGATCCCTCAAAATACTAAGGACATAGGATTGGCTCAAGCTCAAAGGCTCAAGACTCTTCATTTTATATTTTAGTGATCCAAGATCACATTGAGTCTATAGGAAAAGCTAATACTATCAAGGAGGGATGAGGTGTTGCTTAATGAGCCTCTTGCTTCATGTGCTTTGTGATATGCTCCAAAACCCTCAGCTACTTTCCCACATCCACAAGTGACCTAAACCCAAGGCCAAAATCGGTCACACCGATTCTTCCAATCCGGCGCCACCAATTCCAAAAGTCATAGCCACTGCCGCAAACCCTAAGCAAATCGGTCCTACCAATAGGGATCTCGGTCTCACCGAGATGGGATTGTAATCTCTCTATTTCCCTTCGTAACGTTTCGGTCTAACCGAAGTGAGAGACCAGTCCCACCGAGATTGCAATGTAAACTCTCTGTTTCCCTTTTGTAACATTTCGGTCTCACCGAAAAGAGCAAATCGGTCCCACCGAGTTTACTTGACCAACTCTCTGGAAAGCTTATTACCAAAATCGGTTTCACCGAGTTTGTGTAATCGGTCTTACCGAGATTACATTATGCCCTAACCCTAACCGAATCGGTCTCACCGAGTTGCATGTCAGTCCCACCGAAAATCACTAAGGGTCACTAGGTTTACTAAATCGGTCCGACCGAGTCTTTTGAATCGGTCCCACCGAGTTTGGTAAGTTGTGTGTAACGGTTAGATTTTGTGTGGAGGCTATATATACCCCTCCACCTCCTCTTCATTCATGGAGATACCCATCAGACTAAACCTACACTTCCAACTTACTATTTCTGAGAGACAACCACCTACTCATGTGTTGAGGCCAAGATATTCCATTCCTACCATATGAATCTTGATCTCTAGCCTTCCCCAAGTTGCTTTCCACTCAAATACTCTTTCCACCAGATCCAAATCCTATGAGAGAGAGTTGAGTGTTGGGGAGACTATCATTTGAAGCACAAGAGCAAGGAGTTCATCATCAACGCACCATTTGTTACTTCTTGGAGAGTAGTGTCTCCTAGATTGGCTAGGTGTCACTTGGGAGCCTCCGACAAGATTGTGGAGTTGAACCAAGGAGTTTGTAAGGGCAAGGAGATCGCCTACTTTGTGAAGATATACTGCTAGTGAGGCAAGTCCTTCGTGGGCGACGGCCATGGTGGGACAGACAAGGTTGCTTCTTCGTGGACCCTTCGTGGGTGGAGCCCTCCGTGGACTCGCGCAACCGTTACCCTTCGTGGGTTGAAGTCTCCATCAACGTGGATGTATGATAGCACCACCTATCGGAACTAGGCCAAAAATATCCGTGTCTCCAATTGCGTTTGAATTCTCCAAACCCTTCTCTTTACTTTCTTGCAAGTTGCATGCTTTAATTTCCGCTGCCTATATACTCTTTGCATGCTTGCTTGAATTGTGTGATGATTGCTTGACTTGTCCTAAGATAGCTAAAAGCTGCCAAACTCTAAAATTGGGAAAAGATTAAATTTTTAATTGGTCAAGTAGTCTAATCATTCCCCCTCTAGACATACTTCAAGGTCCTACACCATCCACATCAGTCGCGCCGGCCGCCGGGTGCACCAGCTCTGCTCCAGGCGCGATGCGAGCTCGGGGGCTCGTAGCTGTCGTCGCTCGTCTCTGGAGTCGGGAGAAGCTCGGGGGAGTCGCTAGACCCCCTGGCATCCCCGCTGATGCCAGAAGAGCAGCTGGAGGAGCGGGTGGCAGGCTTGGCCCTTGCTACTCCAGTGCTTCGTCCGCTGTCCCTGGGGCAGCACTCCAGTCGGCGTCCTTCCGCGTCGAAGACCTTGAAGAACATCAAGGAGGCGCCGTCGTATTCCAAATGAATCACGAAGGCGCCCCCCATTCGGCAGACCCTGGCGATCTCGCCCCAGCCCCAGGTCATGAAGACCTTGCCCGGAGCGACAACCTCGACCTCCGCTCCGGTCACGGGGGTGTTGCAGTCGGCGTGCTGCAGCCAGAGCTCGAGAGCCCCCCTCGGCGGCATCTCATAGGCGAAGGAAGCAGGAAGGCGGATCCAAGAGCTTGGAGGCATGGCGGCGTGAAGCACGAGCTCGCGAGAAGAGTCCGCGACATGGACTCCAGAGGCGACGACGCACGTCGCCGTGATCCGTCGGTGTCGCTGGCGGCGCCGCATGGCATCTACTTCCCCAGGACCCTTGCCCCGGGCGTACAAGGGTAATGGATACCCGGGAGGAGGCCTCTCGTACCAAGGCCTCGACGTCTCCTGCCGAGCGCCCTCGTCGCGGCGGTAGGGGACTGGCCACTTCTTCAGTGGGAGAGGGACGGTCCCCTCTCGGGGGGCCTTCCCCTTCTCTTCGGCGGAGAACCGGCGGATCAGTGCCATTGTCGTCGAAATGGAGGAGGAGCGAAGAAGAAGAGGCGGAGAAAGGAGAGACAAGCTGGGAGGGCTCATGATGTCCCGTACTTATAGCCAAAGGATGCCAACCATCGACCTCCATGATCGCAGGTAATGATGAATCACTTTGCATGCAGGGACCCATCAAGTCGAACAGTTGCCGAGGCATCATGGGGAAGCGGAGACGCCCACGTCCGATCAACCGCCACGCAGTGCCCAAGCCCGCAGGCTGTTGGGGCCCGCGGCGCTTCACACTTGCCCCTTCGCTTCTCTCCTAAGCCAAGTCCGGGCGCGCCTTGGGCCCCAGCGCTACTGTCGGTGTTCTGGGAACGGGGGTCCCCAGACTTGCCTGCCGCGGCCTGCGGCGTGGCTCGAGTGGTGGCCCAGCGCGGCCCATCTTCATCGACTCAAACTCAAGACCCTCACGAGGGGCCAAGCCTCGCGGGGGGACGACAGGAAGCCTCCTCAGGGGCGGCCTCACCAGGCAGGCGCGCGAGGAGGTGGAGAGATCAAGGCAAGGGTACCTCGCAAGGTGCTCATGACGCAAGCCATGACGATTGAGCCCAGGCGGGCGCCGGCCTAGGCAGTGTCCTTGTTTCCTCTTTGGAGCATACTGGGCAAGCGACGGCGCGGAGTACCAAGGCGTCAAGTAAAGGTTGCCGTTTCGGTGCAACGAGACCAAGACCAGCAGAGCGGCAGGATGGAGGTCACCGTGGAGCCCAAGACGGCGTCATCGTCAGGGCCTTTGGGAGTCGAAGACCAACTTTAGTCAGGATAAGTTGTACTAGATGTTCCCCTTCAAAATGGCCGCTGTTGGTGCCCTTCCCGCTCAATATTTGGGAAGAGGGCTAGGGCCTCTATATATAGGGCTAGACACCACAGTAGAAAGGTGGATCTCTTCGAAGCAGAACACCACCGCAAGAACATCCCTCACGAGGTTGTTCTTCCACTGTACTGTTCATCTTCAGCCCCTGAGGCAATCCACACACCACACACTGGAGTAGGGTATTACACCACAATGGTGGCCTAAACCAGTATAAACCCCGTGTCCCTTGTGTTGTTCATCTTGCTAGTGTAGATCCTCAGCGAGGCGTTGGAACATGGGTTGGTAGAGGAGAGATCTTCGCGCGCACCCCAGAGTTTGAACCTTAAGGGTCTGCGGGAACCCAACATCCGACATGCTTGTGATTTGATGGCTGATTAGTCATTATTATTGCGGTGGGATGACCGGGGTGACTCTCCCTTGGAGTTCTGCATGCATGGCGAGTGGACCAGGATGGTCGACGTCCCACATGTTGGCGAATGAAAGTATTCTTTCCGCTATCGAGGAGCAAGGAAACTGCGTGGTATAGTATCACTTGTGACTTATATTTATTTTTTATTTCGGATGAATGCTAGCATTTCAACTCTTACAACTAAGAGTGCCAAACACGACATGTGTTGGATGTCCTACACGTCAGCGAAAGGAGTGGGACATAAACAGCGTGGTAGAGCCCAACGCAAAAAAACAGCGTGGTAGAGCATCTCCACTTCTTCCATTTCTCGGTCGGAGACCACACGTAGTAGTACTAGTGGTATGAACGATACAAAGTGCGACCCGGAGAGAAAGACACGTCCATTTGGAAGGTCTTGGGGCATACACATAAACAAATATAAAAGATAATATGTGCTTCCAATTAATATAGTAGTAGTAGAGTACTTAGGCACGTAATCCATAACATCACCGTGCATTGCACGTACAACATTTAGTGGTACATTGTAAGAGACAAATGCCAATATGCCATGCATATTCATACTATTTGTGCCTTCCAACTTCACTTACTGCGCTACATTACTGCTACCTCTTGAGCACTGCGTTGGTTTTCCCTTGAAGAGGAAAGGGTGATGCAGCAAACTAGCGTAAGTATTTCCCTCAGTTTTTGAGAACCAAGGTATCAATCCAGTAGGAGGCTCCATAGAAGTCCCTCGTACCTACACAAACAAACAAGAACATCGCAACCAACGCGATAAAGGAGTTGTCAATCCCTTCACGGTAACTTGCGAAAGTGAGATCTGATAGAGATAATAAGATAAGATAAATATTTTTGGTATTTTCATGATATAGATTGAAAAGTAAAGATTGTAAAATAAAGTAGATTGGAAACTTATATGATAAAAGATAGACCCGGGGGCCATAGATTTCACTAGTGGCTTCTCTCAAGATAGCATAAGTATTACGGTGGGTGAACAAATTACTGTCCAGCAATTGATAGAAAAGTGCATAGATATGAGAATATCTAGGCATGATCATGTATATAGGCATCACGTCCGCAACAAGTAGACCGAATCGATTCTGCATCTACTACTATTACTCCACACATCGACCGACTCCTGCCTGCATCTAGAGTATTAAATTCATAAGAACAAAGTAACGCATTAAGCAAGATGACATGATGTAGAGGGATAAACTAAAGCAATATGATATAAACCCCATCTTTTTATCCTCGATGGCAACAATACAATACGTGCCTTGCTGCCCCTACTGTCACTGGGAAAGGACACCACAAGATTGAACCCAAAGCTAAGCACTTCTCCCATTGCAAGAAAGATCAATCTAGTAGGCCAAACCAAACTGATAATTCGAAGAGACTTGAAAAGATAACCAATCATACATAAAAGAATTCAGAGGAGATTCAAATATTTCTCATAGATAAACTTGATCATAAACCCCACAATTCATCTGATCTCCACAAACACACCGCAAAAAGAGTTACATCGAATAGATCTCCAAGAAGATCGAGGAGAACTTTGTATTGAGATTCAAAGATAGAGAAGAAGCCATCTAGCTAATAACTATGGACCCGAAGGTCTGTGGTAAACTACTCACAACTCATCGGAGAGGCTATGGTGTTTATGTAGAAGCCCTCCATGGTCGATTCCCCCTCCCAAGGAGCGCCGACGAAGGCTCCAAGATGGGATCTCGCGGATAGAGAAGGTTGCGGTGGTGGAAATAGTTTTTCGTGGTGCTCCTGGATGTTTTCGGGGTACGTAGATATATATAGGCGAAGGAGGTAGGTCAGGGGAGCCACGAGGGGCCCACAAGGGTGGGGGCGCGCCCACCCCCTAGGGCGCGCCCTCCTGCCTCGTGGCCGCCTCGGCTGCTTCTTGGCGTCCACTCCAAGTCTCCTGGATTGCGTTTGTTCCAAAAAGATCGCTCCCGAAGGTTTCATTCCGTTTGGCTCCGTTTGATATTCCTTTTCTACGAAACACTGAAATAGGCAAAAAAAACAACAATTCAAGCTAGGCCTCCGGTTAGTAGGTTAGTCCCAAAAATGATACAAAAGTGTAAAGTAAAGCCCATAAACATCCAAAACGGGTAATATAATAGCATGTAACAATCAAAAATTATAGATACGTTGGAGATGTATCAAGCATCCCCAAGCTTAATTCCTGCTCGTCGTCGAGTAGGTAAATGATAAAAATAGAATTTTTGATGTGGAATGCTGCCTAGCATATTTCTTAATGTAATTTTCTTTATTGTGGCATGAATGTTCAGATCAAAATGATCCAAGATAAAAGTTCATAAAACATAAATTTAGTAATACTTCAAGCATACTAACAAGTAATCATGTCTTATCAAAATAGCATAGCCAAAGAAAGCTCATCCCTACAAAATCATATAGTTAGGTCATGCTTCATTTTCAGCACACAAAATACTCCCATCATGCACAACCCCGGTTTCAGCCAAGCAATTTTTTAACGCACTTCAGCTTTTTCAACTCTCACACAATACATGAGCAAAAGCCATGGACATAGCACTATATGTGGAATAGGGTGGTGGTTGCGAAGACAAAAAGGGAGAAGATAGTCTCACATCAACTAGGTGTATCAACGGGCTATGGATATGCCCAATAATAGATATCTATGTGAGTGAGTAGGGATTGCCATGCAACGGATGCACTAGAGCTATAAATATATGAAAGCTCAACAAGAGAAACTAAGTGGGTGTGCATCCAATTTGCTTGCTCACGAAGACCTAGGGCATTTTGAGGAAGCCCATCATTGGAATATACAAGCCAAGTTCTATAATGAAAAATTCCCACTAGTATATGAAAGTGACAACATAGGACACTCTCTATCATGAAGATCATGGTGCTACTTTGAAGCACAAGTGTGGAAAGGATAGTAACATTGTCCCTTCTCTCTTTTCTCTCATTTTTTGTGGGCTTCTTTGGCCTCTGTTTTTATTTGTGCTTCTTTGGCCTATTTTATTTTTATAAAGTCCGAACTCTCATTGTCGGTGTCAAAACCGGCGGATCTCGGGTAGGGGGTCCCGAACTGTGCGTCTAAGGCTAATGGTAACAGGAGGAGGGGGACACAATGTTTACCCAGGTTTGGGCCCTCTCTACGGAGGTAATACCCTACTTCCTGCTTGATTGATCTTGATGATATGAGTATTACAAGAGTTGATCTACCACGAGATCGTAGAGGCTAAACCCTAGAAGCTAGCCTATGGTATGATTGTTGTTGTCCTACGGACTAAACCCTCCGGATTATATAGACACCGGAGGGGGCTCGGGTTACACAGAGTCGGCTACAGAGAAGGGAATCTACATATCCGAATTGCCAAGCTTGCCTTCCACGCAAAGGAGAGTCCCACCCGGACACGGGACGAAGTCTTCAATCTTGTACCTTCATAGTCCAACAGTCCGGCATAAGTATATAGTCCGGTTGTCCAAGGACCCCCTAATCCAGGACTCCCTCAGTAGCCCCTGAACCAGGATTCAATGATGATGAGTCCGGTGTGCAGATTGTCTTCGGCATTGCAAGGCGGGTTCCTTCTCCGAATACTCTAGAGTACCTATTGTGACGAGTAGTGTCCGGCTTCCCATTTAATGTTGCACTCATCGGCTTCTATACCTCAATAATGCCAGTCTCCATGTGTCGAGCGAATGCGAGAAGCCGGGGCATTTTTACACTTTCCACTCTGACCATAAAATAAATCGTCTATTAAAGAGACGGGGATCCTCAGATCCAAATCACACCATCTTCCCCAAGTGAGGATCCATCAGAGCGCGCCCGAAAAAACCATACCATCATGGCCGGTCGCCGCAGCTCCTCCTCTCGCTCCCATAGCGCTAAGCCAGGCGATTGGGTGAAGTGCACCGTATCTCATGGCCGGTTGGTAGAGTTGCAGACCCAGGGATTTCTCCCACCCGCATATCTTGTCCCCGTCCGAGCCGGACTAGCTACTTATGATGGCGGGGAGCAAGAGGAGAGTTTCCCGAACCCATCTAGGGGGGAGCGAGTATGCCTTGTCCCTTACTTGTTGAGGGGCCTTGGATTCCCAATCCATTCGTTCCTCCGCGGGCTCCTGGAGTTTTACGGCCTCCAGCTGCATAACTTCACTCCTGCCTCCATTTTGCACATCGCAGGCTATGTCGCCCTTTGTGAGCTATTTCTGGGATGCGAAGCTCATTTCGAGCTATGGAAGAGGCTGTTCTGCCTCGTCCCTCGCAATCAGGAGGGATCGATACATCAAGTGGGCGGAGCCGAAATATGGCGCATCGTCGGGACCGGATACCTGTCCGGCACTCCGGAGAAAACACCCGAAGAATGGCCTTCAAAGCGGTTTTATATATAGAACGTCCCCCTTCCGGACCCTATCCGGATAGGCCTTCCCGAGTTTAGCAATGCCCCATTGAAGAAACACAGCAGCTGGCGTCCCCGGAGCCCCCAGGAGGAATATAAGAGAGAGGTCCTTTATCTGATGGGCAGGATAAAAACACTGGCCAAATTTGGATTCACAACAATCGAGGTTATGTCAATATGCATAATGCGGGGAGTGCAGCCACTCCAGTATCGGGGGCGTCCCATGTGACACTTCAATGGAGAGGACGACACCACCCGCTTCGGTCGAAAAGGTCCAGACTCCACCACCGCTCTGGCAAAAATGTTGTTCGATCTGTATAAAGGAGAAGAAGAGGAGTTCATCCGCATTAAGCCATGGGATGGATTTTCCATGTACAACCCCCCTAGCTGGGTGAGCTGCTACCTTTTACTTGACTCTATTCATTACCGCAGTCTTTTATCACAAATATTTACCTTGCTAGTTCATAGCAGGAACTGCGAAAAGCAGCGAGGGAGGTTCACAGCCCGCCTCCACAGCTAGAGGACCACAACTAGGCGCTCGACCCTGGACTGAAGACGATCTGGACATATTTGTGGAGCTCGTCGACAGGACGTTTTACCAGGCAAGTTGTGACGACGCCTTGGTGGCCATTATAGCCGACTATCCTGGGATACTCCCTGCATCATATGTAAGTAAAACCGGAGTCCTAATCTTCCGAGAAGGGTCCCCTCCTTATGCCTTACCCACCGTACACATATTGTACTTTACAGGGAAGGCCGTCGGGGCACCGTGCCGAAACCGGGGCGACTCACCAACAAGGAGCGCCCAAGCCGGGTAGGATTAAAAGGGGGTCGGTCAAGTCCGAGATGCCATCGTAGAGGTATAATTGAAAACCTGATCCGTGATTACCATCTTTGAAATGTAACAATATCCGTTGTGCTCTGGCAGGAAAAGTGCTCTCCGGACTGTGTCCAGAGATCCTGCCGGCCACGCCTCCACCAGCCGAACTCAAGAACCGGCCTCAAGGGCGGGGGCCAACATGTGGACAATGCCGGACGGTCCTCCTACAGAGGATGCGGATAGAGTATCCGCTACAAATTTCAAAGTGGAGAGCACTATGAATCACCGGCGTCAGCGGGCCGTACTCCGCGACGCTAATTTCTCCGAAGAGGCGTTCAATGCCTTCAACTCGGGAGATGCGTACATCCGAGTTGCGCAAGGTGGGCTTGCTAGAGCTACAGACCAGTATTTGAAGGATATATGGGTAAGAAAAAATCTGATAATTATGTATATCAGTAGCCCCTGAGACTTGAAACAGTTGGCACAACTGATTTAAGGATCATTGTATGAATAGGTTCTTACAGAGAAGAACACTCATTTGTCTCAAGAGCTGGAGGAGTGCAAAGCCCAACTAAGGGTCGCAGTTTCCGAAATAGAGAAATCCAAGAGGGACTCATTTGGTAATACTTGTCTCGATCAAAGCAAATGTAATTACATATACCAGTGAGTATTCGGCATGCTTGCAGATCTGGCAATAGATTCTGTAGACAATCCCGGGGTCAATCCGGAGATCGTACAAGAGGATGAGCAACGAGCTCAACGACAGCTAGAGGCTGGCGAGCGCGTGCTTACACGGGTTAGGTGAGAGAAAAACAATCTCCAGGATGCCAATACCCTGCTGGGCGTTGAATTGGGAGATATTCGGGCCCAACTTGCTGACTCCGTGAAGGAGAATAAGAGGCTTCGACGCAACATTTTTAGTAAGTGCTCAAACAAACCTTTATACAGTTTGGCGAAGAAGCGGGCTAACAGAGTTATGTCTGTAGGTATGCTGACAGGCCGTCCCAAAGAGGAGATGCCCGGATCTGCATGCGATCTTCTGCAAGAGCTTTTACAACTGCACGAACAAGTTCGGCAGGTGATGCAGGGTATTGCCCAGGCCTTGTGGCCTTCCGCCTCCCTACCGGGAAGCATGGGAGAGCTTGTAGAGCTGCTCAAGGGGGCGCGGCGGCGCTTCCGATTATGGAAGATATCGGCCTGCTGACAAGGTGCAAAGGAAGCCTGGGCCATGGTAAAGACACGGCACACCAAGGTGGATCTGAATCAAATGGCACTAGTTGGTCCTGTAGGGTCAGATGGGAAAGAAATTCCCGTTAGTTTGGTATATGACCAGGTAGGATTAGCCAAAAGTATTCCCAACAGGATTGTAGGCTAGACAGCCTGTTGGATGGTATAGAAGAAGAATTTAGCCAGTCTAAGTGACTATGTACTTCAGTGGACGTATTTTGTCCTTAGCTGGATTGTAAATCATTTGTCATGGCGACCTTTTCACTTCAGCCTCCGGACCCGACAGTCTGAAGTGTATCCGAATACCCGCTCAGTTATGTAAACCAGGGTACGCATGGAAACCAGGCGTAGGGGTCATCAGTGCTTGAATAGACATGTACCCAACTAGTTATGTTATATTACATGGATAGTAAGAAACATCTTCCAGGGAGAATAGTTTCGTTAAGGGTTCCTTTCCCTCGGTACGCATGCATTAATGTGCATGTCCGAACTGCGAATAGAGGCGCAGGATACAAAACATCTGGGGATTTATATTGTAATAAGGAGAAAACATCTTTTGTTCACCGACCAAATATTCCCTTAAGAACGCTAGCTTTCGGCTTCACCCAGTCTGAGGTACACGTCCGGCTGACCCGGCAGTAACAATCGTAGAGGTGCTTCCCTTATGCCCTAGCTGAATTAACGGGAACGTAAGTCATATCCATGCATATAATGGCGAAGAAAAGGCACATATGGAAAAATTACACATATGCGGTGGGAATGAAGCCCGGAAGATAGTTATATTAAGCTTATGTATAAGAAGCCCCCAGGTATGGTTACCGTGCATAGCGCATCAAAATTGTGTAGTCGAGTCACCCTTGAAGCTTTTTTAGGGCTATATAAAAAAAGAAAGAGGATATAACTTGAAAAAGAAAGGCGGAGGTAAGGAGACGAATGCAGAGTTCAGCATTTGGCGTAGAATCTTCGGAGTCTGGCCGCGTTCCATGGGTTCGGCTCGAGTCGATTATCTGATGCATCATGCAGACGGTACGCTCCTCCGGTGAGAACTTTATCAATGATGAAGGGACCCTCCCACTTGGGCTTGAGCTTGTCCTTTTTCTTCTCTGGTAGGCGTAGAACGAGTTCGCCAATGTTATATATCTTGGCCCGTACTTCTCTGCTTTGATAGCTTCGAGCCTATTGCTGGTAGAATGCGGAACGGGCTTTTGCGACATCGCACTCCTCCTCCAGGGCATCTAAACTGTCCTGCCGATCAAGCTCGGCTTCTCTCTCTTCATACATGCGCACTCGAGGTGAGTCATGAATGATGTCGCAGGGCAATACCGCCTCTGCGCCGTTCACCATGAAAAATGGTGTGTATCCGGTAGTGTGATTTGGCGTGGTCCGCAGTCCCCATAGTACGGAGTCGAGCTCCTCGACCTAGTGCGTATCTAACTCCTTCAAGGATCACACCAGTCTGGGTTTGATGCCGCTCATAATAAGACCATTTGCTCGTTTGACTTAACCGTTTGTTTGGGGTGATAGACGGAGGCGTAATCGAGCTTAATGCCCATGTTGCCACACCAAGTTTTCACCTCATCGGCTGTAAAGTTGGAGCCATTATCGATGATGATGTTGTGGGGGACACCGTAACGGTGTAGGACCCTTGATATGAAGTCTATGACTGGTCCGGATTCGGCCGTTTTAATTGGTTTGGCCTCTATCCATTTGGTGAATTTATCCACCATGACCAATTTGAATTTTTCGTATGGCTTCCTCCTTTAAGGGGTCCGACCATATCGAGCCCCCAGACCACAAAGGGCCAAGTAATGGGGATTGTTTGGAGAGCGGTAGGTGGCATATGGCTTTGGTTTGCGAAAAGCTGAAAACCGACGCAATGCTGGACGAGGTCCTGTGCGTCTGCTCGGGCTGTCGGTCAGTAGAAACCTGTACGGAAGGCCTTGCTTACAAGGGCCCGAGCTGCGGTGTGGTGGCCGTCGAGTCCAGCATGAATTTCGGTCAAGAGCAGTCGCCCTTCCTCTTCGGAGATGCATCTTTGGAGTACTCCGGTAGCACTTTTCTTATAAAGCTCTCCCTCGTGAACTTTGTAGGCTTTAGAGCACCGCACAATGCAGCGTGCCTCATTTTGGTCCTCGGGGAGTCCTTGCCTGTTTAGGTAGGCTAAGAAGGGTTTGGTCCACGGGGCGATGACAGCCATGATTAGGTGGGCCGAAGGTGTTATTTCGGTGGTGGAGCCTCCGATTATGTCAGTGTGTTTGATATCTGGGGCTGTGGTCGAACCCGGACTAGTATTGCCGGTCTCCCCTTGCCACACCACGAATGGCTTGAAGAGACTTTCCAAGAAGATATTAGGTGGGATGGGGTCGCGCTTGGCGCCGATGCAGGCGAGGATATCCGCCGCTTGATTGTTTTCTCGGACCACATGATGGAATTCGAGCCCCTCGAACCGAGCTGACATCTTGAGGACGGTATTACGGTAGGCCACCATCTTCGGATCCTTGGCGTCGAAGTCTCCATTTATTTGAGATATTGCAAGGTTCGAATCCCCGAGCACTTCTAGGCGTTGGATGCCCATGGAGACTGCCATCCGAAGACCATGCAACAGAGCCTCGTATTCGGCTGCATTGTTGGAATCTGTGTATAGTATTTGGGGTACCTATTGGACCATATCTTCGGTGGGGGATGTTAGGACAACGCCCGCTCCCAGTCCAGCCAGCATCTTAGAGCTGTCAAAGTGCATGATCCAATTGGAGTATGCGCGGTACTCTTGAGGGAGTTCGGCCTCTGTCCATTCGGCGACGAAGTCAATCAGTACTTGTGACTTAATGGCTCACTGTGATTTATATATAATGTCGAATGGGAGGAGCTCAATGGCCCACTTAGCAATCCGGCCCATGGCATATCGGTTATTTATTATGTCATTGAGTGGTACTTCGGAGGCCACCGTGATTGAACACTCTTGAAAGTAGTGTCGTAGTTTCCGGGATGCCATGAAGACCGCGTATGCTATCTTTTGATAATGTGGGTATCGTGACTTGCATGGTGTAAGGATAGTGGATACGTAGTATACCGGCCTTTGAAGCGGGAACTTATGTCCGTCCTCCTCTCATTCCACGACGAGCACTGCGCTTACAACCTGGTGCGTTGCAGCTATATATAACAGCATGGGTTCACCAATGTTTGGTGTGGCCAGGATTGGGTTGCTGGCCAAGAGGGCCTTTATTTCTTCCAGTCCAGCCGTCGCCGCATCCCTCCACTCGAAGTGTTCGGTGTGTCGAAGCAAGCGATAGAGAGGTAGTGCCTTTTCTCCCAAAAGGGAGATAAAGCGACTTAAGGCAGCCACACATCTAGTTAATTTCTGGATTTGCTTGTGGTCTGTTGGGGTAGCCAACTGTGACAAAGCTCGGATTTTAGCCGGGTTTGCTTCAATTCCTCTATTGGAAACGATGAAGCCCAGGAGCTTTCCGGCAGGAACACCGAAAACACATTTTTCCGGATTGAGCTTGATGTCATATGTTCTGAGATTGTCGAACGTAAGGCTCAGGTCGTCTATTAAAGACTCGACATGTATGGTTTTACTGACCACGTCGTCTATGTATGCTTCAACTGTTTTGCCGATTTGTGTTTCCAGGCATCTCTGAATCATGCGTTGATAGGTTGCTCCGGCATTTTTGAGCCCGAAAGGCATGGTGTTGAAACAGAAGGGGCCGTATGGAGTGATGAATGCCGTTGCGGCTTGATCGGACTCAGCCATCTTCATTTGATGGTATCCGGAGTATGCATCGAGGAAGCACAGTGAGTCGTGTCCTGCGGTGGCGTCGATGATTTGATCAATGCGGGGGAGGGGGAAGGGGTCGTTGGGGCAAGCCTTATTGAGGTCTTTAAAGTCGACACATAGGTGCCAGGATTTATCCTTCTTTGGTACCATTACCAGGTTTGCTAGCCAGTCCGGGTGTTTTATTTCTCTAATGAATCTGGCTTCAAGTAGTTTCGCTAGCTCCTCTCCCATGGCTTGTTGTTTAGGCTCTGAGAAGCATCGTAGTGTCTGCTTGACCGACTTGTATCCCTTCAGTATGTTGAGGCTATGCTCGGCCAACCTGCGTGGAATCCCTGACATATCTGAGGGGTGCCAGGCAAAGATGTCCCAATTCTCGCGTAAAAATGCCCGGAGTGCAGAGTCGATTGCGGGGTCCAGCTCTGCCCCAGTGGATGCTGTTTTGTAGAGTCCGTTGGGTGGACTTGGAATTTGACGATCTCATCCGCAGGCTTGAAAGAGGTGGATTTGGATCGCTTGTCGAGTATCACATCGTTCCTATCCACTGTGGAGCGTAGCGCAGTTAATTCTTTAGCCGCAAGGGCTTCGGATAGTGCCTCAAGGGCAAGGTTGGCGGTTTTATTTTCGGTGCAGAGTGCTACGTCCGGTCACTAGCTAGAGTGATGATTCCGTTGGGCCCGGGCATCTTGAGCTTCATGTACCCATAATGGGGTATAGCTTGGAAGCTCGCGAATGCGTCCCGCCCTAAAAGGGCGTGGTATCCACTATTGAATGGGGCCACTTGGAATGTTATCTCTTCAGACCTGTAATTTCCCGGCGTGCCGAATACCACATCGAGTGTGATTTTTCCCGCACATCGTGCCTCCCGACTAGGGATAATTCCTCTGAAGGTCGTGCTACTTTGCTCAATGCGGCTCTTGTCTATTTCCATTTTGTTTAGAGTTTCCTTGTAGATGAGGTTTAATCCGCTGCCACCGTCCATGAGCACTTTAGTGAGCCGGAAGCCGTCCACAATTGGACTAAGGACCAAAGCGGCTGGTGCTCGGACTATTCGGAATTGAGGTTCGTCACTAGCATTGAATGTTATAGCCGTGTCATTCCATGGATTTATTGCTGCAACATGGCAGACTTCGGTGAGGCTGCGGAGTGCTCTCTTGCGCCTGTTATTTGAGGCGAAAGTCTCGAAGACTGTAAAAACTGTATTGTTATTTTCTACGGGATGGTGCTCCGCGGTATTGTTATCGAGGAGATCCTCGCTGTGCTTGGCCACCTGCCGAAGTATCCAACATGCTCTAAGGCTGGGTGTTGGTATGGTATCCGGTGTGGTGTGAATTTTGCATGGCCATTGAGCCATCCCTCCAATACGGTTCTGCGCCATATAGTGGGCTTTTATTTCTTTGTAATTGGATCAGGTGACTTGCGAGAGTGCACCCTTTTAGTTTAGACGGGGGGTTTAGTGTGGGTCGGAGGATCCCAGAATTTTGCTTGGGTTTTCCAGGCGCTTTCCATCGCACAGTACTTCTGTACTATGGCCGCCAAGTTAGCGAAGTGTGCTATGTCATGACGACTTATGGCATTGAGGATTCCCTTGTCCATGCAATTTTTGCAAAAGAATGAGATTGCGTCTTCCTCGCGACAGTTCTTGACCTTGCTCATTACAAGGAGGAATCTGGCCCAAAAGTGATGTACTGTCTCTTGGGATTGTTGTCTAATGTGGGAAAGATCACTTGTATCTGGGTGGGTGGGTGGATCTAAGTCCAAACCTTGACCCGATTTAAGATCCAGGGGCAGAGAAACTTCCGAGCTTGACAGTTCGGGTTCCGGGATGTTGCCCAATTTTTCAGGCCCACTGTCCGATTCTAAGTTCGGTTTTTGGATCATGTCCTCTCGCAAACGAGTATCCGGCTCAGAGAGCTCGGGAATCCGGATATAGTTCGTCCTCAGGATAGAGGAAGAATTATCGCGTCGCTCCTCCACCACCGCTATCTGATGGGTGACCAGCGGAGAGTTAATCTCCCTTTGATCGGGTTTGAGCCCAATCCGATCATAGTTCGTAGCGACTCCCAAGGTGGTGATGCAATCCAAGAGCTTGTTCAAAGATGAGAGCTCCATTGGACCCATCTGTTCGGTGTATTCCGAGCTGATGTGGAGGCTGTTTTTGATGACCCGAGAGGTCATCGTCGGCGCGGCGGCCGAACGGCGGTCATAACGAAGCCGCCTAGTCGGAGGGTTTGGCCTAAAGCCAGGGCTCTGCCATAGGTGATGTTGTCCTTGATAAAAAGGCGAGCCATCAAACCTTTTTCAACGTCACAATGGAACTCTCAATGAAAGCACCAATGTCGGTGTCAAAACCAGCGGATCTCGGGTAGGGGGTCCCGAACTGTGCGTCTAAGGCTAATGGTAACAGGAGGCGGGAGACACAATCTTTACCCAGGTTCGGGCCCTCTCTACGGAGGTAATACCCTACTTCCTTCTTGATTGATCTTGATGATATGAGTATTACAAGAGTTGATCTACCACGAGATCGTAGAGGCTAAACCCTAGAAGCTAGCCTATGGTATGATTGTTGTTGTCCTACGGACTAAACCCTCTGGTTTATATAGACATCGGAGGGGGATAGGGTTACACAGAGTCGGTTACAGAGAAGGGAATCTACATATCCGAATTGCCAAGCTTGCCTTCCACTCAAAGGAGAGTCCCACCCGGACACGGGACAAAGTCTTCAATCTTGTACCTTCATAGTCCAACAGTGTGGCATAAGTATATAATCCGGCTGTCCGAGGACCCCCTAATCCAGGACTCCCTCACTCATCCCGACTTGTGGGGGAATCATAGTCTTCATCATCCTTTCCTCACTTGGGACAATGCTCTAATAATGAAGATCATCACACTTTTATTGATTTACAACCCAAGAATTACAACTCAATACTTAGAAAAAAATATGACTCTACGTGAATACCTCCGGTGGTGTACTGGGATATGCAATGAACCAAGAGTGACATGTATGAAAAATTATGGAGGTGCCCTTGCCACAAATACGATGTCAACTACATGATCATGCAAAGAGCAATATGAAAATGATGGGTTGTGTCATAATAAACGGAATGGTGGAAAGTTGCATGGCAATATATCTCGGAATGGCTATGGAAATGCCATAATAGGTAGGTATGGTGGCTGTTTTGAGGAAGGTAAATGGTGGGAACATGATACCGGCGAAAGTTGCACGGCATAATAAAGGCTAGCAATGGTGGAAGGGTGAGAGTGCGTATAATCCATGGACTCACATTAGTCATAAAGAACTCATATACTTATTGCAAAAGTTTACTTGCCCTCGAAGCAAAGTACTACTACGCATGCTCCTAGGGGAAGGGTTGGTAGGAGTTAACCATCGCGCGATCCCGACCTCCACACATAAGGAAGACAATTAAAAGAGCACCCCATGCAACAAATTTGTCACACAGCTTTTACCATACGTGCATGCTACAAGACTTGCCAACTTCAACACAAGTATTTCTCAATTTCATAATTACCCCACTAGCATGACTCTAACATTACCACCTTTATATCTCAAAACAATTATCAAGCATCAAATTGATCATCGTGTTTAATGCACTTTCTATGATAGTTTTTATTATACCCAACTTGGATGTCCATCATATTAGGACCAATTTTATAACCATAGAAAATACCATGATGTTCTAAAAGACTCTCAAAATAATATAAGTGAACCATGAGAAATCAATAATTTCTACAAAATTAAGCCACTGCCGTGCTCTAAAAAGATATAAGTGAAGCACTAGAGCAAAAATTGTCTAGCTCAAAAGATATAAGTGAAGCACATAGAGTATTCTAATAAATTTTGAATCATGTGTGTCTCTCCCAAAAGGTGTGTACAGCAAGGATGATTTTGGTAGACTAACAAGTAAAGACTCATATCATACAAGACGCTCCAAGCAAAACACATATCATGTGGCGAATAAAAATATAGCTCTAAGTAAAGTTACCGATAGACGAAGACGAAAGAGGGGATGCCTTCCGGAGCATCCCCAAGATTAGGCTTTTTGTTGTCCTTGAATTATCTTGGGGTTCCATGGGCATCCTTAAGCTTAGGTTCTTGCCACTCCTTATTCCATAGTCCATCAAATCTTTACCCAAAACTTGAAAACTTCACAACACAAAACTCAACAAGAAATCTCATGAGCTCCGTTAGTGCAAGAAAGAAAAACCACCACTTAATGTACTGTAATGAACTCATTCTTTATTTATATTGGTGTCAAACCTACTTTATTCCGACTTCTCTATGGTTCATACCCCCCGATACTAGCCATAGATTCATCAAAATAAGCAAACAACACACGAAAAACAGAATCTGTCAAAAACAGAACATTGTGTAGCAATATGTAACTTTAGAATACTTCTGAAATTCTAAAAATCCTACCAAAATAGGAAGTCTTAGGATATTTGTCTATTGATCTACTGCAAAACGTATCAACTCAAAATCACGTTTCTGTGATTTATTAAAATTATTCTCATGCGTGCAAAAGTTTCTGTTTTTCAGCAAGATCAAATTAACTATCACCCAAGATGATCCTATAGGTTCTACTTGGCACATATACTAATTAAAACATAAAACCACATCTAAACAGAGGCTAGATGAATTATTTATTACTAAACAGAAGCAAAAAGCAAGAAACAAAAATAAAATTGGGTTGCCTCCCAACAAGCGCTATCGTTTAACGCCCCTAGCTAGGCATAAGAGCGAGGATAGATCTAAGTATTGCCATAATAATAAGATAGATTACGAAAACTAATCTCATATTCCCTACGTTCAGCAGCAAGTTTTCTTTGTGGCAATCAAAAGTAATCAAAAGGGCTAAATTTAATGGGACAGAAGTCCCCAAGATCAATCTTGGGAGGTATGGGTTCCTCCTTTGGCCCTTCATATTGTACAACCAATTCATCATTATAAGCATTCTTTTGGCAGAAAGTCATGAGCCTATACTCAAGAGAATATCCTAACTCATTGTTTCGAATAGCAAAATCATTATTAAGTTCAGAAATTCTGTCAACTAGAACATTGGTAGGAACCTTTTTTCTAAGGTTTTCATTAAAAGCAATATAATCTAAAGATTGAAAACGCGGTATTTCCTCTTGATCGAAGAGGATTGCCTCTATGGGAGGACGGCCAGCGTCCACCCTATAGTGCGCGAAAATTTCTTTGACTTCTTTTATTATAAATCTGAACTCATGAGCCAAAAAGATAGTAGCTGCACACCTAACATAAGAATGCTCAATATTGGAAAACTCTAGGAAAATCCTTTGTATGCAAGGATGCATATGCATAAATTGAGTTTCAAGTTCAACTATAGGCAAGGATATAGCATCCGCAAGACTAATAGTTGTATGAAGAATAGATCCACCCATAGCGGGTAAAGCACCGGCACAAGTAAAGAAATCTTGAATAACCCCCTTTCCAATAATATTACCACTACCGATGTGAATTTTTTTAGTATGTAAGATGGGTGGTTCTTCAACAGGATCATCAAAAGCATCAAATGTTCCATGTTATTATTATTGTGCTTATTAACGATATCCTCCCTGGTTTCAGACATAGCGGCAGAAAATACGAGGAGCGGGCGAAAAAGAGAGGCGGACGGGAAAGAGAGGGAGAATAAAATGGCAAGGGTGAAGTGGGGGAGAGGAAAACGAGAGGCAAATGGAAAATAATGTAGTGTGAGGGAGATGAGTTTGTGATGGGTACTTGGTATGTCTTGACTTGAGCGAAGACCTCCTCGGCAACGGCACTAGAAATCCTTCTTGCTACCTCTTGAGCACTGCGTTGGTTTTCCGTTGAAGAGGGAAGGGTCATGCAGCAAAGTAGCGTAAGTATTTCCCTCAGTTTTTGAGAACCAAGGTATCAATCCAGTAGGAGGCGCAACAGAAGTCCCTCGTACCTACACAAACAAACAAGAACCTCGCAACCAATGCGATAAAGGGGTTGTCAATCCCTTCACGGTAACTTGCAAAAGTGAGATCTGATAGAGATAATAAGATAAGATAAATATTTTTGGTATTTTTATGATATAGATTGAAAAGTAAAGATTGCAAAATAAAGTAGATCGGAAACTTATATGATAAAAGATAGACCCGGGGGCCATAGATTTCACTAGTGGCTTCTCTCAAGATAGCATAAGTATTACGGTGGGTGAACAAATTATTGTCGAGCAATTGATAGAAAAGTGCGTAGTTATGAGAATATCTAGGCAAGATCATGTATATAGGCATCACGTCCGGAACAAGTAGACCGAAACGATTCTGCATCTACTACTATTACTCCACACATCGACCGACTCCTGCCTGCATCTAGAGTATTAAGTTCATAAGAACAGAGTAACGCATTAAGCAAGATGACATGATGTAGAGGGACAAACTCCGGCAATATGATATAAACCCCATCCTTTTATCTCGATGGCAACAATACAATACATGCCTTGCTGCCCCTACTGTCACTGGGAAAGGACACCGCAAGATTGAACCCAAAGCTAAGCATAGTAGGCCAAACCAAACTGATAATTCGAAGAGACTTGCAAAGATAACCAATCATACATAAAAGAATTCAGAGGAGATTCAAATATTTCTCATAGATAAACTTGATCATAAACCCACTATTCATCGGATGTCGACAAACAACCACAAAAAGAGTTACATTGAATAGATCTCCAAGAAGATCGAGGAGAACTTTGTATTGAGATTCAAAGAGAGAGAAGAAGCCATCTAGCTAATAACTATGGACCCAAAGGTCTGTGGTAAACTACTCACAACTCATCAGAGAGGCTATGGTGTTGATGTAGAAGCCCTCCATGGTCGATTCCCCCTCCCAAGGAGCGCCGACGAAGGCTCCAATATGGGATCTCGCGGATATAGAAGGTTGCGGCAGTGGAAATAGTTTTTCGTGGTGCTGCTGGATGTTTTCGGGGTACGTAGATATATATAGGCGAAGGAGGTAGGTCAGGGGAGCCACGAGGGGCCCACGAGGGTGGGGGGCATGCCCACCCCCTAGGGCGCGCCCTCGTGCCTCGTGGCCGCCTCGGCTGCTTCTTGACGTCCACTCCAAGTCTCCTGGATTGCATTTGGTCCAAAAAGATCGCTCCCTAAGGTTTCATTCTGTTTGGACTCCGTTTGATATTCCTTTTCTTTGAAACACTCAAATAGGCAAAAAAACAGCAATTCTGGCTGGGCCTCTGGTTAGTAGGTTAGTCCCAAAAATGATATAAAAGTGTCATTTTACCAGAATGTATCCTAATTTTTGGCCTAATTCTTCTTCTGATGATTGATTCGACCTCTGATAAAAAAGATAGACCTTGGTTCTATTTCATCTCTTCAACAAGTTTAGTAATAAGCATAACAGCCCTATTGTACCGATGGATAGAAGAACCTATAATTAGCTTTTCGGGAAATTTCCAAACGAACAATTTCAATTAAATCTTTCAATTTCTCATTTTATTATGTTCAACTTTATGTATTCCTCTATCCGTAGAGTACATTGAATGTATAAAAATGGCTATAACAGAGTTTTTGTTATTCATATTAACAGCTACTCTAGGGGGAATGTTTTTATGTGGTGTTAATGATTTAATAACTTGTTCGGTTAAATCGAACTACGGACTTAATTCGTCTTTGGACAACCCGTCAACCAATTCTGGATACCCCCAAGCAGAAGCTTCATCGGCAGGGTCCTCTCCCATCAAGGCCTCATCAAAGGTCTCAACCCCCACCTGTCATAAGAAAAGGCGCAGACGTGCAGCAGGGCATAGTGAAGGCTTCAACTCACGCATCAAGGCCCTGCGTCAACCTTTTACTCTGTAAACTTTCTTTTTCTTTCACAAGTACTGCCTTCGCAGTTTTAATTGTACAGATAGGCGTCCCGAGCTTATGAGAAATAATAAAAATACCCTTTACGGTGTTCGGATATCCGCATCCTGTGATTTTCTGTTCCCTTTCCAATTCTCCCCTCGCTCTCCGAACAACCCGGCTTGAAAATATATTAACTAGTCAAGAGTTCGATTTATATATCAGCTCAATATCTTCAAGTTCGGCACCGCTTTCCGCTAGGTGTTCGGCGTCTCGAATATTACATTATATGCATCTGTTTGGAACTATGTCTTGGGTCAATAGTTGGGTTGCTCGGCTCCTGTGGTTGCCTCTTATGTTCCACATGTTCGGCTAAGAGGGCAAAGGGAGAACCCCTGCGATTGTACTTCTGGTTTGCCTGGTCAAGTACCTCAGGATGAAAAAGCCAAAAACTGACTGTCATAGTAAGCGCAAACTGGTCCACGATCCGATGACGAGGTTTGACTCTAGAAATCATTGGCGATTGCGCCGTGTCACACGAAGGGTTCGTCTTAACACAAACCATGTGATCAGAAAGGGCAGGTTTTGATCCCCAAGTACATCACAATACACCGGGGGCTAGTCCCTAGTCCCCACCATCAAGCTCCTACGGCTAAGTAAAGCAATAAAACTGAATAGCCCGATTGCCTGGTTTTGTTCCCATGCTACCGCCTCCGGGTACCAAGACGTTGGCTAAGGGTAACGATGTGGAGACAAAATACCCCTTGTGATATTCACTTGGGGGTTGAAGCCGATGACTGGTAGCTTTCAGAATAGACATACTGCCGCACAGGAGTCAAAATTAAATCATGACAATATAAAACAAGTCAGGAAGATGCATTATAAAGCACAAGATCCACTTGGTACAAACTTAACACAATCACTCAAATATTACATCTTTCGAACACTGGCCCTCTATCGCTCGTGCGCCATTCATCACCTGTGCAAAGTACTGCTCAGGGCGGTGATGCTCCTTCCCCTTGGGCGGAGGACCAATGGCCATATCCATTGGATTAATCATCAGCCAATGCACCATGGTCTTCGCAAATGCAAGCCTCGCCCCCTCAAGGCACGCTGACCGCTTTACGGCGTCAATCCGGAGCGGCGCCTCCCGCGACTTCTTGTAGGATCGAAAGTATGTCTAGAGGGGGGGTGATTAGACTACTTGACCAAATAAAAATCTAGCCTTTTCCCAATTTTAGTTCTTGGCAGATTTTAGCAACTTAGCACAAGTCAAGCAATCAACCTACACATGCAATTCTAAGAGTATAGTAGCGGAATGTAAATCATTGCATATGAAGGTAAAGGGGAGGAGTTTGGAGGGAGCAAATGCAATGTTGACACGGAGATTTTTGGTGTGGTTCGGATAGGTGGTGCTATCATACTGTAACGCCCCGAGACCGATGTGCTAGGTGTCCTCCAGTTATTCGCTGTAGTTGCCATGTCATTTGCTTGTGTGTTTCATTTCATCATGTCATCATGTGCATTGCATCATCATGTTTTAAAACTTGCATCCGTCCCTGCCTCCCCGTTCCTTCCGTTGCCCGTTCTGAGCCCAGACACACTTGCACGCGCCCGCGGCATGTCCGAAATAGTATTTTATAAGTGGCCGGAAAATGTTCTCGGAATGGGTTGAAAGTTGGCATGCGGTGTTGTTTTGTTGTCAGTAGACCACCTGCCAAGTTTCATCGCATTCGGAGTCCGTTTGATGCCCTAACGGATAACTATAGCGGCAGTATAGCCGGTCTAACGTCGGACGTTTTTGGTCTCCGGAAACAGTCGCCGGGCCTCCCTCTCTTCTCTTCCCTCAGCTTGAGACCGTCTACACAGTCCGCTACCTACCGCCACGTCCAGCCTAACCCCTCTCGTCAGCCCGCGACCCCCCTCACGCGCGTCCGAAAGTTGTCCCGGACCCGACCCGGACTGTCGCTACCGTCGTGTCCGGATCATCCCCAAACGTCTTCAAAACATCTCCGTTTTCCTATTTGGACTCCCTATCTATTTATTCCTAGACCATCCGATTAAGATCGGAGGGACCAAATACCCCTATCCAAAATTCACTTGTGCTATATAAAGACCAACCCTAAATTTTAGGGATCTTGTCCCATCCACCCTCTCCCGAGCGCCGCCACTCTTCTTGTCCCTTCCTCCTCGGGATCCTCCCCGATCCAAAAATCCAGCCATCCACCTGCGCCTCCCTCCTTCCTCGTTTTCCCTAGCCGGCCAACCCCCACCGAGATCCAGATCCTCCAGCCGCCACCTCCTCGGTTCCCGAGGCCCAGCCTCCTCTCGCTCTCGTGCGCGAGCACGCGCCCGAGGAGCTCGAGCAGGGGAGCCCCGATCCCGCAGCAGCAGCGCTGCCTGGCTCCTTCTCACCTCATCTTCTCCCGTGCGCCTCCATCTCGCGCAGCCCCGCCGGCGACGAGCAGCAGCACCTGCAGGAGCTCCGCCTCCTCTCGCGAGCGCCCAGGCCCGTGCTCCTCCTCCCTCTTCCTTCCCCTCCCTTTTTCTTATCCTTCTCTGATCTCCCTCTCTCACCGGATGCTCCCTCCCTGTTATTCTTCACAGGGAACTGACGCAACCGCTGCCTCGTTTGACCCCACCGGATCGGGTCGCGTTCGCCCCGTTCGCGCCATGGCCGCCCCTTGGTGCTTCGGGCAGCGCCTGACCTGCTCCTTCCGGTGGCCTCAGTCTCGCGCGCCGCGCCAGCGCAGCAGCGCCAAGTCGCCCTGTTCGCGCCGCCATGTCACCCGCGTCGCGCCAAGGCCCTCTTCGCCCGGATCCCGCGTCGCCAGCAGCAAGCTCCGCCGCTCCGACGTCTGCTTCCCCTGCATCGAGAAGTTCTTGTTCGAGGAGGGTGTGGTCGCGCCTGGCTCCGCGCCCTCCATCCCCTGAGCCTCCATCTCTTCCTCGCCGCCGAACTCCTGCTTCAAGCCGCGCCGGCGCCCCACTCGTTCTGCTCGGGAACAAGCATGCCCCAGCGCCTCTGCTTCGATCCAGGGAGCGCCCGCCTCGTCCTGCCAGCGCCAAGACCTAGCGCGCGCCTGGGCTGCCTCTCCTCCAGCCGCGCGCGAAGCCCAGCCCAGCCGCGCCAGGCTCCAGCTGGCCCAGCGCCCACCTCTGCCTCCCCTTCAAATCGGCCTCCCTCTCAACAGATCTGGGCCTTGGGCCGAAGTGAGCAGATTCCCCTCCAATCCCTCTACCCTATGCATGTTGGGCTAGCCTCTGTTTCGGCCCAGTGTAGTTTTTTTTAGATCTGTGATTTTGTCTATTTTCCAGGGTATTGTAGTTTTACAGGAAAACCCTTGCACTTCATGCATTTAATATCTAATTAACCATGCATCGGTTTAAAATGTTTTATATATGAAACATGACTAGAATTTTGTCTAGTTTAATAATATGCGACTTTCATCCATGTTTAAAATGTTGTTTGCATTAATTTGCTCCTATGGCATGTTAAAATGATTTAATTCATAACTAAATAACCGTAACTCTGTTTTTAATAATATTTATATGTAAATGGGGTAGAATTTTGCCTAGTTTAACCTGGTGGCCTTACTTTGCATGTTTAACAACTCTAAAATATGTTTTAGGGCAGAATAGTACCAAATTCATAATTTGCATATGGAGTTTCCGGAATTGTTGTTTGTTGCTTCCGGCCTCATTTTAACCTTGACTAGATAGGTAGTTTTCATTTGCTTCACCCTCTTGCCATGCTTAACAACATTTAATATTGTTGGGTACATAAACGGGATCACACTAAATAACTTATCGTGGTGTTTCGTCAATATGCAACTCGTTGCATATTGAGCTCCATTTAATTTGTAGGATTGTTTGTGCACTTTGCCATGCCATGCCTCATTAAACCGGACATGCATCATACTCGATTGTGCATCGTGCCATGTTTATGTGATGTTTGTTTACTATGTTGTTTGTTTCTTTCCGGTTTGCTTCTCCCGTTAGCTTCGGTTTCGCTCCGGAGTTGTGAGGATTCGTTCGTCTTCGGCCGTTTGTCTTCTTCATGGACTCTTTCTTCTTCCTTGCGGGATCTCAGGCAAGATGATCATACCCTCGAAATCACTACTATCTTTGCCATGCTAGTTTGCTCGCCCTTTTGCTATGCCAATGCTACGATGCCTACCATTTGCTTGTCAGCCTCCCAAATTGCCATGTCAAACCTCTAACCCACCATGTCCTAGCAAACCGTTGATTGGCTATGTTACCGCTTTGCTCAGCCCCTCTTATAGCGTTGTTAGTTGCAGGTGAAGATTGAAGTTTGTTCCTGGTTGGAACATGGAGATGTCGTTCCTTGTTGGGACATTTTTACCTGTTGGGATATCACTATATATTTTATTTAATTAATGCATCTATATACTTGGTAAAGGGTGGAAGGCTCGGCCTTATGCCTGGTGTTTTGTTCCACTCTTGCCGCCCTAGTTTCCGTCATATCGGTGTTATGTTCCCGGATTTTGCGTCCCTTACGCGGTTGGGCTATAATGGGAACCCCTTGACAGTTCGCCTTAAGTAAAGCTCTTCCAGCAATGCCCAACATTGGTTTTACCATTCGCCACCTAGCCTTTTCTTTCCCTTGGGTTCTGCAGACTCAAGGGTCATCTTTATTTTACCCCCCCCCCCGGGCCAGTGCTCCTCTGAGTGTTGGTCCGAACTGAGCTGCCTGCGGGGCCACCTCGGGGAAACTTGAGGGTTGGTTTTACTCGTAGCTAGACTCATCTGAGTGTGCCCTGAGAAAGAGATATGTGCAGCTCCTATCGGGATTTGTCGGCACATTCGGGCGGTGTTGCTGGTTTAGTTTTACCCTGTCGAAATGTCTTGTTGTACCGGGATACCGAGTCTGATCGGAGTGTCACGGGTGGAGGTCTATTCCTTCGTTGACCGTGAGAGCTTGTCATGGGCTAAGTTGGGACACCCCTGCAGGGATTTGAACTTTCGAAAGCCGTGCCCGCGGTTATGGGCAGATGGGAATTTGTTAACGTCCGGTTGTAGAAAACCCGAAGTTGACCTTAATTAAAATACATCAACCGCGTGTGTAACCGTGATGGTCTCTTTCCGGCGGAGTCCGGGAAGTGAACACGGTGTTGGAGTTATGCTTGACGTAGGTTGCTATAGGATCACTTCTTGATCATATTTTTATCGACCGTGCTTTGCCTTCTCTTCTCGCTCTCATTTGCGTATGTTAGCCACCATATATGCTAGTCGCTTGCTGCAGCTCCACCTCATTACTCCATCCTTCCTATAAGCTTAAATAGTCTTGATCTCGCGGGTGCAGATTGCTGAGTCCCCGTGGCTCACAGATACTTCCAAAACCAGTTTGCAGGTGCCTATGTTACCGTGCAGATGACGCAACCAAGCTCAAGGAGGAGCTCGATGAAGATCTTGCCCTTTGTGTTGTTTCGTTCTAGTTGATCAGTAGTGGAGCCCAGTTGGGGTCGATCGGGGACCTTTGTCGCATTTGGGGTTTTTCTTTTATTTTGGTTCCGTAGTCGGGCCCTGATTGTATTTGGTTGATGTAATGCTTTATTCATGTAATTGTGTGAAGTGGCGATTGTAAGCCAACTATGTATCTCTTTCCCTCATGTATTACATGGGTTGTGTGAAGATTACCTCACTTGCGACATTGCTTTCAATGCGGTTATGCCTCTAAGTCGTGCTTCGACACGTGGGAGATATAACCGCATCGAGGGCGTTACAAGTTGGTAATCAGAGCCTTCCCCGACCTTAGGAGCCCCCATTGCTTGATCGTTTTTAGCAGCCGAGTTGTGTCTAGAAAAATGTTTTGAGTCCTTAGGATTATATATATCGGAGAGTTAGGAATTCTTTTTACTCCCCAGTCTCTTCATCGCTCTGGTAAGGCATCCTGACGTAGAGTTTTGACTCTTCTCTTCTCAAATTTCACTAAAAAAAATTTAGGATCACGCGGGTATCTTGGAATCGTTCCGATGGTTTTATGATGAGAACATTGTCTTGGTGCCTCCTGTCAGGGGTTTAGTGGAAGTGTCCCGGGGAGTTGAGCTCTGAGGTGTTGTCATCATAATTTTATCGTTGCAGTTCTGGAATACCTGAGTTTTGTACGCCGACATCGAAAATCTCTTTTATGCAGTTCGTTGGTGAGATAACCTCGACGCCACCCAGTACTGGGGCGGGAGTTCGGGAGTATTGCCATAACTTGTATAACGGATGCTTTTCGAAGGTTGAGGTAGATGATTTCCGAAGGTTTCTTGGTTATGTGTTGAAGGATGGATACAGTTGGATGTAGGATTTGTTAGTTTTGGGTGAGATATTATGCTTCCCCTGTATCCCCAACACCTGATTGCATAACCGGAAAATTTCGGAGTTTCATAGGTGGGTATTCAAGTAGCTCTTAGGATATCTTTCTGACGGATGTATGATATGAAATTGGGGTTCGACGTCTAGTGGTCCGCCTATTCACGGTCGGTTTTACAGTGGTCTCGTTGTGTCTTAAAGAGTCCTTGGCTATGCCGACTCGGGGACGCTTCGTATGTCATGTGCACTGCCTTGTACATGATGGTGCTGTACGATCGAGCCCGTGTAGGCCCCACCACGAAAACTTCGGACGAAATCTCTATCATATGTTTGTTCCAGTTTATTCTGCAAGCCAAATCCTTTGTTTTGTTTTATTTGTGGTATTCGAGTTGCTTCGAAGTCAAATGTTGATTCCATACCTTTTCCAAATGGTGTTCTCATACTCCAATGTAAATGCCAATCCTTCATGATCATTGATGTTGTTATGTTAATCCTTTTCAACCGGTGTGTCTCTCCTCAAGTGGATCCGTTCACATCAACATTTGCAAGATCATTTATCACTTCTTCTCAACAGTGTTTGTTTCATCCGTCTCCAAGTTGCCTTTGTTTTTCCCACCCTCCCTCCCTTTTGTTTTTCTTCAAGGACTGAGATTTCTTCTTCAAGTATCCATTTTATTGATGGGAAGTTTCTCCATTCTTTTCCGTCAATGTTCTTATCCGGTGATTCTCATGAAGATTCTAATGGAGCTTCAAGTTCGTCATTCCTTGTTCTTTCTCTTCTCCGGTGGATTCAAGTCAAGTTTTGTTGATCATACCTTTTTCCTCATTTCAATGTCTTCTCATACCGGTGCACCTCATTATCATTCTACTTCTCGCTATTTGTTATTCTGGAGTGCTCAAGATATCTCGAAGATTCGTGTTTCCACTCTGCATTCGTTCAAGCTCTTTCGAGATTGGTATCTCATTCAAGTCATTTAATTCAACCGGTGCAACATCTCTTTTAAATCTTTTCAACGGTGTTCTTTTGAGTGGGCCCTAACCCACAGGTCTTTTCCCAGGATCTTACCTGACTCTTCTATTTTCCCAGAGCTATCCTAAATTCTTCTCCAAGTTTTACGTAAGAATGAGTTATCATCAGTCAAATGCTTTTTCTCCAAGATCTTTCAAATTCTTTTCATAGTTGGCTCAACCTCTTCGCTTTTGATTCTTCCGGTGTGCCTCAATAATTCTTGGTGGTGTTTCTCGTTGTCATTCTCATCATTTGAAGACCGAAGAAGAGTTTCTCTTTAATCTTGCTCTATTCTCTTCAAGATTCATGGTGCTAGCTTGTTGCCATCCTCTCATAATTGTTTTCGATTGTGAGAATCTTTTTCACCCATCAGGAGATATTCAAGAGTCTTCTCAGTTTGTCATCCGGAGTCCATCAATTCAGGTTTATTCATTCTCAGCCGTCAGTTATCATTCTCCTATCTTGCCGGTGCATCTATCGAATATCCTCTAATCAGTTCTTGATCTCTTTGTTCTCATGTATCTAGTTTGTCTCAAGCACCTTCGTTCTTTTGCTAATTCTTACCGGTGATGCACCCCTACTTCGATCATTTTCAATTCTTACGGTGGTTCTTTCAAGATCTCTCTTCCTTGTTCATCATATCAATTCATTTGTTGTTCCAATCCTACCGGTGGTTCGTTGAAGACCTTCTCAAGTTTTGATATATCTCTTTTAATCCTTTCTACGAGAATAAGTAGTATGCCAAATCCGTTGATTGTCATCAATTTAATTGGTGAAGGATAAGCATAACATAATTCTTATTCTTGTTCATCCAAGTGATTAATTCTTTATTCCGGAGGCCCTTAAAATTCTCGGTTTCATTTGTTTCATCTTCTCTTTTTCCCGGAGTTCCAAGCTCTAATTATCACGGAGATCCATCTAAATCATTGCAAGGATTCACCTTGTGTTTTCAATTTCTCTTTCTTTTCATTCCTTTTGTTTACCGGAGTTCTTCATGGAGGTTCTACATGATGGTTCATCAAGGATTTAATTCCCTTCTCGAAGTTTTCATCGAGATTCTTTCCTAAGGAGCTCAAGCTTTCTTCATATGGTAATCCGGAGTGCAATTCCTTCTACCATATTTTGGAGGTGGTATTAGGTCATTCTTGATAATTTGAGTTCATGTTCCATGATTCACATGTTGTTAAGAATGCGTTATTTTTAAATCCATCAACCTCGTTGTTGGAGTTATCTTGTGTCATATTTCACCTAAAAGCCTTCCATTGGGAATGTTGCTATTTGTGGTGCTTGCCAATGATCCAAGTTATCTCTTTATCATCTTGGTGGAAGAAGTGTTCATCTCTTCGTCGATCTAAAGCTAGCAATCGTTTCCGTTAGTGGTCGGTTGTCACCTCATAATTTTGAGATGTTTTCCATAAGCCCACTACAAGCTTATTCGTTTCGTTGTTGGTTTTTCCCAACAACCCCGTTGTAACCTTCTTGGAAGAGTGCTTTCCAAGCTCAATTGTGGCAGAAGTTGCCATTTCCCCCTCCATTCTATTATTCCAATGACCTATCTTCTATTCTTTCTTCCGGAGGCATTGTGACGTTGCTCTTTTCACTCACCATCTCGATTCGTGAGGATCGTGTTTTTTTTCTTGCTTATCCATTTAACCGGAGTGTCGTGTTTTCATTCGAGTTCTCTAATCTTATCAAGTTTTCCCTCCTTCCTCAACTGGAGAGCTGTCTGAAATCCTTCTTACCCATTGTGTCATTCTTTCAATAGTTCCGGAGGCAGTGTGTTGTTGATTTCATCAAGTAACATCCCATCTTCTCAAGTTCATGTTCTATTCCTTCCATGTTCAACCGGAGTGCTGCCCGAATTCTTCCCCTCTCATCTTGTTTTAACCGGAGTGGTTTCGAATTCTATCTTGTCCATTAAACTCTTGGTTCGTGTCTTTGCAATCTTCAAGTTCTCGTAATGTTCCTTGTTCCTCTTGTCTAACGGATTGTTTGCAATCTCGTTCATCTCAGTTGTGCTCTTTCTTTTAAATTGCTCAACCTCTCAAGGTTCTTTGGTTTCACTCATTGGTCGAAGAAGCAACTTAGTTTTACCTCTTCTCTTCCTCTTCCGTTTCTCTCCGGTGCCATCCTAGATCTCGGGACGAGATCCTCTTGTAGTGGTGGAGTGTTGTAACGCCCCGAGACCGATGTGCCAGGTGTCCTCCAGTTATTCGCTGTAGTTGCCATGTCATTTGCTTGTGTGTTTCATTTCATCATGTCATCATGTGCATTGCATCATCATGTTTTAAAACTTGCATCCGTCCCGGCCTCCCCGTTCCTTCCGTTGCCCGTTCTGAGCCCAGACACACTTGCACGCGCCCGCGGCATGTCCGAAATAGTATTTTATAAGTGGCCGGAAAATGTTCTCGGAATGGGTTGAAAGTTGGCATGCGGTGTTGTTTTGTTGTCAGTAGACCACCTGCCAAGTTTCATCGCATTCGGAGTCCGTTTGATGCCCTAACGGATAACTATAGCGGCAGTATAGCCGGTCTAACGTCGGACGTTTTTGGTCTCCGGAAACAGTCGTCGGGCCTCCCTCTCTTCTCTTCCCTCAGCTCGAGACCGTCTACACAGTCCGCTACCTACCGCCAGGTCCAGCCTAACCCCTCTCGTCAGCCCGCGACCCCCCTCACGCGCGTCCGAAAGTTGTCCCGGACCCGACCCGGACTGTCGCTACCGTCGTGTCCGGATCATCCCCAAACGTCTTCAAAACATCTCCGTTTTCCTATTTGGACTCCCTATCTATTTATTCCTAGACCATCCGATTAAGATCGGAGGGACCAAATACCCCTATCCAAAATTCACTTGTGCTATATAAAGACCAACCCTAAATTTTAGGGATCTTGTCCCATCCACCCTCTCCCGAGCGCCGCCACTCTTCTTGTCCCTTCCTCCTCGGGATCCTCCCCGATCCAAAAATCCAGCCATCCACCTGCGCCTCCCTCCTTCCTCGTTTTCCCTAGCCGGCCAAACCCCACCGAGATCCAGATCCTCCAGCCGCCACCTCCTCGGTTCCCGAGGCCCAGCCTCCTCTCGCTCTCGTGCGCGAGCACGCGCCCGAGGAGCTCGAGCAGGGGAGCCCCGATCCCGCAGCAGCAGCGCTGCCTGGCTCCTTCTCACCTCATCTTCTCCCGTGCGCCTCCATCTTGCGCAGCCCCGCCGGCGACGAGCAGCAGCACCTGCAGGAGCTCCGCCTCCTCTCGCGAGCGCCCATGCCCGTGCTCCTCCTCCCTCTTCCTTCCCCTCCCTTTTTCTTATCCTTCTCTGATCTCCCTCTCTCACCGGATGCTCCCTCCCTGTTCTTCTTCACAGGGAACTGACGCAACCGCTGCCTCGTTTGACCCCGCCGGATCGGGTCGCGTTCGCCCCGTTCGCGCCATGGCCGCCCCTTGGTGCTTCGGGCAGCGCCTGACCTGCTCCTTCCGGTGGCCTCAGCCTCGCGCGCCGCGCCAGCGCAGCAGCGCCAAGTCGCCCTGTTCGCGCCGCCATGTCACCCGCGTCGCGCCAAGGCCCTCTTCGCCCGGATCCCGCGTCGCCAGCAGCAAGCTCCGCCGCTCCGACGTCTGCTTCCCCTGCATCGAGAAGTTCTTGTTCGAGGAGGGTGTGGTCGCACCTGGCTCCGCGCCCCTCCATCCCCTGAGCCTCCATCTCTTCCTCGCCGCCGAACTCCTGCTTCAAGCCGCGCCGGCGCCCCACTCGTTCTGCTCGGGAACAAGCATGCCCCAGCGCCTCTGCTTCGATCCAGGGAGCGCCCGCCTCGTCCTGCCAGCGCCAAGACCTAGCGCGCGCCTGGGCTGCCTCTCCTCCAGCCGCGCGTGAAGCCCAGCCCAGCCGCACCAGGCTCCAGCTGGCCCAGCGCCCACCTCTGCCTCCCCTTCAAACCGGCCTCCCTCTCAACAGATCTGGGCCTTGGGCCGAAGTGAGCAGATTCCCTCCAATCCCTCTACCCTGTGCATGTTGGGCTAGCCTCTGTTTCGGCCCAGTGTAGTTTTTTTAGATCTGTGATTTTGTCTATTTTCCAGGGTATTGCAGTTTTACAGGAAAACCCTTGCACTTCATGCATTTAATATCTAATTAACCATGCATCGGTTTAAAATGTTTTATATATGAAACATGACTAGAATTTTGTCTAGTTTAATAATATGCGACTTTCATCCATGTTTAAAATGTTGTTTGCATTAATTTGCTCCTATGCCATGTTAAAATGATTTAATTCATAACTAAATAACCGTAACTCCGTTTTTAATAATATTTATATGTAAATGGGGTAGAATTTTGCCTAGTTTAACCTGGTGGCCTTACTTTGCATGTTTAACAACTCTAAAATATGTTTTAGGGCAGAACAGTACCAAATTCATAATTTGCATATGGAGTTTCCGGAATTGTTGTTTGTTGCTTCCGGCCTCATTTTAACCTTGACTAGATAGGTAGTTTTCATTTGCTTCACCCTCTTGCCATGCTTAACAACATTTAATATTGTTGGGTACATAAACGGGATCACACTAAATAACTTATCGTGGTGTTTCATCAATATGCAACTCGTTGCATATTGAGCTCCATTTAATTTGTAGGATTGTTTGTGCACTTTGCCATGCCATGCCTCATTAAACCGGACACGCATCATACTCGATTGTGCATCGTGCCATGTTTATGTGATGTTTGTTTACTATGTTGTTTGTTTCTTTCCGGTTTGCTTCTCCCGTTAGCTTCGGTTTCGCTCCGGAGTTGTGAGGATTCGTTCGTCTTCGGCCGTTTGTCTTCTTCATGGACTCTTTCTTCTTCCTTGCGGGATCTCAGGCAAGATGATCATACCCTCGAAATCACTACTATCTTTGCCATGCTAGTTTGCTCGCTCTTTTGCTATGCCAATGCTACGATGCCTACCATTTGCTTGTCAGCCTCCCAAATTGCCATGTCAAACCTCTAACCCACCATGTCCTAGCAAACCGTTGATTGGCTATGTTACCGCTTTGCTCAGCCCCTCTTATAGCGTTGTTAGTTGCAGGTGAAGATTGAAGTTTGTTCCTGGTTGGAACATGGAGATGTCGTTCCTTGTTGGGACATTTTTACCTGTTGGGATATCACTATATATTTTATTTAATTAATGCATCTATATACTTGGTAAAGGGTGGAAGGCTCGGCCTTATGCCTGGTGTTTTGTTCCACTCTTGCCGCCCTAGTTTCCGTCATATCGGTGTTATGTTCCCGGATTTTGCGTCCCTTACGCGGTTGGGCTATAATGGGAACCCCTTGACAGTTCGCCTTAAGTAAAGCTCTTCCAGCAATGCCCAACATTGGTTTTACCATTCGCCACCTAGCCTTTTCTTTCCCTTGGGTTCTGCAGACTCAAGGGTCATCTTTATTTTAACCCCCCCCGGGCCAGTGCTCCTCTAAGTGTTGGTCCGAACTGAGCTGCCTGCGGGGCCACCTCGGGGAAACTTGAGGGTTGGTTTTACTCGTAGCTAGACTCATCTGAGTGTGCCCTGAGAAAGAGATATGTGCAGCTCCTATCGGGATTTGTCGGCACATTTGGGCGGTGTTGCTGGTTTAGTTTTAGCCTGTCGAAATGTCTTGTTGTACCGGGATACCGAGTCTGATCGGAGTGTCCCGGGTGGAGGTCTATTCCTTCGTTGACCGTGAGAGCTTGTCATGGGCTAAGTTGGGACACCCCTGCAGGGATTTGAACTTTCGAAAGCCGTGCCCGCGGTTATGGGCAGATGGGAATTTGTTAACGTCCGGTTGTAGAAAACCCGAAGTTGACCTTAATTAAAATACATCAACCGCGTGTGTAACCGTGATGGTCTCTTTCCGGCGGAGTCCGGGAAGTGAACACGGTGTTGGAGTTATGCTTGACGTAGGTTGCTATAGGATCACTTCTTGATCATACTTTTACCGACCGTGCTTTGCCTTCTCTTCTCGCTCTCATTTGCGTATGTTAGCCACCATATATGCTAGTCGCTTGCTGCAGCTCCACCTGATTACTCCATCCTTCCTATAAGCTTAAATAGTCTTGATCTCGCGGGTGCGAGATTGCTGAGTCCCCGTGGCTCACAGATACTTCCAAAACCAGTTTCCAGGTGCCTATGTTACCGTGCAGATGACGCAACCAAGCTCAAGGAGGAGCTCGATGAAGATCTTGCCCTTTGTGTTGTTTCGTTCTAGTTGATCAGTAGTGGAGCCCAGTTGGGGTCGATCGGGGACCTTTGTCGCATTTGGGGTTTTTCTTTTATTTTGGTTCCGTAGTCGGGCCCTGATTGTATTTGGTTGATGTAATGCTTTATTCATGTAATTGTGTGAAGTGGCGATTGTAAGCCAACTATGTATCTCTTTCCCTCATGTATTACATGGGTTGTGTGAAGATTACCTCACTTGCGACATTGCTTTCAATGCGGTTATGCCTCTAAGTCGTGCTTCGACACGTGGGAGATATAACCGCATCGAGGGCGTTACACATACATCCACATTGATGGAGAATTCAACCCATGAAGGGTAACGGCTGCGCGAGTCCACAGAGGGCTCCACCCATGAAGGGTCCACGAAGAAGCAACCTTGTCTATCCCACCATGGCCATCACCCACAAAGGACTTGCCTCACTAGGGTAGATCTTCACGAAGTAGGCAATCTCTTTGCCAGTACAAACTCCTTGGTTCAACTCCACAATCTTGACAGAGGCTCCCAAGTGATACCTAAGCAATATAGGAGACACCACTCTCCAAAAGGTAATAGATGGTGTGTTGATGATGAACTCCTTGCTCTTGTGCTTCAAATGATAGTCTCCCCAACACTCAACTCTCTCTCATAGGATTGGATTTGGTGGAAAGATGATTTGAGTGGAAAGCAACTTGGGGAAGGCTAGAGATCAAGATTCATATGGTAGGATTGGAATATCTTGGCCTCAACACATGAGTAGGTGGTTCTCTCTCAGAAAATGAATGTTGGAAGTGTAGGCATGTTCTCATGGCTTTCCTCACGAATGAAGAAAGGGTGGAGGGGTATATATAGCCTCCACACAAAATCTAACCGTTACACACAATTTACCAAACTCGGTGGCACCGAATCAGAAAACTCGGTCGGACCGATTTAGTTCATAATGTGATCGTTAGGCATTTCGGTGGGACCGACATGTCAACTCGGTGGGACCGATTGCTTTAGGGTTAGGGCTGTGACGCCCCCGATTCAATCGTACACTAATCATGCACGCAAACGTGTACGATCAAGATCAGGGACTCACGGGAAGATATCACAACACAACTCTAAAACATAAATAAGTCATACAAGCATCATAATACAAGCCAGGGGCCTCGAGGGCTCGAATACAAGTGCTCGATCATAGACGAGTCAGCGGAAGCAACAATATCTGAGTACAGACATAAGTAAACAAGTTTGCCTTAAGAAGGCTAGCACAAACTGGGATACAAATCGAAAGAGGCGCAGGCCTCCTGCCTGGGATCCTCCTAACTACTCCTGGTCGTCGTCAGCGGGCTGCACGTAGTAGTAGGCACCTCCGGTGTAGTAGGAATCGTCGTCAACGGTGGCGTCTGGCTCCCGGACTCTAGCATCTGGTTGCGACAACCAGAAAGAAAAGAAAGGGGGAAAAGGAGGAGAAAAGCAACCGTGAGTACTCATCCAAAGTACTCGCAAGCAAGGAGCTACACTACATATGCATGGGTATATGTGTAAAGGGCCATATCAGTGGACTGAACTGCAGAATGCCAGAATAAGAGGGGGATAGCTAGTCCTATCGAAGTCTACGCTTCTGGCAGCCTCCGTCTTGCAGCATGTAGAAGAGAGTAGATTGAAGTCCTCCAAGTAGCATCTCCAAGTAGCATCTCCAAGTAGCATCTCTAGTAACAGCGCATAGCATAATCCTACCCGGCGATCCTCTCCTCGTCGCCCTGTTAGAGAGCGACCACCGGGTTGTATCTGGCACTTGGAAGGGTGTGTTTTATTAAGTATCCGGTTCTAGTTGTCATAAGGTCAAGGTACAAGTCCAAGTCGTCTTGTTACCGAAGATCACGGCTATTCGAATAGATTAACTTCCCTGCAGGGGTGCACCACATAACCCAACACGCTCGATCCCATTTGGCCGGGCACACTTTCCTGGGTCATGCCCGGCCTCGGAAGATCAACACATCGCAGCCCCACCTAGGCACAACAGAGAGGTCAGCACGCCGGTCTAAATCCTATGCGCGCAGGGGTCTGGGCCCATCGCCCATTGCACTCCTGCATGTTGCGTACGCGGCCGGAAGCAGACCTAGCAACCTCCATTACAAAGGAAGTCACGTTACGCGGTCCAATCTAGCGTGCGCCGCTCAGTCACTGACGTCACGAAGGCTTCGGCTAATACCACGACGCCGGGATACCCATAACTACTCCCGCGTAGATGGTTAGTGCGTATAGACCAAATGGCCAGACTCAGATCAAATACCAAGGTCTCGTTAAGCGTGTTAAGTATCCGCGAACGCCGAACAGGGCCAGGCCCACCTGTCTCCTAGGTGGTCTCAACCTGCCCTGTCGCTCCGCCACAAAGATCCACACAGAGGGCCGTCGGGACAAAGGTCCTTTCAGCCCCCAATCCGTGAATCACTCGCGGGTACTCCTCGAGCCAACCCGACTTTAGTCACCATCCGTATAGTATGTATATATTTATAATATATACCCGTGATCACCCCCGAGTGATCACGGCCCAATAGTATAGCAAGGCAGACTGACAAGAATGTAGGGCCAATGATGATAAACTAGCATCCTATACTAAGCATTTAGGATTGCAGGTAAGGTATCAATGACTGTAGCAACAATGACAAGCTATGCATCAGAATAGGATAAGCGGAAAGCAGTAACATGCTACACTACTCTAATGCAAGCAGTATAGAGAAGAATAGGCGATATCTGGTGATCAAGGGGGGGCTTGCCTGGTTGCTCTGGCAAGAGAGAGGGGTCGTCAACTCCGTAGTCGAACTGGGCAGCAGCAGCGTCGGTCTCGTAGTCTACCGAAGAGAAGAGGGGGAAGAAACAATAAATACAGTGCAAACATAAGCAAGACGACGCAAGACATGACAAAGAGCGGTGCTAGGTGTGTCCTAACGCAGTATGAGGTGATGCCGGCGAAGGGGGAAATCATCCGGGAAAGTATTCCCGGTGTTCCGTGTTTTCGGGCAGAGGAGCCGGAGGGGGAAAGTTGCGAGTTTGATATGTTAGGGGTGTGTGGCGGACGAACGGGCTGCGTATCCGGATTTGTCTCGTCGTTCTAAGCAACTTTCATGTTGAAAATATTTTAATCCGAGTTACGGATTAAAAGATATGATTTTCTAAAGATTTTATTAATTTCTGGAATTTAATTAATTATTTAAATTAATTCGAAAATGGTATTATGACATCAGCTTGATGTCATGGTAACATCAACAGTCAACAGAGTTGACTTGGTCAACCTGACCAGTGGGTCCAGTGGGACCTACCTGTCATACACTGTTTAGGTTAACTAGAGATTAGTTCATTTAATTACTATTTAATTAACCTAACTAGTTAATTAAATTAATTAAACCGGATTAATTAACTAAATTAATTCATTAGATAATTAATTAATTTTATTAAATCATTTTTATTATTATTTATTATTTTTATTTTTAATTCTCCTTCTCTTTTTTTTTAAGTTCTGGGCGTGGGCCCCCACTGTCATTGGCCCACAGGGGGGGCCTTGCGGGTTTCGAGCGCAGGCGACGGTTGTCGCCCGAACGGGCGCATGCCCGAACGGGCGCTGGGCGTGGATGCGGGCGAAGCCCCCAGGGGTGCGGCGCGGGCGCACAGCGACCGTGGCTGGAGCAGCGGCACGGCGGGGCCGTGGTAGGAGGCCGGACCGGCAACGACGTGCAGGGCGGAGAGGGGCGAACAGGGGCGCCACGGGGCCGGGCGCGGTGACCAACGGCGACGGGAGGCGTGGTCGGG
>NC_041393.1:214742809-214751830 GCF_002162155.2 Triticum dicoccoides | reverse complement strand
AAGGTTTCGGGGTGGGGGGATATGGAGGGGGAGTGGCCGGCTGGGGCTTTGCCCAGTTGGGCCGGTGGCCGAATGGGCCGGCCTGTTGGATCGGCAGGCCCGGGGGGTCCTTTTCCTTTTCTTCTTTTATTTATTTTCTTTTCTGTTTTAAATCACTTTAAATTACTTGGGCATTTTCTAAAAATGTGTTTACTTCACTACAATTACCTTTGTAATATTCGGCAACCACCGAACATTTTTGTTTTAATTTTTGAAAACTTTATTTGTTGACATTAATTTAATTTGAATTTCGAAACAGTTTTTGGATTAACCCGAGATTAACTACAGTGACAGAAGTGACATGGCACCATTAACGTGAGATTACTGTAGCATGATTATCCGGGCGTTACAAATCTCCTCCACTACAAGAAATCTCGTCCCGAGATTTAGGAGGTAGAAGGAAAGAGTGCGGGGTATTCATCACGCAGAAGATCCTCTCGTTCCCAAGTGGCTTCATCTTCGGAATGGTGCGACCACTGAACTTTGAGGAACTTGATCGCCTTATGCCGTGTGCGGCGTTCAGCTTGGTCGAGAATGCGGACCGGATGCTCTTTATAGGAGAGGTCCTGTTGCAATTCGAGCACTTCATGATCCACTCCTCGGATTGGGTCCTTGAAGCAACGGCGGAGCTGTGACACATGGAACACATCGTGAACCTGAGAAAGGTTTGGCGGAAGTTCCAGTTGGTATGCCACTTTTCCACGCCTTTCGAGAATAGTGAATGGGCCAATATAGCGAGGAGCTAGCTTGCCCTTGATCCCGAAGCGGTGAGCACCCTTCATTGGTGTAACTCGAAGATAGGCCTTTTCGCCAGGTTGATAGACCATGTCTTTGTGATGACGGTCATACTGACTCTTCTGACGTGACTGAGCGGTCTTGAGATTCTCGCGAATAATGCGGACTTGTTCTTCGGCATGTTGGATAATATCCGGACCAAAGAGTGGATGTTTCCCAGTTTCTGACCAGTTCAGAGGGGTTCGGCACTTTCGTCCATATAATACTTCAAAGGGGGCCATCTTCAGACTAGCTTGATAGCTATTATTATAAGAGAACTCAGCATATGGGAGAGATTCCTCCCATTTCTTGCTGAAGGAAATAACACAAGCTCGAAGCATGTCTTCGAGAATTTGGTTGACACGTTCAACTTGCCCTTGCGACTGCGGATGAAACGCAGTACTGAATGACAGATGAGTTCCCATAGCTTCTTGGAAACTTGCCCAGAATCTTGAAGTGAATAAACTGCCACGGTCCGAACTGATAACCAGTGGAATACCGTGAAGTGAAACAATTCTGGACATATAGAGAGTTGCAAGCTGACTAGCAGTGATCGTTTCTTTGACCGCCAGAAAATGTGCAACTTTAGAAAGCCGGTCAATGACGACAAGAATAGCATCATTACCTTTCTGCGATTTGGGAAATCCAGTGATGAAGTCCATCTCGACATGGTCCCATTTCCATTCAGGAATAGAGATAGGTTGCAGAGTTCCAGCAGGCCTTTGATGTTCTGCTTTGATACGACGGCAAATGTCACATTCAGCAACATAACGAGCAATGTCTTGCCTCATGTTAGACCACCAGAATCTTTGACGAATGTCCTGGTACATCTTTGTACTACCAGGATGGATACATAGAGGTGTATCATGAGCTTCTTTCATAACTTTCTGAGTCATATCCAGGTTTTTCTCCTTACACGGCACCACTAGGCGGCCTTTGAAGTACAAGGCGCCATCATCGGCAATAGTGAAGAATGAGGGCTTTCCTTCTTTGAGGTCACGCTTAATCTTGTGGGCTTCAGAGTCATAACCCTCTATAGTCTTGAGGGAGCTCACGAGATCTGGTATAGCAACCAGGGTATTGAGAGAACCCTGGGAAACAACATGGAGGTTCATCTTGCGGCTCTCAGGAGGAGGGGGAGTGAGAGCACCAGGAGGAACAATATGGAGGTTCAGCTTCCTGAATTCCTCAACAAGCGAGGGCTGAACTTTGTGAACCTGGAGGTGGTTGCAGTAAGACTTGCGGCTCAAGGCATCAGCCATTACATTAGCCTTGCCTGGGGTATACGAAATACCCAGGTTAAAATCTGCAACGATCTCCATCCATCTCTGCTGACGGAGGTTCAGGTCTGGCTGAGTAAACAGATACTTCAGACTTTGGTGGTCGGTGAAGATCTCGCAACGATTACCGAGAAGGTAATGTCGCCACTGTTTTAGTGCATGGATAACAGCAACAAGCTCGAGGTCGTGAACTGGATAGTTCTCTTTGTGAGGGCGCAATTGACGAGAGGCATAAGCAATCACTTTGCGCTCTTGCATTAGTACAGCGCCTAAGCCTTGACGTGAAGCGTCACAGTAAATGACGAAGTCCTTCTTAGTATCAGGTGGAGCTAGTACTGGGGCAGAAGTCAACTTGTCTTTGAGTGCCTGGAAGCTTTCCTGACATTTGTCTGCCCATTGGAACTTGACGCCCTTATGCAACAGGTTAGTCAGAGGTCTGGCGATCTTGGAGAAGTTCTCGACGAACCGACGGCAATAGCTGGCGAGACCGAGAAAACTTCTAACTTGCTTAACGTTCTTCGGAGGAGTCCAATCAAGAATAGCCTGGACTCATTCAGGGTTGACGGCAATACCATCCTTAGAGATGACATGCCCAAGATAGGTTACTTCGGGAAGCCAGAATTCACATTTGGAGAACTTGGCATAAAGTTGATGCTCTCGTAGCTTTTCCAGTACAAGACGAAGGTGTTCAGCATGTTCCTCTTTGTTCTTGGAAAATACCAGAATATCATCCAGATAAACCATGACGAACTTGTCAAGGTAATCCATGAATATATAGTTCATCAGGCGAGAGAAGGTGGCTGGAGCATTGGTTAAGCCGAAAGACATGATGGTGTACTCGTAAGATCCATATCGAGTCACGAATGCGGTCTTGGGGATATCCTCCTCACAAACACGGATCTGATGGTAACCCAACCTCAAGTCGAGTTTAGAGAACACCGATGAACCAGCCAGTTGATCATACGGATCATTGATCCGAGGAAGAGGATACTTATTCTGAATGGTAGCTTGGTTAATAGGGCGGTAGTCTTGGACCAATCGGTTTGTCCCGTCCTTCTTCTTGACAAAGAGAGAAGGTGCTCCCCAAGGAGAGCAACTTGGGCGAATGAAACCACTACGAAGAGATTTATCGATTTCCTCCTTAAGCTCAAGGAGTTCATGCGGCAGCATCTTATAGGGTCGCTTGGCTATAGGAGTGGTGCCTGGTTTCAAGTCGATGATGAGTTCGACAGCTCTAGCAGGGGGAATCCCTGGGAGTTCTTCAGGAAAGACATCTAGGAATTCACGCACGACGGGAATGTTTTCAATGCCCTCGAGGGGTGCAGCGTTCAATGCGTTTAAGGCATAAAGCCTGGCCTCGGCATTCTGAACCAGATGAGCATCGTAGCTAATTATTTCATCAGAAGGGTGTAGCAGATGGACGGTCTTAGTGGCGCAAACGATAGAAGCAGTATGCGCCTTTAACCAATCCATTCCCAGAATGAGGTCAATGTTAGACGACTTCAGGATAATGGGCGAGGCGCGAAATTCCAACCCTTCGATTTCCACAGGGACGTCGATGCCAACCATGGAGGTCTGACATTGTCCCGCGGGGGTCTTTACCACTACCGAAGTGTTCATCTGCTCATATTTAACATCGTGCTTGTATGCAAAATCTTCTGACATGAATGAATGCGATGCACCTGTATCAAATAAAACGGATGCTGGTACGGAATTTACGAGGAGTGTACCCATCACAGTAGCAGGCTGGTCTTGGGCTTCGTTCAAATCAACGTGGTTGGCATGAACATGACCATAAGAATTGGCATTGTTGTTGCGGGGCGGGTTGTTTCCAGGGCCAGCTGCTGGAAGGGCCAGTTGATTCAGGTTCTGATTCTGATAGCAGTTCCTGGCAAGGTGACCTGGTTGACCACACTTGTAGCACAGACCATTATTGGGAGTGGGAATAGGTGCTCCGGATGGTGGAGCTGGAAGCCTTAGCTGCCTAGTTGGAGCAGTAGGCAGACGAGGTGCAACATAAGACTGCCTTGGGGCAGGTGCATTTGGACGGTACATGCTGTTCGGGATCCATATCTTACGCTTCTGCGAGGGTGGACCCGAAGATGAGCCCGTGTCACGGTTGCGCCTTTGAGAGCTCTGGTGTTTCTGCAGACCAGTCTCGACATTGATGGCCTTATTCACCAAGGTGGCGAAATCCGCAAAGTCATGCACTAGAAGTGCGAGCTTGATGTCAACTTGAAGGCCGTCACGGAACTTCTCCTGTCTACGTGCATCAGTTGCAATGTCTTTTTCAGCATAGCGGGACAAGTCCAGAAATTCCCGCTGATAAGCTTCCACAGTTTTGTTGCCCTGGGTGAGGTTGCGGAACTCACGCTTCTTCCTGTCCATGATCCCCTGAGGAATGAAGCGGGCACGGAAGGCAGCTTGAAAGTCTGGCCAGGTGATGATTGTCCCATCTGGCAGAGTACGCCTGTGGCTGTCCCACCATTGAGCTGCGGGTCCCTTCAGAAAGAAGGACGCAAAGGTGACATAGCATGCAGGGGCTACTTCAGCAGACTCCATCTCATAGGTGATGTCACGGAGCCAGTCATCAGCATCCAGCGGCTGAGTAGAGCTGCGGTACACGGTTGGGTTGAGGCGTATGAAATCCTGCATAGTCACTTGGGCTGGCTACTTGTTCATATTGGGACGAGGGAACTGAGCCATCACATTCTCCATGAACTGGCGATTCATCTCGAGCTGTTGGACCATACCAGCCATGTACTCAGGCGGTGGTGGGGCGTTGCCGCCACGACCACGACCAGCTGGCCTAACCATCCTGCTAATATATAACAGGGGTAGTTCAGTATTGAGAAATTTGCATAGACAAGAATCATTCATGATGAAACATGCATAATGAAACTAGCACGACAGATACCATTTAGTAGTCGGTATAACTTACAAAAGGGGTCAGACATAGAGTTCAGCACACAGAGTTCAGTACATAGACTAAGTCATCATAGGCGGCACGCAGGCTCGCGAATGCATCTAATACTAATGAGCAAGAATACATCAGTCCCAAGAGGTACTGTGAAGGTAGCTATAGCCTGACAGCTGGTAGTGAGGTAACGGATAGTCCTCCACGTCAGTGGCCTGGGGGCCGCGGATACTCTGGTGTAGAACCCGACGCTCAGGTGGCAGAAGAGGACCAAGTGCGGGAGAGTAGCCTCCCACCTCTGGCCAACCGACACCGTGGGGCATCACGGTCCTGGCTGGGTAGATCGCAGAACACGGTAGCTATCCAGACCGGACAAAGGGGTGCAACAGCGTCAGAGCCCTGTAAAGGTGCTGACGAGTGGTGTACAACTCGTGGCGAAGAGCTCTGTTAGCTCGGTCCAGCCCATCAGCATGAAGAACCAGGTGCTGATGGTGGAAGGGCTCTCGGGTGACAGTGGAGTAGGCAGCAGTGTAGTAACCCTCCGCACCAACATCAGATGCGGTAGGAATGTGCGTGAAAGGGGAAGTGTCCAACGCCCGATACTCTCCACGAAGACGTGTCAAAGCAGCATGAGCAACATCGTGGACTGCCATCTCGATGGTCACTCCAACACCATGAGCGGTGTGCAGCACGGTAGTGGACTCATACTCCCGAGAGTAAAGGTGGACGATGGCACGGTACTGCTCCAGGAGAAAGTCCTCATACTCCTTGTAAACGGTATACTCAGGGTGCCAGCGATAACCCAGATAGGTCATCATCTCAGCTAGCACAGCAGGTGATCCTGAGGCACCAATGGCCGCAGTGTGGCGCACGACCTGCCTCGTGGGTTCCATCTGAAAACAAAGATGTTTCAATGGAGTCAAATGACAATATGGGCACTATTCAAAAATGCTATCCTATAGATAACTATGGCTTATCCAACTTTGGGGTGAACGTGGTAACGGGATCCTAATGTCAGAGTTAGTAAATTCGTTTAACCCGAGTAGGAGAAAGTTCAGAGCCACAGACTAAAGGTCGAGGAGTAAAAGATCCTAATATCACCCAATGGCGACGTGGGCCCATCGGCCGCACAGCCATGTTAGTAAAACAGTTTTGTAATATCTAGACTCAACTTCGGCCAAGGAGTGTGGAAGGGGGATTCCTACAGGCAGTCGGCTCTGATACCAACTTGTGACGCCCCCGATTCAATCGTACACTAATCATGCACGCAAACGTGTACGATCAAGATCAGGGACTCACGGGAAGATATCACAACACAACTCTAAAACATAAATAAGTCATACAAGCATCATAATACAAGCCACGGGCCTCGAGGGCTCGAATACAAGTGCTCGATCATAGACGAGTCAGCGGAAGCAACAATATCTGAGTACAGACATAAGTAAACCAGTTTGCCTTAAGAAGGCTAGCACAAACTGGGATACAAATCGAAAGAGGCGCAGGCCTCCTGCCTGGGATCCTCCTAACTACTCCTGGTCGTCGTCAGCGGGCTGCACGTAGTAGTAGGCACCTCTGGTGTAGTAGGAATCGTCGTCAATGGTGGCGTCTGGCTCCCGGACTCCAGCATCTGGTTGCGACAACCAGAAAGAAAAGAAAGGGGGAAAAGGAGGAGAAAAGCAACCGTGAGTACTCATCCAAAGTACTCGCAAGCAAGGAGCTACACTACATATGCATGGGTATATGTGTAAAGGGCCATATCAGTGGACTGAACTGCAGAATGCCAGAATAAGAGGGGGATAGCTAGTCCTATCGAAGTCTACGCTTCTGGCAGCCTCCGTCTTGCAGCATGTAGAAGAGAGTAGATTGAAGTCCTCCAAGAAGCGTATCCAAGTAGCATCTCCAAGTAGCATCTCCAGTAACATCGCATAGCATAGTCCTACCCGACGATCCTCTCCTTGTCGCCCTGTTAGAGAGCGACCACCGGGTTGTATCTGGCACTTGGAAGGGTGTGTTTTATTAAGTATCCGGTTCTAGTTGTCATAAGGTCAAGGTACAACTCCAAGTCGTCCTGTTACCGAAGATCACGGCTATTCGAATAGATTAACTTCCCTGCAGGGGTGCACCACATAACCCAACACGCTCGATCCCATTTGGCCGTACACACTTTCCTGGGTCATGCCTGGCCTTGGAAGATCAACACGTCGCAGCCCCACCTAGGCACAACAGAGAGGTCAGCACGCCGGTCTAAATCCTATGCGCGCAGGGGTCTGGGCCCATCGCCCATTGCACTCCTGCACATTGCGTACGCGGCCGGAAGCAGACCTAGCAACCTCCATCACAAAGGAAGTCACGTTACGCGGTCCAATCTGGCGTGCGCCGCTCAGTCGCTGACGTCACGAAGGCTTCGGCTGATACCACGACGCCGGGATACCCATAACTACTCCCGCGTAGATGGTTAGTGCGTATAGACCAAATGGCCAGACTCAGATCAAATACCAAGATCTCGTTAAGCGTGTTAAGTATCCGCGAACGCCGAACAGGGCCAGGCCCACCTGTCTCCTAGGTGGTCTCAACCTGCCCTGTCGCTCCGTCACAAAGATCCACACAGAGGGCCGTCGGGACAAAGGTCCTTTCAGCCCCCAGTCCGTGAATCGCTCGCGGGTACTCCTCGAGCCAACCCAACTTTAGTCACCATCCGTATAGTATGTATATATGTATAATATATACCCGTGATCACCCCCGAGTGATCACGGCCCAATAGTATAGCAAGGCAGACTGACAAGAATGTAGGGCCAATGATGATAAACTAGCATCCTATACTAAGCATTTAGGATTGCAGGTAAGGTATCAATGACTGTAGCAACAATGACAGGCTATGCATCAGAATAGGATAAACGGAAAGCAGTAACATGCTACACTACTCTAATGCAAGCAGTATAGAGAAGAATAGGCGATATCTGGTGATCAAGTGGGGGGGGGCTTGCCTGGTTGCTCTGGCAAGAGAGAGGGGTCGTCAACTCCGTAGTCGAACTGGGCAGCAGCAGCGTCGGTCTCTTAGTCTACCGAAGAGAAGAGGGGGAAGAAACAATAAATACAGTGCAAACATAAGCAAGACGACGCAAGACATGACAAAGAGCGGTGCTAGGTGTGTCCTAACGCAGTATGAGGTGATGCCGGCGAAGGGGGAAATCATCCGGGAAAGTATTCCCGGTGTTCCGTGTTTTCGGGCAGAGGAGCCGGAGGGGGAAAGTTGCGAGTTTGATATGTTAGGAGTGTGTGGCGGACGAACGGGCTGCGTATCCGGATTCGTCTCGTCGTTCTAAGTAACTTTCATGTTGAAAATATTTTAATCCGAGTTACGGATTAAAAGATATGATTTTCTAAAGATTTTATTAATTTCTGGAATTTAATTAATTATTTAAATTAATTCCAAAATGGAATTATGACATCAGCTTGATGTCATGCTAACATCAACAGTCAACAGAGTTGACTTCGTCAACCTGACCAGTGGGTCCAGTGGGACCTACCTGTCATACACTGTTTGGGTTAACTAGAGATTAGTTCATTTAATTACTATTTAATTAACCTAACTAGTTAATTAAATTAATTAAACCGGATTAATTAACTTAATTAATTCATTAGACAATTAATTAATTAATAATTAATTTTATTAAATCATTTTTATTTTTATTTATTATTTTTATTTTTAATTCTCCTTCTCTTTTTTTTTAAGTTCTGGGCGTGGGCCCCCACTGTCATTGGCCCACAAGGGGGCCTTGCGGGTTTCGGGTGCAGGCGACGGTTGTCGCCCGAACGGGCGCATGCCCGAACGGGCGCTGGGCGTGGATGCGGGCGAAGCCCCCAGGGGTGCGGCGCGGGCGCACGGCGACCGTGGCCGGAGCAGCGGCACGGCGGGGCCATGGTAGGAGGCCGGACCGGCGACGACGTGCAGGGCGGAGAGGGGCGAACAGGGGCGCCACGGGGCCAGGCGCGGTGACCAACGGCGACGGG
>NC_041393.1:214689342-214742457 GCF_002162155.2 Triticum dicoccoides | reverse complement strand
CCGGACGCGCAAGGGGTGCATGGCGCGCGCCGTCGGGCGTGGCGAGCGCTGTGCGGGGCCGCGGCTGGGTGCGGATGGCGCCGGTGACAGAGGGAAAGGGAGAGAGGAGGGAGCTCACGTCGGGGGTAGGGAAACTGGCAGCGGGCTCGGGGACGGTCGGGGGGGACGACGGGGACGACGTGCATAGGGGGGTCCTTTTCCTTTTCTTCTTTTATTTATTTTCTTTTCTGTTTTAAATCACTTTAAATTACTTGGGCATTTTCTAAAAATGTGTATAGTTCACTGCAATTACCTTTGTAATATTCGGCAACCACCGAACATTTTTGTTTTAATTTTTGAAAACTTTATTTGTTGACATTAATTTGAATTTGAATTTGGAAACGGTTTTTGGATTAACCCGAGATTAACTACAGTGACGGAAGTGACGTGGCACCATTAACGTGAGATTACTGTAGCATGATTATCCGGGCGTTACAAGGGCATAACGTAATCTCGGTGAGACCGATTATACAAACTCAGTGGGACCGACTTTGGTAATAAGCTAACCAGAGAGTTGGTCAGGCAAACTCGGTGGGACCGATTCGCTCATCTCGGTGGGACCGGAACGTTACGAAAGGGAAACAGAGAGTTTGCATTGCAAACTCGGTGGGACCGATCGCTCATCTCGGTTAGACCGAAATGTTACGAAGGGAAACAGAGAGTTTGCAATCCCATCTTGGTGAGACCGAGATCCCTATTGGTGAGACCGAAGTGACTAGGGTTTCTGGCAGTGGCTATGTCAAATGAACTCGGTGGCGCCGGATGGATCAAATCGGTGGGGCCGAGTTTGACTTTTGGTTTGGGACATATGTGGATATGAGAAAGTGGTTGAGGGTTTTTGGAGCATATCACTAAGCATTTTGAGCAAGCAAGCCATTAAGCAACACATCATCCCCTTTTAATAGTATTGGATTTTCCTATAGACTCAATGTGATCTTGGATCACTAAAAGTAAATGTAGAGTCTTGAGCTTTAGAGCTTGATCCAATCCTTTGTCCTTAGCATTTTGAGGGGTCCACATTCCTAATCCATGCCATGCCAATCATTGAACTTTCCTAAAATATTCATCTTGAAATAGCATTAGTTCAATGAGCTATATGTTGTTGATCATTACCAAAACAACCCAGGGATAGTTGCACTTTCACTTCTGCACAAGGCCGAAGTAGGTGTCCAGAATGGGCTTGGCTGGCAACAGGTTGACACAGAGGTCCTTCACGACCAGCTCCGACATCTGATGCATCTCCATTAGCTGCTTCATTAGATCACTTAGAAGGGGGGCGCTCAGAGTCCAAAAACTGTGACCAGAAGAGCTGTTGGGTGGAGTCCTCTTCGGAGTGGCGTAGTGCTTCACCATGGCCACCACATTCTTCGGAAGCTCGGCGAAGACGCCTACGAAGCGCTAGACCCGTGTTAGCAGGGCAAACCTGTTACCTCCAAACACACTCTGCAATAAGTATTTCTACCATTTGAAATTTTCCCAACTTGGCAGAGCTCCTCCCAGACACCTCACGATTTGGTCCTTGCCTCCTAGAGCTCGTTCTCCGCCTTGGATAGCCTGGAGGATTGCTCCTCCTGCTCCTTCTCAAGGGCCTCCGGCTTCTTGGTAGCATCCTAGAGCTCCACCTGGACTTCGGTCACCCGAACCTCGTGCTACTCGGTCGCAAGTTTGGCCTTCTCAAGCTCGGCCACCGCCTTCTCAGCGGCATCTTTCTTCACGGTCGCCTCTGCCTCTGCTTTCTTCAAGGCCTCCCTCAAGCCCTCAACCTCGGCGGCGGCAGCTACAAGGCCATTGCAGTAAAGGATTCGTATGCAGTCTGGATAGTCAATATCCGGCATCCAGCAAATACACATCTCGTTATAGGGCCTACCTTGCGCCTCATCAAGCCGTTTGTTGACAAGGTCAAGCTCTTTATCAGAAAGCTTGAGCTTCCGATTCATCTCCTCTAGTGCCGCGACATTAGCAGCCGCGGCCATGGAAGATGTGTGCATTAGCAAAAGAAAGGATTCGTCCAAGGCCTACCAAATTTGATCATCTACAGGCTTCTCTGAAGTTCCTGCAGAGTCCCGGGGGCTGCTACGTACACGGCCTACCCAAACTAAAAATTACAACCACTCTATGAGAAAGGAACATTACTCGGTTACCTCAAAGCCTGTAAGAAGGCCTTGGACAACATCGTTCAGTCCAGACTGGACGAACCGAACACCTTGCATGACCACACACATAAGAGTGCGGTGCCCATCAACAATGACAGAGTTGTTCACCAATTCCTCCAACGCATCTGGCCAGCCAGCCACTGCCCGTGTGGAGATGTTCGGCGCTGGCGTTGGCTTCCCGACCCCTTCGCTATCGGAAGGGGGAGCCTGTGCCGTCAAGAGCCTTGGGGGCTCAGGAGAAAGCGGTTGCGGGGGTCCGGATGGTCCGGACTCACTCCCCGTATTAGCCAGGAGGGAAGCATCCCCCTAGTCTTCAATGATCGAGGTGTCGGCCTCGGCCATGGTACCATCGACCTCCTCCCTCGTGTTCGTAGGAGGAGGGGTCTTCCGAGACACCACCTCCCCAACTTCTTCGGGGATTGGAGGGGGTGCTGAGCGTGAGCCACTGTCTACCAGTTCGGCAGGAAGAGACGTCCCCGAAGAGGCCTCCTTGGTGGGGTGGCCACGCGGAGGGCTGCACCATTAGAAAAACAATCAATCTACATTCTATCAGGGACTACTGAAAGCATAAAGCAATTGAAAAAGTCGTGGAGCGTACCTGGCCGCTGAGGGCTTGACCCTGGGTTCCTTCTCTGAAACCTTCTCAGATGCCTCGGTCTCCTTGTCGGAGTCTGAACTTTCGGACAGAACTAGCTTGGGTCGGCACCGTTTCTTCCGGGCTTGAGGAGGTTGAACATCGCTGGACGCCACCCTCTTCTTCGAGTGTGAGGAGTCACTTTCCTCCTTGTCCTCATCCCCATCCCATACGGATGAGACCGCAACATCTCCAGACTGGTTGCCCGGACGAACCCTACGGTGGAGGTCGTCCCTGGCCTCCCGTACTTCTTTGTTGCCCTTCTTGACGGGTGCCTTATAAGGCACTATCACCAGCAATTTTTCCAGCTGCTCTGATCGAGGCTCTTCCGGCAGTGGCGTCGGACCGCTAATCTTCTTGGCGTTGGCAAGCCATCCCTAGAAAATCCACATAAGAAGGTCAGGCCGAACCAAATGCAGTATGAATATCTGGGCACTCCTCGCAAAAGAGTGTTGCTCACCTCCTTTGGGGGGGTCACGGCATCGAGGCCGATGTCCTTCCCCTTGACCGGCCACTTGTTCTGGGGCTAGAATAGTTGGCCCCATATTTTTTCAGGAGTCGTGCCGTAGAGGTGTTGCACGGTGGCTGAATCCTCTAGCTCATACTACCACATAGGCTTGGACCTCTCCTGGCAAGGGATAGAGTCAGACTATGAGGCACCTCTTTACGACGCTTGCGAGGAGCCAGCATGTTGGATAAGCCGGCCAAAAGATCTTCAGAGCCGACGCTCCGGGTCAAGCGCTTGGACTCATGCTGTTGTGTCTTCAAAAGAAAATTGGGGTCCAAATGAGCAAGAGGATGAGAAAATCTTACTTTCCGGATGACCCTCCGTGTTTTCTTTCTTGGCAAAGGTTCTGAGTCGGAGGAGACAGGAATTACCTCTACTGCATCGGCGTGGCTCGTTTCCACTCCGTCCCGAGAGGAATCAGCATCAATAAGTTGCACAAAGAAAAGGCCAAGGGAGACAAGTTCTACCTACGACTCATCTAGCTCAAAGAGCTCTTGTGCTGCTAGTTTTTTGCGGTGACTCGTGCCATGAGACTTCACTGCCCTAGTGAGGGAGTCATGGACTAAGGGGTCCTCGGGGCGACGGCCCATTGCACATGGGCTGGACTGGTGGAGCCGTATAGTGATAGGAGATCTATGAAATCGTGGTGTGCCCTCCAAGTCAAGAAGGCGCAAGATCTCTTTAAACCCTTATTGTAATCTATCTTCGGTAACGCAAACCCTACTGGTGTCTATATAAACCGAGGGTTTTTAGTCTTAGGGATAGAGCTATATTCAACACCTCATCTCCTTAGGGTTTAGCTCATGCTTATCTTGAGGTATATATACTCTGTAAACTACATCATACATCCAATATAATCAAGCAGGACGTAGGGTATTACCTCTTCGAGAGGGCCCAAACCGGGGTAAACACTATGTTTGTCGTCCCTTGTTCCCCATCGATCCCAGATCCACAGCTCGGGACCCCTACCCTGAGGTCTGCCGGTTTTGACACCGACACCTAGTCTTTTTAGTGGGCAGGGCACTGGTTACCGGTTTTAAAGATTTTTTCTCTCTCACAGAAAGATCCAGGATGCGAACATGCAATATATCACATCACTCCACTATCGCAACATATCTATAGAAAATATGATAGGCTTGCTCAGAGATGCACGGTGATGCGATCCAAGGAGTTTGCCGTATGTGAAAACTAATGTGACAAATGCAGGAGTGAACTTGCTAAAGGGCCTTTTAGAGCATGATCTGGAGCTTACCATTGAGTACTTTAAGAGAAGACAAGTGGAGAACCCCAAATTCTTTTATTTGAAGCTAGAAGAAGATGGAGTTGTTAGGGCACTTTTCTTGGTTGATGGGAGAACAAGGACCTTGTGTCCGAAGTACAAAGATTGTGTGTGTTTTGACGCCACATTATGCACAAATTGATACAACCTACTTTTTGCGCCAATTGTTGGCATTAAATAACACACACACACCGTTTGCTTGGAGTGTGCTTTGCTGCCTAATGAGACCATTGAAACTTTCAAGTGGGTCTTCCAACAATGGATGTTGGCAATGAATAACGAGCATCCATTGAACATTATGACTGATCAAGACCAGGCAATGGCTACAGCCATCTCAATGGTGTTCCGATGTTGCAAGTGGCACGTCTTCTGGGTTGCAAGAACAAAGCTAGGGAAGATGCTGGGCAAGGATGAGCCCTTTGCTGAAGCATTCTATGGTTGCATCGGCGGGTCAGATACCATTGAGGAGTTTGAAGAAAGGGGGATTGAAAGTGCAAATAATCCCCGGGTGGTTTTGGTAATTCATAACAACATATAGCTCATTGAACTAATATCCATTCAAGTTGAGTATTTCATAAAGTTCAATGATTGGCATGGCATGGACTAGAGATGTGGACCCTTCAAAATTCTAAGGACAAAGATTGGCAAAAGCTCAAGACTATACATTTTCACTTTAGTGATCCAAGATCACATCGAGTCCATAGGAAAGCCAATACTATTAAAAGGGGATGAGGTGTTGCTTAATGGTCTATTTGCTCAAGTGCTTAGTGATATTGCTTCAAAACCCTCAGCCACTTTCTCATTTCCACATATGTCCAAAACCCAAAGTCAAACTCGACCCCACCGATCTGATCTATCCGGCGCCACTGAGTTCTTCCGACATAGCCACTCCCAAAAATCCTGGACAATTCGGTCTCATTGATAAGGATCTCGGTCTCACCGAGATGGTCCTGCAAATCCTCTGTTGCATGTTGTAATTATTTCGGTCTCACCGAAATGTGCAATCGGTCCCACCGAGTTTGCTTGACCAACTCTCTAGTTGATTTTGCTGAAATCGGTCTCACTGAGTTCATGCAATCGGTCTCACCGAGATGAGGTTTTTCCCTCGCCCTAGCACATCACTTCCACCGATTTGATCATGTTGGTCCCACCGAGATTCCTAATGTTCACATTTTGAACTAAATCGGTCTCACCAAGTTCCTCTATTCGGTCTGACCTAGTTGGGTCAAATATGTGTAATGGTTGGATTTTGTGTGGAGGCTATATATACCCCTCCACCCCTTCTCCATTAGAGAGAGATCCATCAGAACATTCCTACACTTCAACTACTCATTTTATGAGAGAGGACCGCCTACTCATGTGTTGAGACAAAAACATTCATATCCAACCAGAAGAATCTTGATCTCTAGCCTTCCAAAAGTTGCTTTCCACTCAAATCATCTTTCCACCATATCCAAATCTATGAGAGAGAGTTGAGTGTTGGGGAGACTATCATTTGAAGCACAAGAGCAAGGAGTTCATCATCAACACACCATCTATTACCTTTTGGAGAGTGGTGTATCCTAGATTGGCTAGGTGTCACTTGGGAGCCTCCAACAAGATTGTGGAGTTGAACCAAGGAGTTTGTAAGGGCAAGGAGATCGCCTACTTCGTGAAGATCTACCCGAGTGAGGCAAGTCCTTCATGGGAGATGGCCATGGTGGGATAGACAAGGTTGCTTCTTCGTGGACCCTTCGTGGACTCGCACAACAGTTACCCTTCGTGGGTTGAAGTCTCCATCAATGTGGATGTACGATAGCACCACCAAACGAAACCACGCCAAAAGTCTCCGTGTCTACATTGTGTTTGCCTTCTCCAAACCCTTCCCTTTACCTTCATATGCAATGCTTTACTTTCCGCTGATACACTCTTAGAATTGCATGTGTAGGTTGATTTCTTGACTTGTGCTAAGTTGCTAAAAATTTGCCAACAACTAAAATTGGGTAAAGGTTAGATTTTTATTTGGTCAATTAGTCTAATCACCCCCTCTAGACCTACTTTGGATCCTACAAGTGGTATCCGAGCTTTGGTCTCCATTTTCCCTGATTTCCAAAGCTTTGGTGATCATAGCCTTGGTTTCACAACCTAGGAGAGTATGGCGTCTAGCAAGGGAAACTACCACGGTGGAGGTCCTTACTTTGATGGTACTAATTTTGCTAGTTGGAAGCATAAGATGAAAATGCATAGTCTTGGTCATAACCCCGCCGTTTGGGCTATTGTGCATATTAGCTTGCAAGGTGAATACTTCAAGGATGGAAGAGAACCGGATCGTGAAGCATTCGCTGAAGAATTGAAGATGTTGCAGTACAATGCTCAAGCTTGCGATATTCTCTTCAACAGAATGTCCCCCGAAGAATTCAACAAAATTAGTCGCCTTTAGAATGCAAAGGAAATTTGGTTGATATGCATGAAGGTACCAAGTCTGTCAAGGAATCCAAATTGGATGTGCTTCAAAGTCAACTTGACAAGTTCAAAATGAAGGATGGTGAAGGAGTCGCTGAAATGTACTCTAGGCTTGCTCTCATCACAAATGAGATTGTCGGCTTAGGAAGCAAAGAAATGACCGACAGATTCATCATCAAGAATATCCTAAGAGCCTTGGATGAAAAATATGATACCGTGTGCACCTTGATCCAAATGATGCCCAATTACAAAGAGCTCAAGCCAACAAAAGTCATTGGTAGAACTTTTGCTCATGAGATGTCACTTAAGGATAAGGAAGAGCTCCACAACAAGTCAAGTGGTGCTTACAAAGCTTCATGTGATGCTCCTACAACATCAAGTGAGAAACAAATCTTCAATGAAGAATTGAGCTTAATGGTGAAGAACTTCAACAAGTTCTACAAGAGTAGAAGCAAAGAGAGAAGTTCCAAGTCAAGGTCCTACAATGACAAAAGATCTTCTAGTCGTGATTGCAATTGCTACAATTGTGGAAGACCAAGACACTACTCCAATGAGTGTACGGCTCCCTACAAGAGAAGAGAAGATTCACCAAAAAGAAGAAGTAAAAGAGATGAATCACCACCAAGAGAGAGAAGGAGTAGAGATGATCGTTATGAACAAAGACCCTCTCGTAGAAGCAAGGATTCGGAAAGGAAGTACAAGTCATCAAAGAGCAACACAAGACGAAGACATCAATCTCACGTTGGTGAATGGGTATCTGGTTCCGACTCCGACAACTACTCCGAGAGAAGTCATCACTCCGACTCGGAATATACTCAAGATGAAGGCGTTGCCGGTCTTGCACTTGTGTCATCCAACTCCTACGACATATTTGACTCGCCAAATGAAGGAATTGGAAGATGCGTCATGGCTAAAGTCCCTAAGGTATCACACCCCGAGTATGTTGATTTCAATAGTGATGAAGATGATTTGCTAGGTGATGATGATTTACTTGTTGACAACACTAGTGATGAAAACTATGATGAAATTGCTATTAATCATGCTAATCAAGATGAAACGAATGACATTGATAAGAAGGAGATTGAGCGTCTAACTAAATAACTAAACACTCTTAAGTTAGCTCATGAAACTACCTTAGAGGATCATCGAGAGCTTTTAAAAACTCATGAGATGGTACGCTTTGAGAAGATCAATTTAGAGCAAGAGCATGGGTTCTTAAAACCAATCAATGATGATCTTCGTAAGAAAAGTTCTTCTTACATTGCCAAGCGTTTACTCTTGTCTACTTACATGCCACAAGTAAAATCTAGCAACAAGAGCAAGAAAGATTCTTCTTCTAGTAGTAACAATAATCATGTTAAATCCAATATTGTTGATTCTAGTAGTTCTCTTGATTCCACTAATGATTCTCTTAGCCAAGTTACACCTGAGCAAGAAAATAGCTTATTGAAGGGAATTATAGAGAAAGGTGTTTACAAGATCCTTGCTGGAAGTAAGCAATTTGAGGAAATTGTACGCAAGCAAGGAAGGCACCGGAAGAATCAAGGCGATGGTTTTGAATGAAAGTTCAATACCAATGGAGTTGAGTGGGAAGAAGATCAATACCCCAAGATGAAGTTTGTTCCTCAACAGGAGAAGTATGACCCCACTTCTTACAAGGGAACACCAACTCAAGATGATCTTCCACCACAAGGCCACAAGCTAAAAGGTAAGGACAAGCTTCAAGAAGAGATTGATTCATTTGAAGAAGCTCCTAAGGCCTTGGTCAAGTGGGTTCCCAAGACTACATCAAGTTCTACTTCATCAAGTACGACTACAACTCCAAGGATTCCCATCAAGTTGATGTTGGTCCCAAAGAAGAAGAACTAGAGAGTTCTTGAGGGTGACTCCGCCAATATACTTCATTCACATTCATTTTGGCAAGTACAAGTGTAATCAACTTCCATATCTTGTACTAGTTCAAGGAGTCACAAGCCCTCTTATTGGTAAGACAAGGGACAAGGTAACCTAATGCTTTCATGGACATCATCATATGTGTATTTCACTCTAAGTCTATGGATATCCTTGTGTCTTCCTTGTGGGACTAACCCACGTAGGTATTGAAAGTGCAACTCACTCCAATGGATTGCTCCAGATGATCTACATCAACATTGATCATACACATCTTCAACACCTACATGAAGTCATCATCGACAAAACTTAAGGTTAGTTCATCCCTCTAAGGGGGGATATCACATCTTGGGGGAGCTTTGCTCTCAGAATGGAGCTAAAGCAACTCTAATGGTGTGAACACAACAATGCTTAAACGATGAGTATGACCTACGATGAAATGTTCTCATTTGACTTCTCAATCAATATACTCCTATATAGATGACGTAGTCATCACCAACTGCTTGATAGATGCTAGAGTGTTTGTGCATGCTTTGCCACATATTTTATTTGCTGTCTTATTGTGTGAGCATATTGGTTGCATAGTTTTCTCCATTCGAGGACATCCATTTGTTGCTTTGATTGTTTGGTTTTTCTCTTTTTCCCAAATGGATGGACAAGAATGCCTAAGTACTCTCTCTAGCTATCTATGCTTTTCTCGTCTCAAACTCTATTCATGCTACATCACAAAGTTTGAACAAGTTGAATTCGGAACCTCCAGGTGAGGAGCACTTGAAGCCACCGAAACTTCCAAAACCTCTTAATACATCTTGGTCAGACCAACTCTTCCACTCGGTCTCACCGAATTCATTAAGTTAATCTAGGTTTTCATCTCGGTGCAACCGGTTAGAACAATTCAATCACACCGAGTTGTAGTAACTGCTAGCAGTTTTGCATCTCGGTGCCACCGAGTGGTTCCACTCGGTCACACTGACAGTGACTGGGTATATATATCGTGGGCTGAAATTTGAAAATTTCTCCAAACCACTCGACCGCGCCTTCCCAGCTCTGCCGCCCCCTTGGTCTCTGGATCATCACCGTCGTTGCCAGTGCCTCCTGCCGTTGGTCTCCGTCGCTGTCAATGGGAATCTCACCGCCGTTGCCGCCGTAGCAAGTTCTTCGCCAAGTTAGGGTACGAACTTCCCAGCTCTGCCATTGTTCTTACCATGAATGAGATCAATCTATCCACCGAAAAAATCCATTAGAATAGGTTTGATGCAAAAACTTAGGGTTAGGTTTCCATTGAACTCATCTCGGACCGATTGATCTGAGGATCTCGGTCTCATCTATTTAGCTCAGGCCATTGCACAAGTATAACTCGGTCTGACCGAAGTGTACTAATCAGTGTGACCCAAATCACTTACTCTATGAAACCCCAGCATCTCGGAGTCACTGAACTGCATTTCAGTCTGACCGAAACTGCATGTTTAGACTCTGTTTGTGCTTCGGTGTCACCGAGTTCGTCAAATCGGTAGCTCCAAAATGCTTTCTGCAGAAAACTAAAGTTAAGTTTTTGTCTCAGTATTTTTGCAAAATAGTTGTACTTTGTGATGCTCATCCACTATATCTATATCCATCTGTTCACAGGATCGATTTCAGATATGTCAGAGGGTAGTGACAGCCAGAACAGGTCTAAAGAGAAAGTGAATCTTAGTGAGGGAACTAGTCCCTCAAGCAACTATGATGAAGGTAGCACAAGCACTCCAAGCAACCTGCCTAAGGCTGCTAACTAGGCAAAGGAAGAAGAAAACATCTGAGTCTGAGGATGAAGACTTTGTTGCTGAGGAGGAGGTGACCTCCAAGAAAAGGATGCTCAAGAAAGAGCAAGCTGCTACTGCTGCCACCAAGCCTGGTATGCAAAGGAAGGCTCCTGCTAAGAGGAAGCCTATGTCTAAAGCCAGAGCCTCCACTCAAGAAACTATGGAGTTCACTCTTGAAGCAAGAGAAGAAGAGGTTGTTGGAGGAAAGAAGAGAAAGGAAAGAGTGAGGACGACCATTGCCAGAATCACTGGCAAACCTTCTATGATGAGAGACTCTGGTGAGGAAGAAGAGGAGGAGGAAGAGCCTGTTGCACCTGCTACAAAGTATCAAAAGCTCATGGGGGATGCTATAAGGACTAAGGCTGCTCCATCAAAGCCCAAGTCAGCCTCCAACTCAAGCTCAAGCTCCAAAACCTTTTACACCCAAGAGATCCACTAGAAATATATCTGCTGCAGAGAAGAACAAGGCCCCAGTGCCTGAAGTTCAAGAGGATGAAGAGCCACAAGTGCTCAGAAAACTGAAGCCAAATATTCTAGATCATAGTGATGATCATCTTGTGGCAGAAAACATGAAGGAAAGAAAGGCTGCAGGTCTGAGATTATGGAGACAGACAGATCCTTATGCCACTAGGAGAAGAACTATTGTACATTATCATTTCCACACCAAGGAATAGCAGGACTTCTATGAGACAGTCTTGTTGGACAAGAAGACCATTGTCAGTGACATGACATGGGTTGACTAGACATATATTGATGACAATGAGGACTACTTTGCAGGTGTGCATGAGAGCTTCAGGAAGAATGAAGTGGACAAGTTTGTTGGTCAGAAGTTGACCAAGTGGAATGACGAAATGATAATGCAATTCTACTCAACTGCTCATTTCTATCTAGTTGGAAATATTGTCTGGATGACTGAAGGTACAAGATATCGATCAACAATCTCTGAGTGGGCCAAGTTGATCAATGCCCTAAAGGAAGATGAGAATGACACTGATGTATATGCCAAGCCTAGGAAAGATCACAACTCCATGGCCAACATGTACAAGACTATTCCTGATGATGCCTTGGAGACTCACAAGCTTGGGTCAATATACTATCTGCTGTCAGGTCTAACCACCATCAACACCATCTTGAGGCACACTCTATTTCCCAAGTCAGGAGATCATAGAATGATTCGTGGTCACTCCATCAACTTGCTCCATATGTTTGATGTGCCCTAGAAGTTCAAAGTGATGACTTTGATTGTTGAGACAGTGAAGAGAACTGCTGATGATCAGAAGAGATCATGTGGATATGCCCCTCATATACAGATGTTGATCAACTCCAAGATTGGAACATAGACATATCTTCTAGATAAATAGCATCTTCCCCCGAGGCCAAAATTTGAGGACAATGAGATTGTCATGGATGCATCTCATCCAACTAGTGCAGAAGCTCAGGAGAAGAGAGAGAGAGAGAGAGAGAGAGAGAGAGAGAGAGAGAGAGAGAGAGAGCAAAGGCTGCAAAAGCAGCAACGACAGCTATTGCACCAGATGCTTGAACTGTGACGCTCAAGACCAAGCAATATCAACTCAGTTATCTGCTCGAGGCTACTATGAGGATTGAGAAGGGCTTGGCCACCCTGACTCAAAATCAAGAGAGTCTTGAGAGGATCATTGAGACAAAATTCCATGATCTAGATGTGAAGGTCACAAAGATCCAGACCACTCTGGAGAAGCTCCAGGAAGAAGTTGAGTACAAGAATGACAGACCTACCACAGACACTTTCCAGCAAGTGCCAATGGCACAAAGATCTTCAGCAGTGCCAGTTTCCAGTGGCACCAGGACTACTCTTTCAGCACCTGCAGCAACTGCCACTATTGCACCTCCAGTTTCAACTCCTCCAGCTCCATAGACCTCTGCCGAAGCTTTTGCAGATGCACTCCTCTCCACGCCATCTACGCACACTGTAGAAACCAGCCAAAAGACCACTTCAGGAGATCCCGGAGATCGTGCCTAGAGTGCCGCATAGCACTAAGAATTTTCAAGCTTTTTGGTAACTTGTTGCGAAAGGGGGAGAAAGTGTATAGATCATTAGGCTTCGAGAGAGAGAGAGAGAGTGTGTGTGTGTGTGTGTGTTTTTCCTTTTTTGCCTCTCTTGCTACTTTGATCATTTGCTCGTTTGATTCATGCTATATTTGTGTTATGTGTGTGAGATAGTCTTGTGATCATGTGTTTGATCATACTATGCTCTAATGTGTGCTTGCATGATGATATCTATGATATTTGTGTATGATCAATCACTTCTACCCTTGGTGATGAGTGCATGCTATTTAACTCATATCATTTTGAGCGCTCCACCAAGATGTATGTGACATGGAAGAGTGACCCGTGATCCTAATCGATTGTGCATTTGCATTCAAAAGCAAATTTTAAATATTGCACAAATTTAGGGGGAGCTCTTGCTTATCACATACTTCTCAAAGCGACAATGTATTTCATTCATATTATCATTTGTCGAAGCTTTGATGTATATGTTGTCATCAATTACCAAAAAGGGGGAGACTCAAAGTGCAACTAATCCCCGGGTGCTTTTGGTAATTCATAACAACATATAGCTCATAGAACTAATATCCATTCAAGGTAAATATTTCAGAAAGTTCAATGATTGGCATGGCATGTACTAGAGATGTGGACCCCTCAAAATGCTAAGGACAAAGATTGGCAAAAGCTCAAGACTCTTCATTTTCATTTTAGTGATCCAAGATCACATTGAGTCCATAGGAAAGCCAATACTATTAAAAGGGGATGAGGTGTTGCTTAATGGTCTACTTGCTCAAGTGCTTAGTGATATTTCTCCAAAACCCTCAGCCACTTTCTCATTTCCACATATGTCCAAAACCCAAAGTCAAACTCGGCCCCACCAATTTGATCTATCCAGCGCCACCGAGTTCTTTTTACATAGCCACTGCCAGAAACCCTAGAAAATTTGGTCTCACCGATATGGATCTCGATCTCACCGGGATGGCCTTGCAAACTCTATGTTGCATGTTGCAATTATTTTGGTCTCGTCGAAATGTGCAATCGATCTCACCGAGTTTGCTTGACCATCTCTCTGTTTGATCTTTGCTGAAATCGGTCTCACCGAGTGACGATGCCATAGACCTAGGGTAGGGTCATAGGCCTAACCTACACGCCCCACCCAAGGTCACTACCCTAGAAGCAAAGACATTCAAAGAACAACAGAGAGTATCAATAGAAGTCGTCGAGTGCAATCCACTCGACCAGTCATCTCACTAGGATACCCCTCCTCCCTAATTTCACTCGACCAAGATGAAGCCATTCGACTATACAAGAAACTACTCGACCTACAGGAGACCAGGAGGCACTCAGGACAGCAACGGTCAGGCATTCACTCCGTAGTCTTAAAGGTCATTAAATACACTTTATAGCTGGCATTACTAGCAATGCCCTGGCGTAATGTACATTAAACCCCTGTAATGGAGGTGGACTGGGTCCTGGCGTACTCTATATTAGCCACCCCCCTCCTCTGGGACAAGGGTTCGCACCCCTTGTAACACACACCCATATTCCAGTTGACTGCCTCAGGGCACCGAGACGTAGGGCTTTTACCTCCTCGAAGAGGGGCCTGAACTTGTAAACTCGTGTGTACAACCTCGCCGTATCTAGGGCCTCGCCTCTTCATACGTACCCCCTATTCTTACTATCAGACTTAGTACCATGACAATTGGTGCCCACCGTTGGGCAAAGCGTCTTAGCAACTTCCGGCGAGGTTGCATTTTCTCTGATCTTCAGCAACATGGTTTTCGGCAGCGGTTTGGTCATGGGCCGCGAGTTCTGACTCGGCACGCTCACTTTCGTCGCCGATGATGTCTCCAGGAGGCCCCCCTCGACATCGAGGCTCTCCCGATCCGTGGTTTGTCGCACTTTCGCGTGAGTGCCTGCAGCGTCCTCCTTCGGCAGCCGTCGACCCTGTATCAGTCGGTCCTCGTGTCGTCTTCTCACTCCGCTGGACGCCGCCGCAAGTGATCTGGTCGATCGTGGCTCCAACGGTGGGTGAAGCGCGCGGTGGCTCGTCAGACGATCACCCCCCAAGTTGAGGCAATCGAGCCCGACGTATTTCACTGCGGTCCAGTTGACCTGTCGGCTGACTTAGCAGACACATTTTCCGAGAGCGGGAGCTGTGATCCTGCGGCAGAAGTCCTTATGGTCGACTCCCATTGCTGCCCGCCTGGTTTCATTCGCAACAGCAGCAACGGTGGCGGCGATGGCCCGTCATTCGGCCATGAGGAGTATCAGCCCCAACCTCTCAACTTGCAGTAGAGGGAGGAGCTGCGCCACCGCAACGTGGAGGCCCTCCAGACCCCCGTCATACGGGAAACCACTAAGGCTCGCGCCTTGGAGGCAGTGCGCCTGGCCACGCTGGCTGAGCGCACTTATTTGGAGAATCTCCAACATTCTCTCGACGAGCGTGCCCGTCGACTGATCCCCGAATCCAGTCGACGTCCACGACAGTTGTTTCCACCAGAAACTCAGGTATTCCGCACACTGATCCAGAATCTTGCAGTTGTTGCGCGAATAGCAGAGTCCATTCAGCCGTCCTGTTCAGAGGCTGGAAGAGGCTTGGAACAAATCAGGATGCTGTTCCGAGCAGCGGGAGATCTGAACTCCGCCGTGTCCTAGTCGCGGAACAGGATCCACAGCAAATCGGTAAGCGCATATACTGTTCAGTCGGCACACATCCCTTGGCCGCCTTTGCGACGTGAAGATCATGATCACCATCGAGATCGGTACTTGGGAAGAGCTCATGGAGAGTACGATCGTGAGTACGTCCGCGACAACCACCGTCGAGCGCCTTCACCCCTTCCAAGGGACGGTTCATACGCGCCCAGGCGGTATGATGACAGATGTCCGTATGGAAATGACTGCAGAGTTCCAGTCGACCAACAGAGCGTGGCTACAATGCAAGGTCAATCCTTGTTCAGGGTTTGGTCGACCGGAACAGAGCATGCAGAGAGGGGATGGATAGAGATAGGCCGAGTGGAAGCAGGGTCCATGTTTCTGGCCCTGAGTGTTTCAGAAGAGCCATCAAAGCCGCCGAGATCCCTCACAACTTCAGATTGGTGACTAGCATCAGTAAGTTCACACGAGAATCAAAGCCCGACACTTGGCTTGAAGACTACCGGGTGGCTATGCACATTGGTGGCTCTCGGTGGGAAACGACACCTATGGGATATAAAGAATCCCTACTACAGTTGTGGGGCGCGGATCGTGAGAAGAGCAGGACTAGTAAACAGCACAAGGGGGATTTACCCAGGTTCTGCCCGCAAAGATGCGTAAAACCCTACGATCCTGCTTTGGTGGATATATTTAGTGTTCTTGAGCTCTTGAACTAGCTCTGGGTGCTGCTAGGTTCAAAAGAGCCGAATCCTTCTCCAGTGCGCTATGGGCCTCCTTTTATAGTGTGAAAGGGGCTGCCACAGTGGCACATAGGAGGTGGAAAGTGCTACAGTGCTGCGAGCTTATCGTTGGTATTACAGGACAAAGTGCATTCAATGCGAGGCTTAGGTGTCCCTTCACTATATCGGGGACGGGAGCGAGGCCCGTCCCGTTCGTCGCCGCTCCTCCTTGCTTTGACATGCGCCCTGGCCAGCGATGCGTGCGGTGTCATGTAGGCAGGCAGGCAGCTGACGTGGCGCGGTGGTGGAGCCTCCCTGAAGGGCTGCATGTTGCCACGCAGGTGCCTGCCCAGCTGGTTGGGTCGGCAGCTGCATGCGAACTGCGGCGGAGACTTGGCTGGCATGGGCCTGGTAGTGGCCCAGCTGGCACCCTTGGCGAGGGCCTTGTCGGGGGGGCGGGGGGGCGGCAAGGGTCTTGCCGCGGCACGCCATCGTCCCCGGCAAGGACCTTGCCGGGGGTCTTGTGGGCTTCCTCGGCAAGAACCCTGCCGAGGATCGTTGCCTTCCAATCCTCATCTGATCTTGAACATTCTTTATCTTCACAAAGATCTGCATGCCACCACGGAGGTGCCTCCCGAGCCCTGTCCCAATGCGTTTGTTTAGCGTTGGCGGGCTCGAAGGTGGCTCGGTTCGTTGGTGGGAGCGAGCTGCCCCGGCAAGGGTCCTTGCCGGGGAAACCTACTTCGTCCAATCCGATCTCAGTGGCCTTGGTCCTTGTCATTGCTTTGTTTGTCTTGTGCCTTCGGCTTCTTTCTGGCTTCCCTCTCCTGCCCTGTTATCATGGCCATGGCAGGTGGCTCTGACTGCTCGTGCATAAGTAAAGGGGTCAAAAGCAGGGCCCCTACTTTTGTACACCGATAGGAGCCCCCGGGCCTGGGCCATACATAAGCGCGACACGTTGTTGGGCCAGGCCCAGAACGGTGTGCGGGCAGGCGGGGCAGATTTTTACTGCATAACTGTTCCAATCCGTCGCGCTTCCCACATGACCCACGTTGAACGCATGACATGGGGTCATGCGGGCGTGTGTGACCGAAGCATGCTGGCGTCATCTTGCGGTGGGCAGTAAAGAGGTGGCTTGTGTGCCTCTTCGAGACCGCATGGCTGCTGCTCATTTACTATCCTTATTCGGGAACCGCTGCGCCACGCGTCCCATTGTGACCGTCCTTTGCGCCACATTCACAGCATGCATGATGAAGAGCGAATGACAAGCGCACAGGATACGGGAAGTCGTGCGCGTGCAGGCTGATTCCCATGCGCCTTCAATTAAGCGAGGAGGGCGGTTGATGGCCCCGCCCGTGGTCACTTCAACAGGCCGGATTGGTCGAGAGGGGCGGCCGAGCCTCGCCCCTGTCCCTTTATAAAGAGGGGAGTGGGGGGAACGACGCCTCTCAATCCTCCATCATCTGCTTCTCCTCATTCTTGGTTTCTCCTTCTTCCCACCATGGCGAGGGGGCGTGGCGACGCTTCATCGGCGGCGGTGAGGGTCTCAGCTCGACAGCGCAGTGCTCCCTCCCAAGAGCCCATGGCGGCGGAGCCGACCGTGAGGGGAAGAGGGAGAGGACGGGGCCAAGGCCGCCGTGGTGCTCGGGGGAGAGGAGGATGGGGTGGTGCATCGGCCTCGCCTCCGCCAGCGGCCCTTCCTCCCATGGAGGGCCACGTCGAGGACAACCCCTTCGAGTTCTTCGTCAGGCTGTGCCGGCCGGCGCGCCGTCTTCTCTGTCTCCCAACCCCATTTGCTCGGGCCATGGAGCTGGATCCACCGCAGGCGTTGCGGCTGCATATGAGGGGTTGTGGGAACAGCGGCATATGGGCCGATGTCGAGTTCCCCGCCCCTCACGTCGAGGATGGAAGACCTTCGCCCGCGTCCACAGCCTGACGCCGGGGCTCGTCCTTCTCTTCAAGTTGATGGAGGATGGCCTGCTCTCCGTCAAGGTTGTTGGAGACCTTGGCACTCGTCTAAAGTGCTGCATGGAGAGCTCCTCCGATGACGAGGATTCCTCCTTGAGCGAGAGTGACAAGGAGGACAGCGGCAGCGACGATGAGGGTAGCAGGCGGCAGGATGACGGGTCCGACTAGGCGTCAGGCGCGTCGCTCCGGTGCGGCACCGGCGACCCCATCGTCTGTGTCGCTGGCTCCTTGAACTTCTCGGGGTCGCCTCCTGGGGTGGCTAGCATTGGGAGGCTGCGGAAGAGGAAGTGGGCGAGCGGCAAGGCCGTCAAGTCGGAGTACGCGGGCGCGGACGCCTTCGTAGCGTATTGACGGTCCTGCCGTCTCGTCTTCCAGCTCTTCCACCGTCATCATCATCACCAGCCTCCCCTTAGGGTGGCCACCGGGATGTTCTTGTGCTGCTCGTACTTCGCCTAGGCGCCCCTTTTGCCCTTTTGCCTTCTTGTTCCATTTCCTGAGGAGAGGGACAAGAAAGGGATTACGGGCACCTTATCTCTTTTTAGTCTTGTAAGCCTTCGGGCCTTCGTTAGTTTTTAGAAGTTGTAATCCCCATGTTCATGTTTTCATTTCGTATGAACTGTACCTGTACGGGATGTTTTTAATGAAAAGGGATGTTTGTCGGGCTTTTCATTCGCGGGTGAAACCCACGGCAAGGAGCGAATCCTTGTTGCCATCTAAAGTAAACGTTTTTCGCCCGGCAACAGGCCTCGCTGTTCTCTCATTTCGCTCGACCTTTCTCACGCCCTTGGCAGAGGCAGGGATGAGATGGGTTTGGGCTCCACGTTCTATCCCCTCGCTGCCGCGACTACGACCAACTTCGGACCTAGGAGATAATCCGTGGGTGCGGAAAGAGGGGAGCATGATAGCTTAGAGATAAAACGAGGTTTCACATACCCCAGTTCATAACGAAATGCATGATAGAGGATAAAAGACTTATCTGGACTTGCAGCCCCCGGCAACCTTGGCTTGCTGTGGACGGATCCTTGTATTTGCAGCCCTCGGCAACCTTGGCTTGCTGTGGACGGATCCTTGTATTTGCAGCCCCCGGCAACCTTGGCTTGCCGGGGTTGGGGCACCGGTCTGTTCCTTTCTTCCAAACAGCTCGACAGAAATACTTACGTGCTGCGAACCAAAAAGGACAGGGAAGAAACAGAGAGATGCACACTCGACCTCTAAGCTAGGGGTTAGCCGCTGCCAAGCACTATCAACCCTAACCAAGGAGGAGACTCGACCTAGCATGCATGCTCTAACTTAGGGCGCCAGCGCTTCGTTTATTAGTGCTCAGGGTCTGCGATTGGCTTTGTACAAAGGGTTAAATGCCTTGCCGGCAAGGCTTTTTCAAAAGTGTGGCTTGCCGGGAGGCCCGGCAGCCGCGCCTTATGGGTAAAACTTGCGAAGATGCTCGATGTTCCAGGAGTTGCTCACTGGAACGGCATCTTCGGTCTCCATGCGGACTGCGTCGGGCCTGGTGACTCGTGTTACCCGATAAGGGCCTTCCCACTTCAGCGTCAACTTGTTGGAATTCTTGGCCGACTGAACGTGTCGAAGAACAAGGTCTCCTTCCTCAAAGATCCGAGCATGAACCTTGCGGCTATGGTAGCGGCGCAAGGCTTGCTGGTAGTGTGATGCTCTCACAGCTGCCCGGAGATGATCTTCCTCAAGGAGCATTGCGTCATCCTGCCGCAGTCGCTCTTGCTCAAGCTCATCATAAGCGAGCACTCGAGGTGACCCATATATGAGTTCTATGGGGAGAACTGCTTCTGCCCCGTAAACCAGGGCAAAGGGCGTTTGGCCGGTGGCTTGATTTGGCGTGGTCCTGATCGACCAAAGAACCGCCGATAACTCATCAATCCAGCGCCTTCCACTCCTGCGCAGCCTGTCGAAAGTCTTTGTTCTTAAGCCTCGCAGAACTTCAGCATTTGCTCTCTCCACTTGGCCGTTGCTCCGCGGGTGTGCCACGGAAGCAAAACAGACCTTGCTGCCGAGATCCTCAATGTATTGCATGAAGGCATGGCTTGTGAACTGTGTGCCATTGTCGGTGATGATCCTGTTGGGCACCCCAAAGCGGCAGACTAATCCCTTGAAGAACTTGATGGCTGACTGCGCCGTCACCTTCCTCACTGCTTCCAACTCTGGCCACTTTGTGAACTTGTCGATTGCAACGTACAAGTACTCAAAGCCCCCGACGGCACGGGGGAAGGGGCCCAATATGTCGAGCCCCCAGACCGAGAAGGGCCAAGAGAGAGGGATGGTTTGAAGGGCTTGAGCTGGTTGATGAAGCTTCTTTGAATGGAACTGGCACGCTTCACACTTGGTTACTAGTGTCGTCGCATCCTGGAGGGCGGTGGGCCAGAAGAAGCCTTGCCGGCAAGGGCCCTTGACCCTATGTGGGAGCCACATATGGCTCCATGTATCTCCGACAACATCTCTAGTCCTTCCTCCCGGGAGATGCACTTCAATTTCACCCCATTTGGTCTCCTTCTGTACAACACGCTGTCAACGAATTGATACAGAGCAGACCGGCGGGCTACTCCTTCCGCTTCTTCCTGCTCCTCAGGAAGCGCTCTACTTGGAGGAATCGGACAGTGTGTTGCGCCCATGCCAGACCCTGCGGCTCGACGGCAAGGACTAAAGGCATCTCTTCTGCCGCGGGAGCGGCCGTCTCTACGGCCATGGCCTCAGGCCCTGCCGGAGTTGGTAGCCCCGCGGCAAGGCTGGCACCCGCGGCAGTACCTTCGCCGGCGGCCCCGGGAGGCGGAGAGGGGAAGTACTTGTCGGGGCCTAGGCTCCTCCGCTTGTTCTGCCCGGCTGTTGGTTCGTCGGATGGTTGAGTCAGCTGAAGCACAAAAGTACCTGGTTCCACATGTAGCTTGAGGGCAGCGCGCTTTGACAAGTAGTCAGTGATGTCGTTCTCCGCCCGAGGGACGTGCTCCGCTTGTATACCCTCAAAGCACTCCTCTAGCTTCCTCACTTCATCCACGTAGGCCTCCATCAATGGGCTTTGGTAATCTTTGTTGACCTGCCTAACGACGGGTTGCGAGTCGCCCCTGATGATGAGCTTTTTGACTCCGAGGTCCGCCACGATCCTGAGACCGGCAAGCAAACCCTCATACTCGGTGGTATTATTGGTTGACATCTCCCGGGGAAAGTGCATTTGGATGACGTACTTGAGGTGCTCTCCAGTGGGTGCGACAAGCAGTACACCAGCACCGGCGCCTTGTAGCGAAAAGGCCCCATCAAAGTACATGATCCAGTTGTGGCTCATTTCCTTGCCGGGGAGAGTGGTCTCCTGTACCTCTTCGTCGCGCATCGAGGTCCATTCTGCAATAAACTCCGCCAAGACTCTGCTCTGAATCATCGAGGTACTTTCAAACTTTAAACTGAAACTCGACAGCTCTAGGGCCCATTCCACGATCCTCCCAGTTGCATCTGGGTTGTGCAGTATCCGTTGCAATGGGAGGCGGGTGACCACGGTGATCTCGTGCACTTGGAAGTAATGGCGCAACTTCCTCGAGGCCATAAGGAGGCCGAAGAGCAACTTTTGCATACCTGAGTACCTCGACCTAGCTCCCTGTAAAAGGGAGCTAACGAAGTAAACCGTGTGCTGCACCATCTTCTTCCTTTGCGCCACTTCACCCAGCCGTGCGGGCCGTGGCGCACCGTGTCAGCCCCTGCCGGGGACTCAGTCTTGCCAGGACCGAGCCCTGCCGGGGATTCAGTCTCGCCGGGACCGAGCCCTACCGGGAGCTAACCGTTGACTCTGCCGCTGCTGTTGTCTCTTCGTCGACCTCTCTTTGTGCCACTAATGCGGCGCTAACCACTTGATTTGTTGCCGCTAGATATAACAGCAACGGCTCTTGTGGTTTAGGCGCAACTAGCACTGGGGCAGAGGAGAGGTATTTCTTCAAGTCCTGTAACACCGCCTCGGCCTCTGGGGTCCATTCCACTGGGCCCGTCTTCTTTAAGATCTTGAAAAAGGGGAGGGCACGCTCCGCGGATTTGGAGATGAATCTGCTCATGGTGGCAACGCAGCCAGTGAGCCGACGCACGTCCTTGATCCGCTTGGCTGCCTCAATCTGCTCGATGGCCTTAATCTTGTCTGGGTTTGCCTCAATCTCGCGCTGTGACACAAAGAACCCGAGGAGCTTGCCAGACGGGACACGGAAGACACACTTCTCAGCGTTTAATTTGAGGTTGATCTTGCGCAGGTTTCCAAATGTTTCCTCCAGATCTCGCACAAGTGTTGCTTTGTCCTTGGTTTTGACCACTTTGTCATCCATATAGGCTTCCATATTTCTATGTAGCTGGGGTTCAAAACCAATTTGGACTGCTCTTGCAAAGGTTGAGCCAACACTCTTCAACCCGAAAGGCATCCGTAGAAAGCAATATGTACCACATGGGGTGATGAATGCTGTCTTTTCCTCATCTTCTTTTGTCATGAAGATCTGGTGGTATCCTGAGTAGGCGTCGAGGAATGATAACAGGTCGCACCCAGCCGTGGAGTCAACAATCTGGTCGATGCGCGGTAACGGGAAGGGATCCTTTGGACAAGCCTTATTGATGTCTATGTAATCAATACACAGCCTCCACTTCCCGTTTGCCTTGCGCACCACCACCGGATTGGCCAACCACGTCGGATGGAGTACTCCTCTTACCAAGCCTGCCGCCTCTAGCTTCCTGATTTCCTCCGTGATGAACTCTTGCCTCTCCAGATCTTGCTTCCTGACCTTTTGCTTGATGGGCCGCGCATGAGGACAGACGGCAAGATGGTGCTCAATCACTTCTCTGGGAACGCCGGGGATGTCGGAGGCTTGCCATGCAAACACATCGACATTCGCCCGCAGGAAAGTGACGAGCTCGCTTTCCTATTCGCTGTCTAGGTTGGAGCTTATGGTAAAAGCTCCACCCGTGTAGTCCTCCTTGACGGGCACCTTCTTGGTCTCTGGTGGCGCATCTCTGGACTTCTTGCTCTTGCCGGTGGAGCTCTCTGGCAGTCCTCAACGGGAGCGCAACACCCCAAAGAGGTGCGCTTGCCAGAGTGCGTGCGAGGGGTCTCGCCGGTCTTCTTCCCCCCCGGGGCTCCGTCGGCAGCAGCAGGTGCCTTAGTGGCAGCTGCTGCAACTGCCTCCCGGTAGAGTTGGTCAGCGCAAATCAACACATATTTCTGGTCGGAGGGGACGGTGATGATGTTCATCGGCCCGGGCATCTTCAGCATGTTATAGGCGTAGTGTGAAGCCGCCATGAACTTGGCCTGTGCTGGGCAGCCAAGGATCCCGTTGTAAGGCAAGGGGATCTCGGCTACATCAAAAACAATTCTCTCCGTCCTATAGTTCAGCTCGCCTCCGAAGGTCACAGGCAGCATGACCTTTCCCTTTGGCTGGCTCCTCCCCGGGTTAACCCCTTGGAACGTGCCCATCTCCTCGAGGTCTCCATCAGGGATCTGCAGCCTCTTGACCACAACAGGCGAGATCAAGTTCAGGCTGGCCCCGCCGTTAACCAACATCTTTGTCACCCTGAGGTTGCAAATCGTTGGTGAAACCAACAATGGCAAGCACCCGACCGCAGTAGTGCAGTCAGGGTGGTCCTCGGTGTCGAAGATGATGGGCGTGCTGGACCATTTCAGCGGCTTCCGTGCGTCGAACGATGGCTCCACTGCTGTGATCTCACGCGCCCACTGCTAGAGCCGGCGGTGGGATGTATGCAGCGAAGCGCCACCATCAACGCACATGGCCTCTGTGGCTTTCCTAAACTCGTGATCGCCGGAATCGTCATCCCCGTATTGATCATCATCTTTCTGCTTCTTGTCGCGGCCCCGGGCGGGCCTCTCCTGCTGACTATCTTTGTCGCGGCGGCATCCTTGGCCGCCACGTTTCTTGCCGGACCCTTTGGCACCATCTTGGCCCTTCTCCTTGTCCCGCCGCTCATACTCGGCCTTCTGCTTCTCAGCGAGGAGCTCTACTTGCCGGCAGTTTTGGAGGTCATGGTCCTTGGTGCGGTGGATCTTGCAATACTGCTTGTCGGCAGCCGCCAAGGCCCGGCAAGCGACACACCCGGCAACCTCCTTGCCGGGGTCGCTCGCCTTGGTCTTCTTGGTGGCGCCGGTGTGACGCCCGGATAATTAAGCTACAGTAACCCTCTACTAATTATGCCACGTCACCACGATTACTGTTGTTAATCTCATGATGATTCAAAACTCGTTCGAATTCAAATTTAAAATAAAGCCAAACGATAAAGGTTTTCAAATTTAAAACTAAAATGTTCCGGTGGTGCCAAATAATGCATAGGTAATTACGGTGTAGAAACCACACTTTTATAAAATATTTAAATATTCTAAAATGAATAAAACAGTAGCTAAAACAATTAAATAAATACCTTTTGAATTTTATAAAGTACTAAACTATTTTGTTCAGGGGTAAAACCTTTTGTGACAGTAGTTGGAATTGTAACTCTATTTTAGGTGTGGGTTTTAATTTTTGTAAAACTACAAGGTATTGAAGAAATAAAAGAAATCAGAAAGAAAAAGTACAAATAAAACAAAAGGAAAGAAAAACCAAACCCCTCTTCCCCCTGGACCGTTCGGCCCAACCAGGCATCCAGGCCACCAGGCCCAGTCGACAAGCTCCCCATCTTCGACCCCTGTTCATCAGGGGAGTGCTAGCAGTTGCTCGTGCGTCCATGGACGGATCGTCCACGCGCCGTGCATCCATGGCTTCTCGACGGTCTATATGACCCCCCCTCGACGCGTTGATGAACCCTAGCTCTCCTTTTTCCCCTCCCCTGTGCCGCTTTCGTCCCCGCAACCCTTGGCCGAACCTACCTTGCCATGGCCTCCGACATCCACACGCCCACCGAGCTCCTCGTGCCCAGCCACCTCGTCCGCGAGCTTCGTCGATGTCCACTCCTTCGACTACATCCACTAGTTGGATCCGAGAGCCCCTGGATCGCAGGGATCGACGTCGTCTTCAACCTCCAGCCACCGCGACGCCATCGACGAATCCGCCGCCGTCTCGCTCCACCAGGCCTCCCCCGAGCCCACGCTAGCACAACTACAGGCTCGCTGTGAACTCCTCTTCCTTTCCCCTCTGCTCCCCCCCTCGGATTCATGTCGTATCACCGGCGTCCGCGAGCATTGAACTTCGCCGTCCGCCATGGCCGACGGGGGTCGAGCACCCCGTGCTCCTCTGCCCGAACCAGTGTTCCCGGTGTGCTCCTGGCACTGACAGGAGGCGGACGAGCCCATCCACTCGCCTTGCCGCACCCTCTAGCCCCGAATCTACCCTTGTCGTCACTTCCGCACCTCCTGCACCCACTGTTGTCCGCGCCATGGCCGGCCCCAATGCGCCGCCCTGGCCCCTGTGCCCTGCTGCCCGTGTTGCTTGCCTCCCTTGCTGGAGTCGCCTCGCCACCGCTCCATCGCAACAACCCGCCCTGGCCACTAGCCTCTTCACCCGCCGCGCTCCATCGTCCTCGTCGGCCACGCCCGCGGCCCCTACTCACTGGCGCTCGTGCCGGCGCACGCCGCTGTTCGCAAACGGGCTGGGCGCTAGTGCCCGATGCCTGAGCGCCCGCTAAGGCCCTTTGGCCCATTGACAGCCGGGGCCCACTGCCCAGAACATAAAAAAGGAATAAAAGTAATAATCAAGAAATTAATTAATTAATTAATTAACTTAATTAAGTTAATTAAGCCTATTTAGATTAAACTAATCACATAGTTAAACTAATAAATTCTGTTTAACTAAACTCAGTCAATGACAGTCGGACCCATGAGTCAGTTTGACCAGTCAATGGTTAGATTTGACCTGCTGACGCCATGGTGATGTCATGCTGACATCACCTTTCACTATTCTGGATAATGTTCGATTTAAATAATTAAATAAATTTCAAAAATGCCTAAATCTTTGATAAATCATAGAAAATAATTCGTAGCTCGAATGAAAATACTGTGTACATGAAAGTTGCTCAGAACGACGAGTCGAATCCAGATACGGAGCCCGTTCGTCCGCCACACGTCCCTAGCATAGTGAACCTGCAATATTCCACCTCTGGTTCATCTGTCCGAAAACGCGAAACACCGGGATACTTTCCAGGATGTTTCCCCCTTTCGCCGGTATCACCTACTACCGCGTTAGGGCACACCTAACACCGCTCATTGTCATGTCTTGCTTCGTCATGCTTATGTTTGCATTATATTTATTGTTTCTTCCCCCTCTTCTCTCCGGTAGACTACGAGACCGACGCTGCGGCTGCCCCGTTTGACTACGGAGTTGACGACCCCTCCTTCTTGCCCGAGCAACCAGGCAAGCCCCCCCTTGATCACTAGATATCGCCTATTCTCCTCTATACTGCTTGCATTAGAGTAGTGTAGCATGTTACTGCTTTCCGTTAATCCTATTCTGATGCATAGCCTGACATTGTTGCTACATCTATTGATACCTTACCTGCAATCCTAAATACTTAGTATAGGATGCTAGTTTATCATCTGTGGCCCTACATTCTTGTCAGTCTGCCTTGCTATACTATCGGGTTGTGATCACCCGGGAGGTGATCACGGGTACATACTATACATACATACTATACAGATGGTGACTAAAGTCGGGTCAGCTCGTTGAGTACACGCGGTTGATTCACGAATTGGGGGCTGAAAGGACATACTTTCCCAACGGCCCTCTGTGTGGATCTTTGTGGCGGAGTGATAGGGCAGGTTGAGGCCACCTAGGAGAGAGGTGGGCCTGGCCCTGGTCGGCGTTCGCAGTTTGCTTCATAATAACACGCTTAACAAGATCTTGGTATTTGATCTGAGTTTGGCCACTGAACTATACGCACTAACCAACTATGTGGGAAAGATATGGGCACTCGACGTTGTGGTATCAGCCGAAGCCTTTTAGACGTCAGGGACTGAGCGGCGTGTGCCGGGTTGGACTGGAACGCCTGTCCTTGTATAAGGAAGGCCAGGTCTACTCATCGGTCGCGTACGCAACGTACAGGTGTGCAATGGGCGATGGGCCCAGACCCCTGCGCACATAGGATTTAGACCGGCGTGCTGACCTCTCTGTTGTGCCTAGGTAGGGCGGCGACGTGTTGATCGTCCGAGGCCGGGCATGACCCAGGAAAGTGTGTCCGGCCAAAGGGGATCGAGCGTGTTGGGTTATGTGGTGCACCCCTGCAGGGAAGTTAATCTATTCGAATAGCCGTGTCCCTCCGTAAAAGGACGACCCGGAGTTGTACCTTGACCTTATGACAACTAGAACTCGATACTTAATAAAACACACCCAGACAAGTTCCACAGACAACCCGGTGATCGCTTTTCCACAGGGCGACGAGGGGAGGATCGCTGGGTAGGATTATGCTATGCGATGCTACTTGGAGGACTTCAATCTACTCTCCTCTACATGCTGCAAGACGGAGGCTGCCAGAAGCGTAGTCTTCGATAGGACTAGCTATCCCCCTCTTATTCCGGCATTCTGCAGTTCAGTCCACCAATATTGCCTCCTTACACATATACCCATGCATATGTAGTGTAGATCCTTGCTTGCGAGTACTTTGGATGAGTACTCACGGTTGCTTTTCTCCCTCCTTTCCCCCTCTCCTTTCTACCTGGTTGTCACAACCAGATGCTGGAGCCCAGGAGCTTGACACCACCGTCGGCGACGACTACTTCACTGGAGGAGCCTACTACTACGTGCAGGCCGCTGACGACGACCGGGAGTAGTTAGGAGGATCCCAGGCAGGAGGCCAGCGCCTCTTTCGATTTGTATTCCAGTTTGTGTTAGCCTTCTTTAGGCAAACTTGTTTAACTTATGTCTGTACTCAGATATTGTTGCTTCCGCTGACTCGTTGATGTTCGAGCACTTATATTCGAGCCCTCGAGGCCCCCTGGCTTGTAATATGATGCTTGTATGCCTTATTTCACTTTTAGAGTTGTGTTGTGATATCTTCCCGTGACTCCCTAATCTTGATCGTACACATTTGCGTGCATGATTAGTGTACGATTGAATCGGGGGCGTCACAAGTTGGTATCAGAGCCGACTGCCTATAGGAATCCCCCTTCCACACTCCTTGGTCGAAGTCGAGTCTAGACATTGCAAAACTTTTACTAACATGGCTGTGTGGCTTACGGGCCCACATCGCCATTGGGTGATATTAGGATCTTTTATTCCTCGTCTTTACTCTGGGATTTTGATCTCTCTCCTATTCAGGTTAAATGATTTTGCTAACTCTAACACTAGGTTCTCGTAACTACTTCCTCCCGGAGATCCCTCACTCCAGATGATTGCTTGATGCACCGAAGGATCCCGAAGATACTCTGCAATGTTCTCTCGAGACTTTGTTCCATCGCTTTTGCAATTCCCTTCCATCGATAAACCCCTATGGATAACCACGTACACTTGTCCTTCATTCAATTATTTCCCGTTGATCTTGTTATTACAAGATACCCCAAAATTCTCTCTATTATTCAAAAAATCTTTTGAGATACTTCCTTGCAGTTCTTTGCCACATGATTACCCCTACGGGTAATTCCTCGCTCTTACCGAGTATCCGCTCATCCCCAGTTGTTCATGTGTTTCACAAAATTCTTTGAAATATTATCCGATCTTTTGTAGAATCCTCTGTAGCCTATGGCTCTTGAAATGCTTGTCTGCCTGCATTATGGTTAATTCCAAATGACTAGCAATATTCATGGATGTCCTTTGCCTTTATCATCTTGGATCCCTTGACTCAATATGTTGTGAATGCTCGCAATCCTCAATCGTATCCTAGATTTCATTCTTCTGGCTCAGATGTCATTTTGAACATGGGCTGGTTCTCAACCCATTAAGTTGCCATCGATTGTACCCCTAAGCCTACTCGACCTTTCCATCCTTAATCAGAGTGTTTGCCTCTGATCCCTTGATTTGGAAATCATAATTCTTTTGCTTTTGAGCTTTGAATTAGTCAGTTGTTTCTATAATCTGATCTCCTTGCATTCCTTCTTCTTCTAGTTGAGTACCGATGCTCACATTAGATCCCTTGAGGACCATCGGAACCCTTGTTGGGTTTTATCTGACAACGTCCTTCCTATTCAATCACTTTGGAAGTTCTTTCCCTGATACATAATGCCATTGTTAAATCCTATTCCCGGATTTGGCCAACCATGCTCTGTTTTCGAGCTGGTGATAATTACTCTCGAAGCTTGTGGTATATGTTTCTAAGTTGCCTCGATGGGTTGAACTTATGCCTTCCTTAATCTGTGTGAACCCAAAAGTTTTCCAAGGTTCATACTCCTCTGGTAATTCACCAGGTAGATCTTCGCACTCAAATCATTTTTAGTAGAGCAGTGAATGAAAGGTTATGCATTGGAGAAGTGGGAGTCGACCTTGAACTTGTGTTCATGCCCATAGAAATGATATAGATCTTATCATTAAAGCTTATCTTAAATTAATTATTCTCTTGGTATAAGTTCATCTTATATCTGGTATCTGGCCTTTTGCAATCATGGTTCCGACCATGTTCTCCATTAAATACCATTTCTCATGCAAGTTTAAGCACTTGTCTTCTGCAGAGCAATACCCTAGTCCAACTCTACCTTGATCTGTCGTCGAGCATTACCCCCTGGTATCTCGAGATTATCACGGAACTGCATAACTTCTTATGAGTTCTTCATCAAATACTGCATTCTCACCAATTCCAATTTTTCATGGGCTCCGAGTTATTAAACACTCAGAGACACCGATAAGTGAATCGATTCCACACTCCGATTCAATAACACTAAGTAATTTTCATTGCTTATGAGTTTAATAATCCTTCAAGTCATTCCTAGCCAGATCGGCTATATCATTATCGTGCTAAATTTTAACTGTGCTATTTGGTCCTTCCTGGAGCACAATTTTCGATGATGAGCTAAGCTTACGTCGACTTTCCTCGTCATATCATTTTTCCTTGAACAACAAGCTTGATTCCGAGTTTATGACGTACCCGTGGTTCCAATAACCTTTTGCTTCGGCATTCCTTTGACTTGATGTCATCTCCGGTCGATTACCTCTTCTTGAAACCTCTCGACAAATTTGTCATGATCATCATCAACATTTTGAATCCTTCTCGGGCATTAATTGAATTCATGATGGTAAGTGCCATACTCGTCCCTTGGTAATTTGAGTTACCATCGACAACATCTTTACCTTTCTTTCATCACAAACTTCTCATGTTAAGGATGCAACTTGCTATCCAATTTGTATTATGTTCTACCTTAAAGTATTACTGTCCTTTATGTCAAGGATGTTGCAAGGATTGCTCCACCTCTTATGTATTCTTGGTATATTGATACTTCTCACAAGCACCATTCTTTCTTGGTCCCCATATTGACTAACCGGGAATATCAACAAGTGAGCGGTGCTATTTGGATTCTGCCCTTCTAGCAACCCTATTGCTTTGAAGCTAATGGTCGACAGTTCACTCTTAGACTATTCATTATTGGATCACCATTCTAACATTGATCATGCTACCTGAGCCCATATTTCGGGTGCACCTTTCAACCAATATTTAATTATGTATGTTTTCCTCGAGCATAGATCATTATATCATGTTGGTCAGACAAATGTTGTCTCCTTGTTCACATAATGGCGGAAATCCATCTTTTGGAAATCTTGAGGAATTATCGCTCAGTCCATCAGCCACCCCCTCATCCTCTCCTTGGTTTAATGATGACTCTTATTTCAGCACTCGCTTCCTTAGTTCATTTCCAAATAATCTTACAATGACATCTCATCAATTTGTGTTGCACCTTTTCTTCTCAGGTATCATGAGTCTGAGGTATCCTGACACCAATCAGATCTGAATCTCGGTCAGATATGATGGTTGGAGCATTTTCCAAGAGTCATAGCATTGGTCCTTATATGACCAGGTAAGGTGATGTCATGCCTAGCACACCGGCCGGAGGTCCGATTGTTATAGTTTCCTTATTAGCAAGGTTATCCATTCTTCCATGTGGAAATTGTAAGAACTATTCTACAAGTTGTTCCTGATGGATCCTTCCTGCATCCAAAGTCCGACCTTTGCTTGAAGACCATGTCAATGCTATCTCGAAGCATGTTGGTGGTACTCTGATCATCGATAAGAACATTTGAAGCGCCATGCTAAATTTCCTTTATCAATTATTCAAACATCGTTGTTTGGGTAATGTCATGAACTTCCTCTTCCCTAACCTAAATGGTTTTCTACGTTATATCTTGTCATGTATATCATGCTCTACTTGTCCTTGGGAAGGATATACCCTTGAAATATGTGTTTTAACACATTTTCCTTCCCATTGTTCTGTTTAAACCTGATAATCATATTTTCTTTTCCATTGTTTGGTTTAACCTTTCTTGTGATCCATATTATATAAGCAATAATATTTCCCTACTTGTGTAAACACGTCGGTGTACCGTTCTGTCGGCAAGACCCTGTTACTAATGTTGATGACATTCCGGCAGCCACCGATGGACAAGAACTTTGCCTATTGGTCTGCCTCATTCAACGAGCAGGAAAATGGTTCTCTTCGTCCCTCGCCCTTGGTACCGATGTTGTTGCCAACATAACTGACAGACTATCCTCTGACATGCCTTGCTTACATGATCAAGCAAGACGGCATCGCCCTTCCTGCTTTTAATCCGCGTGGTGGGCCCATAACCCACAGTTCCATAGGATCAAAACCTGACTCTCCTATACATCCTCTTGTTCCAAAGTTATTCCTCGCGCGTGGTCTCGTATATAATTCACGAGCCACCCTCCAAGGGATCATCAATTCTGGTATCAGGCAGAATACTTATTCCCATTGCTTTGAATCCTTTTTATGCTATGTTTCAGGCATCGAACGATTGCCTACCCGCTCGAAACTTCCCATGATACCTCCTTACTTTACCCTCGATATTTTCTTAAGTTCCAATTCGAGAGTTACTTCCACCACCTGCCTCGATGTTATCGACCAGATAGTCGACCTTGCTGAGATCCGTTCTCCCGGAATACCCTCCCTTATTCTGTCATAAGTACGATGGAGGTCCTACAGAAAGGATGCTGGCTTCATCGTGATGACTTGAAGCATAGAAATGAAGACAACCATGTAATGGATCGACCTCTTCGAGAAACGCAACCAAGACCAAGAAGATTCGTTAGAATTTCGTAACCAGACCTTTCCCCCCTATTCCACCTCTTAAATCTCGGGACAAGATTTCTTGTAGTGGACGAGAATTGTGACGCCCGGATAATTAAGCTACAGTAACCCTCTACTAATTATGCCACGTCACCACGATTACTGTTGTTAATCTCACGATGATTCAAAACTCGTTTGAATTCAAATTTAAAATAAAGCCAAACGATAAAGGTTTTCAAATTTAAAACTAAAATGTTCGGGTGGTGCCAAATAATGCATAGGTAATTATGGTGTAGAAACCACACTTTTATAAAATGTTTAAATATTCTAAAATGAATAAAACAGTAGCTAAAACAATTAAATAAATACCTTTTGAATTTTATAAAATACTAAACTATTTTCTTCAGGGGTAAAACTTTTTGTGACAGTAGTTGGAATTGTAACTCTATTTTAGGTGTGGGTTTTACTTTTTGTAAAACTACAAGGTATTGAAGAAATAAAAGAAATCAGAAAAGAAAAGGTACAAATAAAAGAAAAGGAAAGAAAAACCAAACCCCTCTTCCCCCTGGGCCGTTCGGCCTAACCAGGCATCCAGGCCACCAGGCCCAGTTGACGAGCTCCCCATCTTCGACCCCTGTTCATCAGGGGAGTGCTGGCAGTTGCTCGTGCGTCCATGGATGGATCGTCCACGCGCCGTGCATCCATGGCTCCTCGACGGTCTATATGACCCCCCTTGATGCGTTGACGAACCCTAGCTTTCCTTTTTCCCCTCCCCTGTGCCGCTTTCATCCCCGCAACCCTTGGCTAAACCTACCTCGCCATGGCATCCGACATCCACGCGCCCACCGAGCTCCTCGTGCCCAGCCACCTTGTCCGCGAGCTTTCTCGACGTCCACTCCTTCGACTACATCCACCAGTTGGATCCAGGAGCCCCTGGATCGCAGGGATCGACGTCGTCTTCAACCTCCAGCCACTGCGACGCCATCGACGAATCCGCCGCCGTCTCGCTCCACCAGGCCTCCCCCGAGCCCACGCTAGCACAACTACAGGCTCGCTGTGAGCCCCTCTTCCTTTCCCCTCTACTCCCCCCTTGGATTCATGCCGTATCACTGGCGCCCGCGAGCATTGAACTTCGCCGTCCGCCATAGCCGACGGGGGTTGAGCACCCCGTGCTCCTCTCCCCGAACCAATGTTCCCGGTGTGCTCCTGGCACTGACAGGAGGCCGACGAGCCCATCCACTCGCCTTGCCGCACCCTCTAGCCCCGGATCCACCCTTGTCGTCACTGTCGCACCTCCCGCACCCACTGTTGGCCGCGCCATGGCCGGCCCCAATGCGCCGCCCTGGCCCCTGCGCCCTGCTGCCCGCGCTGCTCGCCTCCCCTGCTGGAGTCGCCTCGCCACCGCTCCATCGCCACAACCCGCCCTGGCCACCAGCCTCTTCACTCGCCGCGCTCTGTCGTCCTCGTCGGCCCCGCCCGCGGCCCCTGCTCGTTGGTGCTCGCGCCGGCGCGCGCCTCTATTCACAAACGGGCTGGGCGCTAGTGCCCGATGCCCGAGCGCCCGCTAAGGCCCTTTGGCCCATTGACAGCCGGGGCCCACTGCCCAGAACATAAAAAAAGGAATAAAAGTAATAATCAAGAAATTAATTAACTTAATTAAGCCTATTTAGATTAAACTAATCACCTAGTTAAACTAATTAATTCTGTTTAACTAAAGTCAGTCAATGACAATGGGACCCACGGGTCAGTTTGACCCGTCAACGGTCATATTTGACCTGCTGACGTCATGGTGATGTCATGCTGACATCACCTTTCACTATTTTGGATAATGTTCAATTTAAATAATTAAATAAATTTCAAAAATGCCTAAAACTTTGATAAATCATAGAAAATAATGCGTAGCTCGAATGAAAATACTTTGTACATGAAAGTTGCTCAGAACGACGAGACAAATCAAGATACGCAGCCCGTTCGTCCGCCATACGTCCCTAGCATAGTGAACCTGCAACATTTCACCTCCGGTTCATCTGTCCGAAAACGCGAAACACCGGGATACTTTCCCGGATGTTTCCCCTTTCGCCGGTATCACCTACTATCGCATTAGGGCACACCTAACACCGCTCGTTGTCATGTCTTGCTTTGTCATGCTTATGTTTGCATTATATTTATTGTTTCTTCCCCCTCTTCTCTCCGGTAGACTACGAGACCGACGCTGCTGCTGCCCCGTTCGACTACGGAGTTGATGACCCCTCCTTGCCAGAGGAACCAGGCAAGCCCCCCCCCCTTGATCATCCGATATCGCCTATTCTCCTCTATACTGCTTGCATTAGAGTAGTGTAGCATGTTACCGCTTTCCGTTAATCCTATTCTGATGCATAGCCTGACATTGTTGCTACATCTGTTGATACCTTACCTGCAATCCTAAATACTTAGTATAGGATGCTAGTTTATCATCTGTGGCCCTACATTCTTGTCAGTCTGCCTTGCTATACTATCGGGCCATGATCACTCGGGAGGTGATCATGGGTATATACTATACATACATACTATATAGATGGAGACTAAAGTCGGGTCAGCTTGTTGAGTACCCGCGGTTGATTCACGAATTGGGGGCTGAAAGGACATACTTTCCCGACGGCCCTCTATGTGGATCTTTGTGGCGGAGCGACAGGGCAGGTTGAGGCCACCTAGGAGAGAGGTGGGCCTGGCCCTGGTCGACGTTCGCAGTTTGCTTCATAATAACACGCTTAACAAGATCTTGGTATTTGATCTAAGTCTGGCCACTGGCCTATATGCACTAACCAACTACGCGGGAAAGATATGGGCACTCGACGTCATGGTATCAGCCAAAGCCTTCTAGACGTTAGCGACTGAGCGGCGCGCGCCGGGTTGGACTGGAACGCATGTCCTTGTATAAGGAAGGCTAGGTCTGCTCATCGGCCGTGTACGCAACATGCAGGTGTGCAATGGGTGATGGGCCCAGACCCCTGCGTGCATAGGATTTAGACCGGCGTGCTGACCTCTCTGTTGTGCGTAGGTAGGGCGGCGACGTGTTGATCTTCCGAGGTCGGGCATGACCCAGGAAAGTGTGTCCGGCCAAAGGGGATCGAGCATGTTGGGTTATGTGGTGCACCCCTGCAGGGAAGTTAATCTATTCGAATAGCCGCGTCCCTCGGTAAAAGGACGACCCGGAGTTGTACCTTGACCTTATGACAACTAGAACTCGATACTTAATAAAACACACCCAGACAAGTTCCACAGACAACCCGATGATCGCTTTTCCACAGGGCGACGAGGGAAGGATCGCCGGGTAGGATTATGCTATGCGATGCTACTTGGAGGACTTCAATCTACTCTCTTCTACATGCTGCAAGACGGAGGCTGCCAGAAGCGTAGTCTTCGATAGGACTAGCTATCCCCCTCTTATTCTGCATTCTGCAGTTCAGTCCACCAATATTGCCTCCTTACACAGATACCCATGCATATGTAGTGTAGATCCTTGCTTGCGAGTACTTTGGATGAGTACTCACGGTTGCTTTTCTCCCTCCTTTCCCCCTCTCCTTTCTACCTGGTTGTCGCAACCAGATGCTGGAGCCCAGGAGCTTGACACCACCGTCGGCGACGACTACTTCACTGGAGGAGCCTACTACTACATGCATGCCGCTGATGACGACCAGGAGTAGTTAGGAGGATCCCAAGCAGGAGGCCTGCCTCTCTTTCGATTTGTATCCCAGTTTGTGCTAGCCTTCTTAAGGCAAACTTGTTTAACTTATGTCTGTACTCAGATATTGTTTCTTGCGCTGACTCGTTGATGTTCGGGCACTTATATTCGAGCCCTCGAGGCCCCCTGGCTTGTAATATCATGCTTGTATGACTTATTTCACTTTTAGAGTTGTGTTGTGATATCTTCCCGTGAGTCCCTGATCTTGATCGTACACATTTGCGTGCATGATTAGTGTATGATTGAATCGGGGGCGTCACAGCCGGTGTTATTGGATCCCTCGATGGTAAGCATGGCTTTTCCCTTGCGTTTCCTATTACGGCGCCGGCCCTTCTTCGCCATGGTGGCAGTATCGCCAGTGGAGTCGGTTTCCCCGCCGGCATCTTCGCCGGGGTACTTCCTTCCCTCTTCAGCGCGAGCGGATCGATCGGCCAGAACATAAAGCTCGGTCACATCCTTGACCTTGTTCATTGCCAGCTCCTTGCGCATCTTGCGATTGCGCACATTCTGGTGGAATGTGCTGATCACAGCGGCGGGATGAACATCGGGGATGTTGTACTGCACCCGGCTGAACCTTTGGATGTACTTGCGCAAGTTTTCTCCTTCCTTCTGGGGGATGATGTGTAAATCACTCGCCTGGCCATGAGCTTGGTGACCTCCGGTAAAGGCGCCAACAAACTCATGGCACAAATCCGCCCAAGAAGAGATGGAGTCCATCAGCAAGCGCATCAACCATGACATAACATTGGGCTTGAGTGCCAACAGGAAGTAGTTGGCAAGCACCTTATCGTCGCGGGCCCCAGCAGCTTGCATCGCGATGGTGTAGATGCTGAGGAATTCTGACGGGTGAGTCTTGCCGTTGTACTTCTCGCCAACGTCGGGCTTGAACGTGCGGTGGGAGGGCCACTAGAACTGCCGCAGCTCACGGGTGAAGGCCGAACAACCCACCTCGTAGGGTAGGCCACTATAGCCTCCCGGCGTTGGGTGGTCCATAGCGGGCCCTGCCTGCCTGTCCGACTAGTGGTGCGCGTCACATCAGCGCTCAATGGTGGTTTGAGCGTCCTCATGAACCTGCTCCCGAAGGACTTGGTGCTGATCGCGGTTGGTTCACGGGTCGGACGACGCGATGGAGATATCATCACGAGCATCGTCGCGACGGACCGACGCCCTGGGTGGACGGGATGGAATTGGGGAATGCACCGTGGCCGCATCGCCTTCGGTTCGGCCTCCGCTGGCATGCGGTGGCTCGACGGAGCGACAGCCCACGGGTCCCGTCGGGCGCAACTCATCGTTGTTGGCGATGCCGAAGAGGCTCCGGACGGTGGCCCTCCATTCGTCAAGCTTCTCCGCGGTGGGGAGGGAAGTCGAGGAGTAGCTGCGCGCGTGCTAGGGCTTTTGCTGGTATTGGCGGCGGCGAGAGTTGAGTAGACCGCGATGCGCTTCGACTTCTAACCACGTTAGAAGGAGCCTCGCCACGGCTCCCCAGGCGTCCGCCACCCTCGCCGGCGCCTCGGCATGCATGTTGACCTCCCTTATCCTGCAAAGGGCGCATAGGGCTCTTCCCAGGGCAGTGGCCTGGGTCACCAGCGAGGCGGCGTTGCTCGTCGCGTACAATCTGAGAAGAGCGCGCCGTGGGCGCTGGCGTTGGTGTCTTGGAGGCCGCCGCGCCGTCAGTTGGCGGCACGACGATGCCCTTGGAGGCCCCCGCGCCGCCTGCGGTGGGCCCTACTTCCTCTCTGGGGCTGGTGTCGCGCGGCTTGTTGCCCGTCGTACAAACGGCGCCGCTCGCCGGGCCTGGACTGCCAGGGCGATGTGGGTGTTCGTGGGCCACGCCACGGGTTCTCTCCATGACTGGCCCGCTACTGGCCTGCACCGGTGATGGCAGTCCGGTCCCGGATGAACCAATCGCCGTGGTCGCCTTCTTCTTAGGAGCCATTGTGATGACGAACTGTTGGGCCAACTACCAAACCAGATTCTCACAATTTGCACCCCTACCTGGCGCGCCAAAGATGTCGGTGGGAAACGACACCTATGGAATCACAAGAATCCCAACTACGGTTGCGGGGCGCAGGATCGTGAGAAGAGCAGGACTAGTAAACAGCACAAGGGGGATTTACCCAGGTTCGGGCCGCAAAGATGCGTAAAACCCTATGATCCTGCTTTGTTGGATATATTTAGTGTTCTTGAGCTCTTGAACTAGCTCTAGGTGCTTCCAGGTTTGAAAGAGCCGAATCCTTCTCCAGTGCACTATGGGCCTCCTTTTATAGTGTGAAAGGGGCTACCACAGTGGCACACAGGAGGTGGAAAGTGCTACAGTGTTGCGAGCTTATCGCTGGTATTACAGGACAAAGCGCATTCAATGTGAGGCTTAGGTGTCCCTTCACTTTATCGGGGACGGGAGAAAGGCCCGTCCAGTTCGTCGCCGCTCCTCCTTGCTTTCACACGCGCCCTGGCCAGCGATGCGTGTGGTGCCATGTAGGCAGGCAGGCAGCTAAGGTGGCGCGATGGTGGAACCTCCACGAAGGGCTGCATGTTGCCACGCAGGTGCCTGCCTAGCTGGTTGTGTCGGCAGCTGCATGCGAACGGCGGCGGAGACTTGGCTGGTGTGGGCCTGGCAGTGGCCTAGCTGGCGCCCTTGGCGAGGGCCTTGCCGGGGGGCCTGGCAAGGGTCTTGCCACGGCACTCCATCGTCCCCGGCAAGGACCTTGCCGGGGGTCTTGTGGGCTTCCTCGGCAAGAACCCTGTCGAGGATCATTGCCTTCCAATCCTCATCCGATCTTGAACATTCTTTGTCTTCACAAAGATCTGCATGCCACCACGGAGGTGCCTCCCGAGCCTTGTCCCAATGCGTTTGTTTAGCGTTGGCGGGCTCGAAGGTGGCTCGCTCCGTTGTGGGGGCGAGCTGCCCCGGCAAGGGTCTTGCCGGGGCCGCTGAGGCTACCCCGGCAAGGGTCCTTGCCGGGGAAACCTACTTCGTTCAATCCGATCTCAGTGGCCTTGGTCCTCGTCATTGCTTTGTTTGTCTTGTGCCTTCGGCTTCTTTCCGGCTTCCCTCTCCTGCCCTGTTATGCATGGCCGTGGTAGGTGGCTCTGACTGCCCGTGCACAAGTAAAGGGGTCAAAAGTAGGGCCCCTACTTTTGTACACCGACAGTGGTGGTAGCGATGAGGTGGCCATGAAGCACCTCCCTCTGATGCTTGAAGGTTCTGCCAGGGCCTGGCTGAATCAATTGGCCCCTGGTTGCATTTTGAGTTGGGATGAGTTGGCCCGAGTGTTTACCTGAACATTCGAGGGCACCTGCAAGAGACCTGCTAGTTTGCCAGAATTGCAACATTGCGTGTAGAAACCGAATGAGACCTTGAGAGATTATATCCAGAGATGGATCACTCTGCACCACACAATGGAGAATGTATCAGATCACCAAGCAGTCTGTGCCTTCAAGGAAGGCGTTCACTACAGAGAGCTCAATCTGAAGTTCGGTCGGACCGGAGATGTGTCTCTGGCTCGGATGATGGAGATTTCCACCAAGTACGCTAATGGCAAAGAAGAAGACCGACTCCGGAGTGGCAAGAACAGACCAGTCACCCAGGATTCCAGAGGAGGAAATTCCAGTCGGAAGCAGAAGCGAAAGGCTGAGGCAGCAGGCGCTGCCGAGGCAGCAGTGCTGAACGAAGGAAAGTTCAAGGGGAAGCCCAAAGGGCCTTGGATCCCTAAGAAAGTGAAGGATCAAGCAGGAAATGATGTAATGGATTTGTTGTGTCATATACACACCAAAAAGGATGAAGAGGGTAACCTGATTCTCCCCAAGCAATCGACTCGACAATGTCGACTCCTAATCCAGAGCTTCCGAGAAAGCCAACCCAAGGAAAAGGACAAAGAGTCTGATAAGGAGGAAGACAAATATGATGATGGTGGTTACCCCAATGTTAATGCAACCTTGGTAATTTTTGCTAATCTCGAGAGCAAAAGTCGACTGAAAGTTATTAACAGAGAGGTGAACATGGTTGCTCCGGCAACACCAAAGTATTTGAAGTGGTCAAAACCCCCTATTACATTCGACCAGTCCGACCACCCGCCACGTGTTGCTACCCCTGGGCGGCAAGCACTGGTGGTCGACCCAGTCATTGGGGGCACCTGACTGACCAAGGTTGTGATGGATGGTGGTAGTGGTCTGAATATCCTATACGCTGAGGCCCTCAAAGGGATGGGCATTCCGATGTCGAAACTCAGTGAGAGCAACATGCGATTCCACAGAGTCATCCCAGGAAAGAAAGCCGACTCACTCTGTCAGATCACTCTTGATGTGGTTTTCGGCAATGAGAAGAATTACCGCAAGGAAAAGTTGACATTTGAGGTAGTGGATTTCGAAAGTGCCTACCATGCCATTTTGGGCAGACCTGCCTATGCTAGCTTCATGGCTCGACCGTGTTATGTGTACCTCAAGATGAAGATGCCTGGCCCCAAAGGCGTGATAACGGTCATCAGAAATCGGCAGAGAGCAGAAGATTGTCTTCAGGACGGTGCGAAGATAGCAGATGAGCAGATGGCAACACTGGAGTTTCAGGAGTACCAGAAGACTGCAGATCCGAGTGATTTGTTGCGTGCCAAGAGGCCTGCCTCGGAGTCTGCATTTTAGTCGGTCAACGAGACCAAGCCAGTTCACATTCACCCGACCGACCCCAATGCTGCTCCGACCCATATCCCAACGACACTAGACAACAAATAGGAAGAAGCCCTCATCCAGTTCCTCCGTGAGAACTGGGACATCTTTGCATGGAAGCCCTCTAACATGCCAGGTGTACCCAGGGGACTGGCTGAGCACCGTTTGCGAGTCGACCCAAAGGCAAAACCCATTAAGGAACATCTCCGTCGGTCCGCCACGGAGAAAAGAAAGTTGATTGGCGAGGAGGTGGCTCGGCTTCTGGTTGCTGAGTTCATCCATGAGATATACCACTCTGAGTGGCTCGCCAATGTCGTTATGGTCCCCAAGAAAGATAAATCACTTCGAATGTGTGTTGACTTCAAGCACATCAACCGGGCCTGCCCGAAAGATCATTTTCCTCCGCCCTGCATCGACCAGATAGTCGACTCAACTGCGGGATGTGAGCGACTGTACTTTTTGGATGCTTATTCCGAGTACCATCAGATCTGATTGTATGGACCCGATGGGATAAAGACATCTTTCATCACCCCGTTTGGGTGTTTTTGCTAAGTTAATATGCCCTTTGGTCTCAAGAATGATGGCGCCACGTTCATGTGCATGATTCAGAACTGTCTACTCACGCAAATCAGTCGGAATGTGGAAGCATACATGGACGACATAGTGGTTAAGTCACGCAAAGGTTCCGACATGCTGACTGACCTCACTGAAACGTTTGCCAACTTAAGAAGATATGATATCAAGCTCAATCCATCAAAGTGCACATTCGGAGTCCCCGGCGGAAAGTTACTCGGTTTTCTTGTTTCTGAACGAGGGATTGACACGAATCCAGAGAAGATTGGCACAATCCTCTGAATGAAGCGCCCGGTGCGTGTGCATGATGTCCAGAAGCTTATGTTTGGCTGCATTGAGCCGATTCATCTCACGCCTCAGTGAAAAGGCACTGCCTCTTTACCGACTGATGAAGAAGTCTGACAAGTTCGAGTGGAATGACGAAGCTGAAGCAGCGTTTGAAGAGCTCAAAGCCCTGCTTTCCACCCAGCCGGTGCTTGCTGCTCCAGTTAGCAAGGAGCCTTTACTGCTTTACATCACAGCCACGGGACAAGTTGTTAGTACAGTGCTCATGGTCGAGCAGGAAGAAGAAGGCAAAGCAGAGATACATTTCAGAAGTTGTTAGTACAGCGCCCTGTGTATTACATTTCAAAAGTCTTGACCCCGTCCAAGCAGAGATACCCTCATTATCATAATCTTGTTTATGGGATTCACCTGACCATGAAGAATGTGTTGGAAATATGCCCTAGAGGCAATAATAAAAGGATTATTATATTTCCTTGTTCATGATAATTGTCTTTTATTCATGCTATAATTGTATTATCCGGAAATCGTGATACACGTGTGAATACATAGACCACAACATGTCCCTAGTGAGCCTCTAGTTGACTAGCTCGTTGATCAACAGATAGTCATGGTTTCCTGACTATGGATATTGGATGTCGTTGATAACGGGATCACATCATTAGGAGAATGATGTGATGGAGAAGACCCAATCCTAAGCATAACACAAGATCGTGTAGTTCGTTTTGCTAGAGCTTTTTCAATGTCAAGTATCCTTTCCTTAGACCATGAGATCGTGTAACTCCCGGATACCGTAGGAGTGCTTTGGGTGTACCAAACTTCACAACGTAACTGGGTGACTATAAAGGTATACTACGGGTATCTCCGAAAGTGTCTGTTGGGTTGACACGGATCGAGACTGGGATTTGTCACTCCGTATGACGGAGAGGTATCACTAGGCCCACTCGGTGATGCATCATCATAATGAGCTCAAAGTGACCAAGTGTCTGGTCACGGGATCATGCATTACGGTATGAGTAAAGTGACTTGCCGGTAACGAGATTGAACGAGGTATTGGGATACCGACGATCGAATCTCAGGCAAGTAACATACCGATTGACAAAGTGAATTGTATACGGGGTTGCTTGAATCCTCGACATCGTGGTTCATCTGATGAGATCATCGAGGAGCATGTGGGAGCCAACATGGGTATCCAGATCCTGCTGTTGGTTATAGACCGGAGAGCCGTCTCGGTCATGTCTACGTGTCTCCCGAACCCGTAGGGTCTACACACTTAAGGTTCGGTGACGCTAGGGTTGTAGAGATATTAGTATGCAGCAAACCGAAAGTTGTTCGGAGTCCCGGATGAGATCCCGGATGTCACAAGGAGTTCCGGAATGGTCCGTAGGTAAAGAATTATATATGCGAAGTCGAGTTTCGGCCATCGGGAAAGTTTCGGGGGTCACCGGTATTGTACCGGGACCACCGGAAGGGTCCCGGGGGTCCATCGGGTGGGGCCACCTATCTCGGAGGGCCCCATGGGCTGAAGTGGGTGGGGAACCAGCCCCTGGTGGGCTGGTGCGCCCCCCCTGGGCCCCCCTCTGCGCCTAGGGTTGGGAACCCTAGGGGAGGGGGCGCCTCCACTTGCCTTGGGGGGCAAGTTTCCCCCCTTGGCCGCCGCCCCCCCCCCCCTAGGAGATCCCATCTCCTAGGGACGGTGCCCCCCCTGGGGTCCCTATATAAAGAAGGGGGTTGTGAGGGCAGCCGTACCCTGATACCTGGCGCCTCCCTTCCCCCTTGCTACACCTCTCCCTCCCGTAGTCGCTTGGCGAAGCCCTGCCGGATCCCTGCTGCATCCACCACCACGCCGTCGTTCTGCTGGATCTTCATCAACCTCTCCTTCCCCCTTGCTAGATCAAGAAGGAGGAGACATCACGCTGACTGTACGTGTGTTGAACGCGGAGGTGCTGTCCGTTCGGCACTAGGATCTCCGGTGATTTGGATCACGACGAGTACGACTCCCTCAACCCCGTTCTCTTGAACGCTTCCGTGCGCGATCTACAAGGGTATGTAGATGCACTCCTCTCTCTTGTTGCTAGATGAACTCATAGATTGATCTTGGTGAACGTACGAAAATTTTATTTTATGCAACGTTCCCCAACAGTGGCATCATGAGCTAGGTCTATGCGTAGTTCTCTATTGCACGAGTAGAACACAAATCTGTTGTGGGCGTAGATGTTTTCAACTTTCTTGCCACTACTAGTGTTATTTTGCTTCAGCGGTATTGTGGGATGAAGCGGCCCAGACCGACCTTACATGTATGCTTACGTGAGACAGGTTCCACCGACTGACATGCACTAGTTGCATAAGGTGGCTAGCAGGTGTCTGTCTCTCCCACTTTAGTTGGAGCGGATTCGATGAAAAGGGTCCTTATGAAGGGTAAATAGAAGTTGACAAATCACGTTGTGGCTTTTTCGTAGGTAAGAAAACGTTCTTGCTAGAACCCTATTGCAGCCACGTAAAAGATGCAACAATAATTAGAGGACGTCTAACTTGTTTTTGCACCAATTGCCTTGTGATGTGATATGGCCAAAAGTTGTGATGAATGATGAATGATATATTGTGATGTATGAGATCATGTTCTTGTAATAGGAATCACGACTTGCATGTTGATGAGTATGACAACCGGCAGGAGCCATAGGAGTTGTCTTAATTATTGTATGACCTGCGTGTCAATGATTTAACGCCATGTAATTACTTTACTTTATTGCTAAACCGTTAGCTATAGTAGTAGAAGTAATATTTGGCGAGCAACTTCATGGAGACACAATGATGGAGATCATGGTGTCATGCCGGTGACGAAGATGATCATGGAGCCCCGAAGATGGAGATCAAAGGAGCTATATGATATTGGCCATATCATGTCACTACTATTTAATTGCATGTGATGTTTATTATGTTTATGCATCTTGTTTACTTAGAACGATGGTAGTAAATAAGATGATCCCTCATAATAATTTCAATAAAGTGTTCCCCCAACTGTGCGCCGTTGCTAAAGTTCGTCGTTTCGAAGCACCACGTGATGATCGGGTGTGATAGATTCCTACGTTCACATACAACGGGTGTAAGACAGTTTTACACATGCAAAACACTTAGGTTAACTTGACGAGCCTAGCATGTACAGACATGGCCTCGGAACACAGAGACCGAAAGGTCGAACATGAGTCGTATGGAAGATACGATCAACATGAAGATGTTCACCGATGATGACTAGTCCGTCTCACGTGATGATTGGACACGGCCTAGTCGACTCGGATCATGTAACACTTAGATGACTAGAGGGATGTCAAATCTGAGTGGGAGTTCATTATATAATTTGATTAGATGAACTTAATTATCATGAACTTAGTGTAAAACCTTTGCAAAATATGTCTTGTAGATCAAATGGCCAACGCTCATGTCAACATGAACTTCAACGCGTTCCTAGAGAAAACCAAGCTCAAAGATGATGGCAACAACTATACGGACTGGGTCCGGAACCTGAGGATCATCCTCATAGCTGCCAAGAAAGCATATGTCCTAGAAGGACCGCTAGGTGAAGCACCCATCCCAGAGAACCAAGACGTTATGAACGCTTGGCAGTCACGTGCTGATGATTAATCCCTCGTTCAGTGCGGCATGCTTTACAGCTTAGAACCGGGGCTCCAAAAGTGTTTTGAGCAACACAGAGCATATGAGATGTTCGAGGAGCTGAAAATGGTTTTCCAGGCTCATGCCCGGGTTGAGAGATATGAAGTCTCCGACAAGTTCTATAGTTGTAAGATGGAGGAAAATAGTTCTGTCAGTGAGCACATACTCAAAATGTCTGGGTTGCACAACCGCCTGTCCCAGCTGGACATTAACCTCCCGGATGAGGCGGTCATTGACAGAATCCTTCAGTCGCTCCCATCGAGCTACAAGAGCTTTGTGATGAACTACAATATGCAGGGGATGGTGAAAACTATTCCTGAAGTATTTTCAATGCTGAAATCAGCGGAGGTAGAAATCAAGAAGGAACATCAAGTGTTGATGGTCAATAAAACCACTAAGTTCAAGAAGGGCAAGGGTAAGAAGAACTTCAATAAGGACGGCAAGGATGTTGCCGCGCCCGGTAAGCCAGTTGCTGGGAACAAGTCAAAGAATGGACCCAAGCCTGAGACTGAGTGCTTTTATTGCAAAGGGAAGGGTCACTGGAAGTGGAACTGCCCCAAATACTTAGCGGACAAGAAGGCCGGCAACACTAAAGGTATATGTGATATACATGTAATTGATGTGTACCTTACTAGTACTCGTAGTAACTCCTGGGTATTTGATACCGGTGCCGTTGCTCATATTTGTAACTCACAGCAGGAGCTGCGGAATAAGCGGAGACTGGCGAAGGACGAGGTGACGATGCGCGTCAGGAATGGTTCCAAGGTCGATGTGATCGCCGTCGGCACGCTACCTCTACATTTACCCACGGGATTAGTTATAAACCTCAATAATTGTTATTTAGTGCCAAGTTTGAGCATGAACATTGTATCTGGATCTCGTTTAATACGAGATGGCTACTCATTTAAATCCGAGCATAATGGTTGTTCTATTTATATGAGAGATATGTTTTATGGTCATGCCCCGATGGTCAATGGTTTATTCTTAATGAATCTCGAACTTAATGTTACACATATTCATAGTGTGAATACCAAAAGATGTAAAGTTGATAACGATAGTCCCACATACTTGTGGCACTGCCGCCTTGGTCACATTGGTGTCAAGCGCGTTAAGAAGCTCCATGCTGATGGACTTTTAGAGTCTCTCGATTATGAATCATTTGACACATGCGAACCATGCCTTATGGGCAAAATGACCAAGACTCCGTTCTCCGGAACAATGGAGTGAGCAACCAACTTATTGGAAATCATACATACTTATGTGTGCGGTCCAATGAGCGTTGAGGCTCGCGGAGGATATCGTTATGTTATGACTCACACTGATGACTTGAGTAGATATGGGTATGTCTACTTGATGAAACACAAGTCTGAGACCTTTGAGAAGTTCAAGGAATTTCAGAATGAGGTAGAGAATCAACGTGACCGAAAGATAAAGTTCTTACGATCAGATCATGGAGGAGAATATTTAAGTCACGAATTTGGTACGCACTTAAGGAAATGTGGAATCGTTTCACAACTCACGCCGCCTAGAACACCTCAGCGTAACGGTGTGTCCGAACATCGTAATCGCACTCTATTGGATATGGTGCGATCTATGATGTCTCTTACCGATTTACCGCTATCATTTTGGGGATACGCTCTAGAGACAGCTACATTCACTTTAAATAGGGCACCGTCTAAATCCGTTGAGACGACACCATATGAATTATGGTTTGGGAAGAAACCTAAGTTGTCGTTTCTAAAAGTTTGGGGATGCGATGATTATGTCAAGAAACTTCAACCTGAAAAGCTCGAACCCAAGTCGGAAAAATGCGTCTTCATAGGATACCCTAAGGAAACCATTGGGTATACCTTCTACCTTAGATCCGAAGGCAAGATCTTTATTGCCAAGAACGGATCCTTTTTGGAAAAAGAGTTTCTCTTGAAAGGAGTAAGTGGAGGAAAGTAGAACTCGATGAAGTACTACCTCTTGAACCGGAAAGTAGTGCAGCTCAGGAAAATGTTCCTGTGGTGCCTACACCGACTGGAGAGGAAATTAATGATGATGATCAAGGTACTTCGGATCAAGTTGCTACTGAACTTCGTAGGTCCACAAGGACACGTTCCACACTATAGTGGTATGGCAACCCTATCCTGGAAATCATCTTGTTAGACAACAGTGAACCTTCGAACTATGAAGAAGCGATGGCGGGCCCAGATTCCAACAAATGGCTTGAAGCCATGCAATCCGAGATAGAATCCATGTATGAAAACAAAGTATGGACTTTGATAGACTTGCTCGATGATCGGTGAGCGATAGAAAACAAATGGATCTTTAAGAAGAAGACGGACGCGGATGGTAATGTTACCATCTATAAAGCTCGACTTGTCGCTAAGGGTTATCGGCAAGTTCAAGGGGTTGACTATGATGAGACTTTCTCTCCCGTACCGAAGCTGAAGTCCGTTCGAATCATGTTAGCAATTGCCGCATACTATGATTATGAGATATGGCAGATGGACGTCAAAACGGCATTCCTTAATGGCTATCTTAAGGAAGAACTGTACATGATGCAGCAGGAAGGTTTTGTCGATCCTAAGAATGCTAACAGGGTATGCAAGCTCCAGCGATTCATTTATGGGCTGGTGCAAGCATCTCAGAGTTGGAACATTCGCTTTGGTGAGATGATCAAAGCGTTTGGGTTTATGCAGACTTATGGAGAAGCCCGCGTTTACAAGAAAGTGAGTGGGAGCTCTGTAGCATTTCTCATATTATATGTAGATGACATAATTTTGATGGGAAATGATATAGAACTTTTGGACAGCATTAAGGCCTACTTGAATAAGTGTTTTTCAATGAAGGACCTTGGAGAAGCTACTTACATATTAGGCATCAAGATCTATAGGGATAGATCGAGACGCCTCATAGGTCTTTCACAAAGCACATACCTTGATAAGATATTGAAGAAGTTCAACATGGATCAGTCCAAGAAAGGGTTCTTGTCTGTATTGCAAGGTGTGAGATTGAGCTCAGCTCAATGCCCGACCACGGCAGAAGATAAAGAAGAGATGAGTGTCATCCCCTATGCCTCAGCCATAGGATCTATTATGTATGCCATGCTGTGTACCAGACCTGATGTAAACCTTGCCGTAAGTTTGGTAGGAAGGTTCCAAAGTAATCCCGGCAAGGAACACTGGACAGCGGTCAAGAATATCCTGAAGTACCTAAAAAGGACAAAGGACATGTTTCTCGTCTATGGAGGTGACGAAGAGCTCGTCGTAAAGGGTTACGTCGACGCTAGCTTCGACACAGATCTGGATGACTCTAAGTCACAAACCGGATACGTGTATATGTTGAATCGTGGAGCAGTAAGCTGGTGCAGTTGCAAGCAGAGCGTCGTGGCGGGATCTACATGTGAAGCGGAGTACATGGCAGCCTCGGAGGCAGCGCATGAAGCAATATGGATGAAGGAGTTCATCACCGACCTAGGAGTCATACCCAATGCGTCGGGGCCAATCACTCTCTTCTGTGACAACACTGGAGCTATTGCCCTTGCCAAGGAGCCCAGGTTTCACAAGAAGACCAGGCACATCAAGCATCGTTTCAACTCCATCCATGAAAATGTTCAAGATGGAGACATGGATATTTGCAAAGTACACACGGATTTGAATGTCGCAGATCCGTTGACTAAACCTCTTCCGCGAGCAAAACATGATCAACAACAGAACTCTATGGGTGTTTGATTCATCTCAATGTAACTAGATTATTGACTCTAGTGCAAGTGGGAGACTGTTGGAAATATGCCCTAGAGGCAATAATAAAAGGATTATTATATTTCCTTGTTCACGATAATTGTCTTTTATTCATGCTATAATTGTATTATCCGGAAATCGTGATACAGTGTGAATACATAGACCACAACATGTCCCTAGTGAGCCTCTAGTTGACTAGCTCGTTGATCAACAGATAGTCATGGTTTCCTGACTATGGATATTGGATGTCGTTGATAACGGGATCACATCATTAGGAGAATGATGTGATGGACAAGACCCAATCCTAATCATAGCACAAGATCGTGTAGTTCATTTTGCTAGAGCTTTTTCAATGTCAAGTATCCTTTCCTTAGACCATGAGATCATGTAACTCCAGGATACCGTAGGAGTGCTTTGGGTGTACCAAACGTCACAACGTAACTGGGTGACTATAAAGGTATACTACGGGTATCTCCGAAAGTGTCTGTTGGGTTGACACGGATCGAGACTGGGATTTGTCACTCCGTATGACGGAGAGGTATCACTGGGCCCACTCGGTGATGCATCATCATAATGAGCTCAAAGTGACCAAGTGTCTGGTCACGGGATCATGCATTATGGTATGAGTAAAGTGACTTGCCGGTAACGAGATTGAACGAGGTATTGGGATACCGACGATCGAATCTCGGGCAAGTAACATACCGATTGACAAAGGGAATTGTACACGGGGTTGCTTGAATCCTCGACATTGTGGTTCATCCCATGAGATCATCGAGGAGCATGTGGGAGCCAACATGGGTATCCAGATCCCGCTGTTGGTTATTGACCGGAGAGCCGTCTCGGTCATGTCTACGTGTCTCCCGAACCCGTAGGGTCTACACACTTAAGGTTCGGTGACACTAGGGTTGTAGAGATATTAGTATGCAGCAAACCGAAAGTTGTTCGGAGTCCCGGGTGAGATCCCGGACGTCACGAGGAGTTCCGGAATGGTCCGGAGGTAAATAATTATATATGGGAAGTCAAGTTTCGGCCATCGGGAAAGTTTCGGGGGTCACCGGTATTGTACCGGGACCACCGGAAGGGTCCCGGGGGTCCACCGGGTGGGGCCACCTATCCCGGAGGGCCCCATGGGCTGAAGTGGGAGGGGAACCAGCCCCTGGTGGGCTGATGCGCCCCCCCTGGGCCCCCCTCTGCGCCTAGGGTTGGGAACCCTAGGGGAGGGGGCGCCTCCACTTGCCTTGGGGGGCAAGTTTCCCCCTTGGCCGCCCCCCCCCTAGGAGATCCCATCTCCTAGGGCCGGCGCCCCCCCCCCTGGGGTCCCTATATAAAGAAGGGGGGTGGGAGGGCAGCCGTACCCTGACACCTGGCGCCTCCCTTCCCCCTTGCTACACCTCTCCCTCCCGTAGTCGCTTGGCGAAGCCCTGCCGGATCACTGCTGCATCCACCACCACGCTGTCGTGCTGCTGGATCTTCATCAACCTCTCCTTCCCCCTTGCTGGATCAAGAAAGAGGAGACGTCACGCTGACCGTACGTGTGTTGAACGCGGAGATGCCGTCCGTTCGGCGCTAGGATCTCCGATGATTTGGATCACGACGAGTACGACTCCCTCAACCCCGTTCTCTTGAACGCTTCCGCACGCAATCTACAAGGGTATGTAGATGCACTCCTCTCTCTCGTTGCTAGATGAACTCATAGATTGATCTTGGTGAACGTAGGAAAATTTTATTTTATGCAACGTTCCCCAACAGAATGTTGCACACTATTTCTCTGGCCACTCAGTTTCAGTCGTCAGCAACACTCCATTGTCAGAAATTATGAATACCAAAGATGAAACTAGTCGAGTGGCAAAATGGGCGATTGAACTCCTTCCTTTAGATATCAAGTTTGAGGCAAAGAAGGCAATCAAGTCTCAAGCAATTGCAGATTTCCTTGCAAAGTGGATAGAACAACAGCAGCCGACTCAGATTCAGTCGGAACATTGGACCATGTTCTTTGATGGGTCCAAGATGTTGAATGGCTCTAGTGCAGGAGTGGTTTTTGTGTCCCCAAGAGGTGACAAGCTCAGTTATGTCCTCCGGATTCACTTCGATTCTTCAAACAATGAAGCTGAGTATGAGGCGCTATTGTATGGGTTGCGTATGGCCATTTCACTCAGTGTCCGGCGCTTGATGGTCTATGGCGACGCAGACTTAGTGGTTAATCAAGTAATGAAGGAATGGGACGTTAGGAGTCCAGCAATGACCGGTTATTGCAATGCAGTGAGAAAGCTAGAGAAGAAGTTTGAGGGGTTAGAGCTCCACCACATTCCCAGAATCAAGAATCAAGCTGCCGATGACCTGGCGAAGATAGCTTCCACTCGGAAGCCTATTCCCAGCAACATGTTCTTGGAGCATCTCCACACCACGTCAGTACAAGAAGAACCCTTCAAGGAAGAGCCCCCACAACTGAAGAGTTCAACCGATCCGACTAAGATCGAAGTCCCAGCTGTGGTCGACCTGATCATGGAAGTCCTAGTAATCACGCCCGATTGGACGGTACTGTACATCGCGTACATACTCAGGAAAGATCTCCCAGAGGATGAGGATGAGGCTCACCAGATAGTCCGTCGATCGAAAGATTTCACCGTGATAAAAGGTCAACTTTATAGAGAAAGTGTCACAGGAGTGGCTCAACGCTGCATCACCCCAGAAGAAGGTCGATTGATCCTAAACGATATCCACTCAGGGACTTGTGGTCACCATGCGTCCTCTCGGACCATCGTGGCCAAAGCATACCGAGCGGGGTTCTATTGGCCTCGAGCAAATGAGATGGCAAAAGATATAGTCAACAAGTGCGCAGGTTGCCAGTTCTACTCCAACATGTCTCACAAGCCTGTGTCTACCTTGAAGACTATTCCACTCGTCTGGCCGTTTGCAGTCTAGGGGTTGGATATGGTTGGACCCTTCAAGACTGGTAGAAGTGGTTTCACTCATTTGCTCATAGCAGTCGACAACTTAACTAAATGGATCGAAGCCAAGCCCATCAAAAACCTTGACTCAAGCACTGCCGTCAGTTTCATCAAGGAGTTGATATTTAGATATGGAGTTCCTCACAACATTATCATAGATAACGGCTCTAATTTTGATTCTGATGAGTTCAAGGCGTTCTATGCATCCCAAGGCACTCGGGTCGACTATGCGTCCGTCGCACATCCGCAGTCGAATGGGCAAGATAAAAGGGCGAATGGTTTGATCCTCCAAGGGTTAAAACCCCGACTGATGCGCACCTCAAGCACACCGCTGGAGCTTGGGTGACTGAGTTACCATCCGTCCTATGGGGACTGAAAACAACACCAAACGGGTCGACTGACCGAACCCCTTTCTTCCTAGTGTATGGCGCCGAGGCTATGCTTCCGAGTGACTTGCTACACAATGCTCCCCGGGTGGAACTCTTCTCAGAAGCTGAAGCAGGGCAGGCACGCGAAGACGCAGTTGATGTCCTGGAACAGGAACGCAAGATGTCTTTGATTTAGTCGACCATCAATCAGCAAGATCTGTGTCAATTCCACGCCCGTAATGTCAGAGGTCGAGCGTTCCAGGAAGGAGACCTTGTGCTCCGAGTGGATTAGAAACGAGCTCACAAGCTTGCTCCGTCCTAGGAAGGTCCCTTCATCATCACCAAGGTGCTTCACAATGGAGCATACCACATCTACAACTTAGCCAAGAATATGGACGAGCCACGCGCATGGAACGCAGAGCTGCTTCGTCCTTTCTATTCCTAAAATCACTCGACCCGACGAGTTGTAATAAGAGTACTTCAGTTTGCTTGCCAAAGACAAGATTTTTACAGTTTCTTAATGATTGATTTCCCGTAATCATTTGTGTCCGAATCACCCAGTGGGTGGCTTAGCCGCGAACCTGATTCGCCTAAGTTAAAAACATTCCGAGTGGAGAGCAATCCTCCCACTCAGAGGCTTAACTGCGACCCCGTACTCGCCTAAGTTAAAAACATTTCGACTGGAGAGCAATCCTCCCACTCAGGGGCTTAGCTGCGACCCCATACTCGCCTAAGTTAAAAACATTCCAAGTGGAGAGCAGTCCTCCCACTTGGGGGCTTAGCTGCGACCCCGTACTCGCCTAAGTTAAAAATATTCTGAGTGGAGAGCAATCCTCCCACTCGGAGGCTTAGCTGCGAACCTGATTCGCCTAAGTTAAAAACATTCCGAGTGGAGAGCAATCCTCAGCGGGGG